>NC_080379.1:92909233-93228995 GCF_014773155.1 Arachis stenosperma | reverse complement strand
AATATCTCTACTTATCTAATAGGAATCCTGTGAACTCTGGGACTGCTCAAAAGAAAGGCGTTTTGGAAGTAGAGGCTTTTAATGCACTTCTTGATCAAAATAAAATTTTATCTCAGTATATTAATTTGATTACTCAACAATTGAGTGGGATGCAAGTTTCAACTGTTAATACTCTGAATACGCTTCAAGAGGCTCCTTATGACATGACTGGTAGCTTTATGCAAGGTGAGAATTATGATTATACTCAATCTTCTTCTGAACAGGTCAATTACATGGAGAATTCTCCTAGAAACCCCAATAATGATCCATATGCTACGACCTATAATCAATGGTGGAGAAATCACCCAAATTTGAGGTGGAGAGAGCAACCTCAAAGATCACAGAATTTTAACAATAATTCTCAGGGCAATTTCCAGCAGAATAATTATAATAACTGCTAGTTTTAGTCTCATTAACAACAACCACCTCAACAGGCAAATTCTCAGCCCCAGAAGAACATTGATTTGGAAGCTATACTGGCTAGTTTTATGCAGGAGACTAGAGCTTCACTCAGAAACTTAGAGGTTCAAGTAGGGCAGTTGAGCAAGCAAGTACCTGAGAGGCCTCCAAATACACTTCCTGGTGATACAGTGGTGAACCCAAGAGAAGATTACAAGGTCATTCAATTGAGAAGCGGTAAAGTAGCTAGTTCTGAGACTAAGGTCAATGAGAAGCTAGTTGAAAAAGAAGCTCCGGAGGAGAAGAAAGAAAAGGTGGAGCACATTCCTCCTAGGCGTGTAGATAATCTATTTCCAGTCTCTCTTAATACTCATCCTATATTGCCTAAGGCTCCTGAATACAAGCCTAAAATGCCATATCTTCAGAGACTTCAGAAGGCTTCCAAAGACAAGCAATTTTGTAGATTTTTAGAAGTTTTAAAGAAGCTTCAAATCAACATTCCTATTGGTGAGGCTTTTAAGCAAATGCCTCTATATGCTAAATTCATGAAAGAATTATTGACTAACAAGAGGAATTGGAAGGAAAATGAGACAGTGGTGCTAACAAAGGAATGCAGTGCTATTATTCAACATAACCTTCCTGAGAAGATGTAGAACCTATGAAGCTTTGTAATTCCTTGCACCATTTGAGATGTCACTATTCAGAGAGCTTTGTGTGATCTTGGAGCTAGCATCAACCTCATGCCACTTTCAGTGATGAAAAAGCTCCAAATCCAGGAGGTAAAACCCACTCGTATTTCTCTTTAACTTGTTGATCTTTCTATTAAAATTCCTGTGGGGGTTATTGAGGATTTACTTGTGAAAGTGGGGCCATTTATATTTCCTGCTGATTTTGTCATATTGGATATAAAAGAGGATCAAAAGTCCTCTAATATTCTTGGAAGACCTTTTTTAGCTACAGGTAGAGCTCTGATTGATGTGCAAAAGGGTGAATTAACCTTGAGGGTCAATGAAGAACAGGTGGTCTTTAATGTGTTTGAAGCTATTAAACTCCTTAATGATTCTGAGGGGTGTGTGAGAGTTGATGTTGTTGAACCACTTGTTCAAGGGGTACTAGAAGATGAGTTACTTGATGATATTCTGGATCCTCTCTCTGAGTATAAATTACTTGAGATTGATGATTCACCACTCCAGAAGGACATGGTGAGCACGCCTAAGGTAGAAGGAGAAGTTCCTAAGCTTGAGCTCAAGCCTTTGCCTTCTTCTTTGAAATATGTGTTCCTAGGTGAAAATGATTCATATCCAGTGATTATTAGCTCTTCCTTGAATCCTGGTGAGGAAGAGGCGCTGATTACAGTGCTTAAGAGCCATAAAATAGCTCTTTGGTGGACCATTGGTGATTTAAAGGGGATTAGTCCAACCAAATGTATGCACAAGATCCTTCTTGAAGATGATTGGTATGCAAAATTGTGATTCACACTTTTTCCAACTCCGCATAGCTGACCAGCAAGTGCACTGGGTCGTCCAAGTAATACCTTACGTGAGTAAGGGTCAATCCCACGGAGATTGTCGGCTTGAAGTAAGCTATGGTTATCTTGTAAATCTCAGTCAGGTGGATTCAAATGGTTATGAGATTTGATAATAAAAAGACAATAGAACATAAAATAAAATAAAGTTACTTATGTAGTTCTTTGGTGGGAATTTCAGATAAGAGTTTGGAGATGCTTTGTTGCCTCTGAACCTCTGCATTCCTATTGTCCTCATCCAATCATGCGTACTCCCTTCCATGGCAAGCTGTATGTTGGTGGATCACCATTTTCAATGGCTACCATCCGTCCTCTCAGTGAAAACATGTCCTCTACAGTTTCCCGTATGGCTAATCAGTTGTCAGTTCTCAATCATGTCAGAATAGAATACATTTATTCTTTTGCACACTGTCACTGCGCCCAACAGTCACGAGTTTGAAGCTCATCACAGTCATCCCATCCCAGATCCTACTCAGAATACCGCAGACAAGGTTTAGACTTTTCGGATCTCAAGAATGCTACCAATTGATTCTAGCTTATACCAGGAAGGTTCTAATGTCACGGATTCGAATGCTCTGTTGTCAGGAGAGGTAATTCAGATCCGTGGGTCAAAGACCAAAGATTGTATACTCCAGCTGTCGTCTAATGACTACATTGAACATCATGTAGACCGCTTTGTGGTTATCAGGCACACGGATCTTGGCTAAGCGAGTAACGAAGATTGGGTGATTGTCACGGGTCACCCCTTCATTCTGACTTAACTGAATTAAGTACGAGAGTATATCTTGGAGGACAAGTAGGCGTGAATTGAATAAAAAACAATAATACTTGCATTAATACTCGAGGAACAGCAGAGCTCTTCACCTTAATCTATGAGGTGTAGAAACTCCACCATTGGAAAATACATATATAAGAACAAGGTCTAGGCATGGCCAAATGGCCAGCCTCCCAAATGGCATAATACAATCGAAATAGGGTTCAAAGACCTAATCTAAGGATCGAAGAATGGTCCAAAGATATGAATACAATAGTAAAAAGTGCTATTTATACTAAACTAGTAAACTAGGTTTACAGAAAATGAGCAGATAGTGCAGAAATCCACTTCCGGGGCCCACTTGGTGTGTGTTTGGGTTGAGCAATGAAGCTTTCACATGCATAGGATCTTCTTGGAGTTCAAACGCCACTTTTGGTGCCAGTTTGGGTGTTTAACTCCAGCTTTGGTGCCAGTTCTGGCGTTTTACGCCAGAAAAGGGTCTCTGGCGGGTGTTTGGACGCCAGTTTGGGCCATCAAATCTCGGGCAAAGTATAAACTATTATCCATTACTGAAAAGCCCAAGATGTCTACTTTTCAATGCTTTGAGAGTGCGCCAACTGTGTCTCTGTAGCTCCAGAAAATCTACTTCGAGTGTAGGGAGGACAGAATCCAACAGATTCTGCAGTCCTTTCTCAGCCTTTGAATCAGATTTTTGCTCAGGTCCCTCAATTTAAGCCAGAAAATACCTGAAATCATAGAAAAATACACAAACTCATAGTAAAGTCCAGAAATGTGAATTTTGCATAAAAGCTAATAAAAATAGACTAAAAAGTAACTAAAACATGCTAGAAACTACCTAAAAACAATGCCAAAAAGCGTATAAATTATCCGCTCATCACAACACCAAACTTAAATTGTTGCTTTTCCCCAAGCAACTGAAAATAAAATAGGATAAAAAGAAGAGAATATACAATAAATTCCAAAACATCAATGAAGCTTAGTTCTAATTAGATGAGTGGGGCTAGCAGCTTTTTGCTTCTGAACAGTTTTGGCATCTCACTTTATCCTTTGAAATTCAGAATGATTGGCATCTATAGGAACTCAGAATTAATATAGTGTTATTGATTCTCCTAGTTTAGTATCTTGATTCTTGAACACAGCTACTTATGAGTCTTGGCCGTGACCCTAAGCATCATGTTTTCCAGTATTACCACCGGATACATAAATGCCACAGACACATAACTAGGTGAACATTTTCAGATTGTGACTTAGTTTTGCTAGAATCCCCAATTAGAGGTGTCCAGAGTTCTTAAGCAAACTCTTTTTGGTTTGGATCACGACTTTAACCACTCAGTCTCAAACTTTTCACTTGGACCTTCATGACACAAGCACATGGTTAGGGACAGCTTGATTTAGCCGCTTAGGCCATGATTTTATTCCTTTGGGCCCTCCTATCCACTGATGCTCAAAGCCTTGGATCCTCTTTTCCCTTGCCTTTTGGTTTAAAGGGCTACTGGCTTTTTCTGCTTGCTTCTTTTTTTTTCTTTCTCTTTCTCTTTTTTTTTTTGCTACTTTTTTTCTCGCAAGCTTTGTATTTTTCACTGCTTTTTCTTGCTTCAAGAATCAATTTTATGATTTTTCAGATTATCAATAACATTTTTCTTTTTTCATTATTCTTTCAAGAGCCAACAATTTTAACATTCATAAAGTTCACTATAAAAAATATGCACTGTTCAAGCATTCATTCAGAAAACAAAAATTATTGCCACCAAATCAAAATAATTAAACTAATTTCAAGATAAAATTTGAAATTCATGTACTTCTTGTTCTTTTGTAATTAGGAACATTTTTCATTTAAGAAAGGTGAAGGATTCATAGGACATTCATAGCTTTAAGATATAGACACTAGACACTAATGATCATGTAATGAAGACACAAACATAGATAAAACATAAAGCGTAAAAATTCGAAAAATAGAAAATAAGGGCAAGGAAATTAAAGAACGGGTCTACCTTAGTGATGGCGGCTAGTTCTTCATCTTGAAGATCCTATGGAGTGCTTGATCTCCTCAATGTCTCTTCCTTGCCTTTGTTGCTCTTCCCTCATGGCTCTTTGGTCCTCTCTTATTTCATGGAGGATAATGGAGTGCTCTTGGTGCTCCATCCTTAGTTGCTCCATGTTGGAACTCAAATCCCCTAAAGAGGTGTTGAGTTGCTCCCAATAGTTGTGTGGAGGAAAATGCATCCCTTAAGGCATCTCAGGGATTTCTTGATGAGGGACTTCCTCATGCTCTTGTTGTGGTCCATGAGTGGGCTCTCTTATTTGCTCCATCCTCTTTTTAGTGATGGTCTTGTCCTCTTCAATGAGGATGTCTTCCTTTATGATAATTCCGACTAAATTGCACAGGTAATTGATAAACCACTATTTTATAGTTTATCTTGTGCTCAATTGAGTGCTTTTTATCAAGAATTTGCCCACTTATTCATATGATTTGCATGGTTTTACATTCTCCTTCCTGATTTTATGCTATGATTGAAAACAAGCTTCTTTGCCTTTTATTTTATTTTATTTAAATCCTCTCTTGTTATCATTCGATGCTTTGATATGTGTGTTAACTGATTTCAAGGATTATAGGGCATGAATGGCTCAGAGGATGGAAAGGAAGCATGCAAAAGTGGAAGGAATACAAGAAGTTGAAGAAACTGCTAAGCTGTCCAGTCTGACCTCTTCGCACTCAAACGGTCATAACTTGAGCTACAGTAGTCCAAGAGACACGGTTTCAGTTGCGTTGGAAAGCTAACATCTGGGGCTTCGCAATGATATATAATTTCCTATAGCTGCCATGAAGTTAGGTGATGCGAACGGGTGATTGATGTGCCTGCATTGCATCTGCGAATCTCATTCCACACAAACGCGTGGACGACGCTTCCGCGTCACTTTCCCGTGACCTGTACGTACCAGATTTTGAAATTAGCAATTTCTGGGTTGTTTCTGACCCAGTTTTTGACCAAGAAAGCACAGATTAGAGGCTATAAAGTGGGGAAACGCATCCATTCATAATGATTCATTCATAATATTTACTTTTCATAGTTTAGATGTAGTTTTTAGAGAGAGAGATTCTCTCCTCTCTCTTAGGATTTAGGATTAGGATTCCTCTTAAAGGATTTAGGATTTCAACTCTTCATCAGGTTCAATATTCCTTTTACTTTATATTTCTCTTTTATTTTCAGATACTTTAATGCTTGTATTACATATGTTGCCTATTTGGCTTATGAGCCATTCATGTTAGGATTTTCTTTATTTAATATAAATTGAGGTATTTCAGACTTATATGTTATGGATGCTTTAGCTTTATCCAATTTATTTTCATTCGAGTAGATTTTCTTCCCTTTTGGCTTTGGTTGATCAATTGGTAACTCTTGAGTTATCAAACTCATTGTTGACTAAAAATTGGAATTCTTCAAGAATTAATTCGAGTTCCAATAACTCTAGCCTTTTGGTGCACGAAATTGCAATCACACTTTTGTAATCCGCACAACTAGCCAGCAAGTGCACTGGGTCGTCCAAGTAATACCTTACGTGAGTAAGGGTCGATCCCACGGAGATTATTGGTTTGAAGCAAGCTATGTTTATTTTATTATTCTTAGTCAGGATTTCAATTAAAATTATCAGTTTGAATTATTAGAAAAATAAAAGAGCGTGAATTAATTACTTGTAATGCAGTAATGGAGAATATGTTGGAGTTTTGGAGATGCTTTGTCTTCTGAATTCCTGTAATGTAATATTCAACTCAATTCCAAAGTGTAAAGTTCCTTCCATAGCAAGCTGTATGTAGGGGGATCACCGTTGTCAATGGCTACCATCCATCCTCTCAGTGAAAACGTTCCAAATGCTCTATCACAGCACGGCTAATCATCTGTCGGTTCTCAATCAGGTTGGAATAGAATCCAGTGATTCTTTTGCGTCTGTCACTAACGCCCAGCCTTCAGGAGTTTGAAGCTCGTCACAGTCATCCAATCCTTAAATCCTACTCAAAATACCACAGATAAGGTTTAGACTTTCCGGATTCTCTTGAATGCCGCCATCAATCTAGCTTGTACCACGAAGATTCTGATGAAGGAATCTAAGAGATACTCATTCAATCTAATGTAGAACGGAGGTGGTTGTCAGGCACACGTTCATGAATTGAGGAAGGCGATGAGTGTCACGGATCATCACCTCCTTCATAATTAAGCGCGAATGAACATCTTAGATAGGAACACACACGTTTGAATGGAGAGATAGAAACAATTGCATTAATTCATCGAGACGCTGCAGAGCTCCTCACCCCCAACAATGGAGTTTAGAGACTCATGCCGTCAAAGTGTATAAAATTCAGATCTGAAAATGTTATGAGGTACAAAATAAATCTCTAAAAGTTGTTTAAATACTAAGCTAGTAACCTAGGTTTACAGAATATGAGTAAACTAAGATAATTGGTGCAGAAATCCACTTCTGGGGCCCACTTGGTGTGTGCTGGGGCTGAGACTTAAGCCTCTCACGTGCTTGGGCTGTTTCTGGAGTTGAACGCCAGGTTGTAACGTGTTTTGGGCGTTGAACTCCAACTTGTAACCTGTTTCTGGCACTGGACGCCAGACTACAACATGAAACTAGCGTTGAACGCCAGTTTACATTGTCTATCTTCGCGAAAAGTATGGACTATTATATATTGCTGGAAAGCCCTGGATGTCTACTTTCCAACCCAATTGAGATCGCGTCAATTAGACTTCTGTAGCTCCAAAAAATCCATTCCGAGTGCAGGGAGGTCAGGATCCAATAGCATCAGCAGTCCTTTTCCAGCCTAACTCAGATTTTTGCTCAGCTCCCTCAATTTCAGCCAGAAAATACCTGAAATCACAGAAAAACACACAAACTCATAGTAAAGTCCAGAAATATGATTTTTTCCAAAAAAACTAATAATATTCTACTAAAAACTAATTAAAACATACTAAAATCTACATGAAATTACCCCCAAAAAGCGTATAAAACATCCGCTCATCACCTTTCCCAAGGAAAGACTAGGACCTGAGGAATCAAAATTAATTCCTCCACTTCACTTACCTTCATAGTTAGAAGTTGACTTAGTGGGAGAAAAATCCAATTCTCATCACAATTGATAAGGATAACCGGGATAGGACCTCCAGTTCTCATACCTTGCCAAAAGCTTTATTAGTTATTATTTTAATGACTTGTTATTTTACATTACTTGTTCAACCCTTTTCGAAACCCCAAAATATACTTTTCCATACCAATAATAATTCATACTTCCCTGCAATTTCTTGAGAAGACGACCCGAGGTTTAAATACTCAGTTATCAATTTTAAAGGGGTTTGTTACTTGTGACAACCAAAACGTTTGTACGAAGGGATTTTCTGTTGGTTTAGAATCTATACTTACAATGCTACTATATTTTTATAAAATTCTTTACTGGCAAAAATCCTAACGTCAGTGACAGATGAGATGAAGAAAGGCTAACCTTGCCAAAGTGGAGGGCTTGTCAGCCACTTTGTATAGTTCTAGAGGTATGATCTCATGAACTTCCACTTCCTCTCCAATCATGATACTCTGGATCATGATACCCCGATCCACAGTTACTTCGGATTGGTTGCTAGTAGGAATGATGGAGCGTTGGATGAACTCCAACCATCCTCTAGCCACAGGCTTAAGGTCCGGCCTTCTTAGTTGAACCGGCTTGCCCTTGGAATCTCTCTTTTATTGAGCTCCTTCCACACAGATGTCCTTGAAGACTTGGTCCAACCTTTGATCAAAGTTGACTTTTCTAGTGAAAGGATGAGAATCTCCTCTCATGATTGGCAAGTTGAATGCCAATCTCACATTATCCGAACTGAAATCTAAGTATTTCCCCCGAACCATTGTGAGCCAATTCTTCGGGTCTGGGTTCATACTTTGATCATGGTTCTTACTGATCCATGCATTAGCATAGAACTCTTGAACCATTAAGATTCTGACTTGTTGAATGGGATTGGTGAGAGCTTCCCATCCTCTTCTCCTAATCTCATGTCGGATCTCTGGTTATTCGCTCCTTTTGAGCTTGAAGGGGACCTCAGGGATCACCTTCTTCTTGGTCACAACATCATAGAAGTGGTATTGGTTGACCTTTGAGATGAACCTTTCCATCTCCCAGGACTCGGAGGTGGAAGCAATTGCCTTCCCTTTTGGTGGACGAAATTGTGATCTATTATTTTTCCCATGATGTTGGCAGCTATAATTAAATACCCCAAAGAGATCATGGTATGATGAATTGGGATCTTAATAATCCCTGGTAATGGCACCAAAAGCTTAGTGTTGTTATTGGACCAAAAGAGTTACAGGCACTGTTAGAGAATCTCACAACTCCGTTCAACTAACCAGCAAGTGCACTGGGTCGTCCAAGTAATACCTTACGTGAGTAAGGGTCGATCCCACGGAGATTGTTGGTATGAAGCAAGCTATGGTCACCTTGTAAATCTCAGTTAGGCAAATTAAATGGTTTATGATAAGTTCAAAAATAAATAATAAGCAGAAAATAAAATAGTAAATAGTTACTCATATAATTCCATGGTGGGAATTTCAGATAGGCATATGGAGATGTTGTGCTCCTCTCGAATCTCTACTTTCTTATTACATTCATCCAATCCTTCTTACTCCTTTTCATGGCAAGCTGTATGTAGGGCATCACCATTGTCAATGGCTACATCCCATCCTCTCAGTGAAAATGGTCCTATGCTCTGTCACAGCAGGGCTAATCATCTGTCGATTCTCAATCAGGTTGGAATAGAATCCCTTGATTCTTTTGCGTCTGTCACTAACGCCCAGCCTTCAGGAGTTTGAAGCTCGTCACAGTCATTCAATCCCAGAATCCTACTTGGAATACCACAGACAAGGTTAGACTTTCCGGATTCCTGAAATCCTACTCGGAATACCACAGACAAGGTTAGACTTTCCGGATTCCCATGAATGCCGCCATCTATCTAGCTTATACCACGAAGATTCTGTTGGGGAATCTAAGAGATATGCGCCCGGCCTAAGGTAGAACGGAAGTGGTTGTCAGTCACGCGCGTTCATAGGTGAGAATGATGATGAGTGTCACGGATCATCACATTCATCAAGTTGAAGTGCAACGAATATCTTAGAATAGGAATAAAAGAGAATTAAATAGAAAATAATAGTAATTGTATTGAAACTTGAGGTACAGCAGAGCTCCACACCCTTAATCTATGGTGTGTAGAAACTCCACCATTAAAAATACATAAGTGAAAGGTTCAGGCATGGCCGAATGGCCAGCCCCCATGGTCTAAGGACTAGGCGTCCAGAGATGTATAATACACTAGTAAAGAGTTCTATTTATAATAAACTAGCTACTAGGGTTTACAGAAGTAAGTAATTGATGCATAAATCTACTTCCAGGGCCCACTTGGTGTATGTTTGGGCTGAGCTTGATCTATCTACGAGCTGAGGCTTTTATTGGAGTTGAACGCCAAGTTATAACGTGTTTTGGGCGTTCAACTCTGGGCCGTGACGTGTTTCTGGCGTTTGACTCCAGACAGCAACATGAAACTGGCGTTGAGCGCCAGTTTACGTCATCAATTACCGAATAAAGTATGGACTATTATATATTGCTGGAAAGCTCTAGATGTCTACTTTCCAAAGCCGTTGAGAGCGCGCCATTTGGAGTTCTGTAGCTCCAGAAATTTCATTTCGAGTGCAGGGAGGTCAGATTCCAACAGCATCAGCAGTCCTTTGTCAGCCTCCTATCAGAGTTTTGCTCAAGTCCCTCATTTTCAGCCAGAAATTACCTGAAATCACAGAAAACACACAAACTCATAGTAAAGTCCAGAAATGTGAATTTAACATAAAAACTAATGAAAATATCCCTAAAAGTAGCTTGAAGTTACTAAAAACTACCTAAAAACAATGCCAAAAAGCATATAAATTATCCGCTCAACACAACACCAAACATAAATTGTTGCTTGTCCCCAAGCAACAGAAAATCAAATAGGATAAAAAGAAGAGAATATACTATAAATTCCAAAATATCAATGAATATTAATTTCAATTAGATGAGCAGGACTTGTAGCTTTTTGCTTCTGAACAGTTTTGGCATCTCACTTTTTCCTTTGAAACTTAGAATGATTGGCATCTCTAGAAACTTAGAATTTCAGATAGTGTTATTGATTTTTCTAGTTAAGTATGTTGATTCTTGAACACAGCTACTTATGAGTCTTGGTCGTGGCCCTAAGCACTTTGTTTTCCAGTATTACCACCGGATACATAAATGCCACAGACACATAACTGGGTGAACCTTTTCAGATTGTGACTCAGCTTTGCTAGAGTCCCCAGTTAGTGGTGTCCAGAGCTCTTAAGCACACTCTTTTGCTTTGGATCACGACTTTAACCACTCAGTCTCAAGCTTTTCACTTGGACTTGCATGGCACAAGCACATGGTTAGGGACAGCTTTGATTTAGCCGCTTAGGCCTGGATTTTATTTCCTTGGGCCCTCCTATCCATTGATGCTCAAAGCCTTGGATCCTTTTTACCCTTGCCTTTTGGTTTTAAGGGCTATTGGCTTTTTCTGCTTGCTTTTTCTTTTTCTTTCTATTTTTTTTTCGCCAACCTTTGCTTTTTCACTGCTTTTTCTTGCTTCAAGAATCAATTTTATGATTTTTTAGATCATCAATAACATTTCTCTTTGTTCATCATTCTTTCAAGAGCCAACAATTTTAACATTCATAAATAACAAGATCAAAAATATGCACTGTTCAGGCATTCATTCAGAAAACAAAAAGTATTGTCATCACATCAATATAATTAAACTAAATTCAAGGATAATTTCAAAATTCATGTACTTCTTGTTCTTTTGAATTGAAAATATTTTTTTATTTAAGAAAGGTGAAGGGTTAATGGAATTATTCATAGCTTTAAGACATAGTTACTAAATACTAATGATCATGAAGTAGAGACACAAAACATAGATAAACATATAACATAGATAAAAACGAAAAACAGAAAAATAAGAACAAGGAATGAGTCCACCTTAGTGAGGGTGGCGCCTTCTTGAAGAACCAATGGCGCTCTTTGAGCTCCTTTATGTCTCTTCCTTGCTTCTGTTGGATGATCCCTAGTAATTTTGGTGCTCCTATCCTTAGTTGCTCCCAATAATTGTGTGGAGGACAATTTATCCCCTGAGGTATCTTAGGGATCTCTTGATTTGTAGTCAAATGTTCTACCACTGAGCTATAAACCCTTTAGATGAGTCTTTCCATCTCCCATGACTCAGAGGTGGAAGCTTTTGTCTTCCCTTTTCTCTCTCTGTTTTTTTTGAGGTCTCTCTGGCCTTAGGTGCCATCAATGGTTATGGAAAAACAAAAAGCTATGCTTTTACCACACCAAACTTAGAAAATTGCTCGCCCTCGAGCAAGAGAAGAAAGAAAAGATGAAGAATAAGAAGAAGATATGGAGGAGATGAAGGGATGTGTGTATTCGGCTATATGGGTGGGATTGGGTGGGAAAGAGATTTTGAATTTTGAAGGTAGGTGGGGTGTGTGGGGAAGAGTGGATGGATGTGAGTGGTGAATGGAAAACAGAAGGGATGACCATGAATGGAGAAAGAGAGGGCGAGGTAGATGGGGATCCTGTGAGGTCCACAGATCCTGAGGTGTCAAGGATTTACATCCCTGCACCAATTAGGCGTGTAAAATGCCTTTGCATACCATTCTGGTGTTTAAACGCCGAGATGATGCACACTCTGGGCGTTCAACACCCATGTGTAGCATGTTTCTGGCGTTGAACGCCAGTTCCATGCTTGTTACTGGCGTTCAGCGCCAGCTTTCCTCAAGGCACATTCCTGGCGTTCAAACGCCAGGATGTTGCTTGTTTCTGGCGTTCAGTGCTAGATTCATCCTCTGTTCTGGCGTTGAATGCCAGCCAGATGCTCCTTACTGGCGTTTGAACGCCAGTATGTCCTCCCTCCAAGGTGTGATTTTTCTTCTGCTATTTTTGATTCTGTTTTTAATTTTTATATTTTTTTTGTGACTCCACATGATCATGTACCTAATAAAACACAAAATAACAATAAAATAAAATAAAAATTAGATAAATAAAAAATTGGGTTGCCTCCCAACAAGCACTCTTTTAATGTCATTAGCTTGACAGTGGGCTCTCATGGAGCCACAAAGGTGATCAGGTCAATGTTGTATAGCTCCCAACACCAAACTTAGAGTTTGGATATGGGGTCTTAACACCAAACTTAGTGTTTGGTTGTGGCCTCCGAACACCAAACTTAGAGTTTGACTGTGGGGGCTCTGTTTGACTCTGTACTGAGAGAAACTCTTCATGCTTACTCTCTTTTGTCATAGAGGGATGGCCATGTGCCTTAAACACAAGGTAGTCCCCATTCAATTGAAGGACTAATTCACCTCTGTTGACATCTATCACAGCTCCTGCTGTGGCTAGGTGATGAGCGGATAATTTATACGCTTTTTGGCATTGTTTTTAGGTAGTTTTTAGTAAGTTCAAGCTACTTTTAGGGATGTTTTCATTAGTTTTTATGTTAAATTCACATTTCTGGACTTTACTATGAGTTTGTGTATTTTTCTGTAATTTCAGGTAATTTCTGGCTGAAATTGAGGGACTTGAGCAAAACTCTGAAAAAGGCTGACAAAAGGACTGCTGATGCTGGTGGAATCTGACCTCCCTGCACTAGAAATGGATTTTCTGGAGCTACAGAACTTCAAATGGCGCGCTCTCAACGGAGTTGGAAAGTAGACATCCAGAGCTTTCCAGCAATATATAATAGTCTATACTTTATTCGGAAATTGACGACGTAACATGGCGTTGAACGCCAAGTACATACTGCTGTCTAGAGTTAAACGCCAGAAACACGTCATGATCCGGAGTTGAACGCCCAAAGCACGTTATAACTTGGAGTTCAACTCCAAGAAAAGCCTCAGCTCATGGATAGATCAAGCTCTGCCCAAACATACACCAAGTGGGCCCCGGAAGTGGATTTATGCATCAATTACTTACTCATGTAAACCCTAGTAGCTAGTTTATTATAAATAGGACTTTTTACTAGTGTATTAGACATCTTTGGACGATTAGTTCTCAGATCATGGGGGCTGGCCATTCGGCCATGCCTGAACCTTTTACTTATGTATTTTCAACGGTGGAGTTTCTGCACACCATAGATTAAGGGTGTGGAGCTCTACTGTACCTCAAGTATTAATGCAATTCTATTTTCTTTTATTCAATTCTCTCTTATTCTTATTCCAAGATATTCATTCATACCCAAGAACATGATGATTGTGATGATTATGTGACGCTCATCATCATTCTCACCTATGAACGCGCGTGATTGACAACCACCTCCGTTCTACATGCAACCGAGCTTGAATGTGTATCTCTTAGATTCCCCAACAGAATCTTCGTGGTATAAGCTAGATAGATGGCGGCATTCATGAGGATCCGGAAAGTCTCACCTTGTCTGTGGTATTCCGAGTAGGATCCTGGGAATCCGGAAAGTCTAACCTTGTCTGTGGTATTCCGAGTAGGATTCCGGTAATGAATGACTGTGACGTGCTTCAGACTCGCAAGTGCTGGGCGTTAGTGACAGACGCAAAAGAATCAAGGGATTCTATTCCAGTAGGAGCGGGAACCAACCAGTGATTAGCCGTGCTGTGACAGAGCGCGTGAGTGTAGTTTTCACTGCGAGGATGGGATGTAGCCTTCGGTCAGTGTGATGCCTCCAGACGATTAGCCATGCGAGTGACAGCGCAGAGGACCATTTTCCAGAGAGGATAGAAAGTAGCCATCGTCGAACGGTGAACCCCTATACACAGCTTGCCATGGAAAGGAGTAAGAAGGATTGAGTTGAAGCAGTAGGAAAGTAGGCGTTCTTGAGCCATACAGTCTCTCCATTCGCTTATCTGAAATTCCCATCAATGAATCTGCATAAGTATTCTATCCCTTTTATTATTTCTATTTTCTTATTTCTATTTTCGAAACCATAAACCAATTTATTCTGCCTAACTGAGATTTACAAGGTGACCATAACTTGCTTCATACCAACAATCTCTGTGGGATCGACCCTTACTCGCGTAAGGTTTACTTGGACGACCCAGTACACTTGCTGGTTAGTTGAACGGAGTTGTGAATTCAACCGGTGCCATAATAATGATTTCATACAAGTACAAAGAATATGGATCACAATTCCGTCCACCAAGTTTTTGGCGCCGTTGCCGGGGATTGTTCGAGTATGGACAACTGATGGTTCATCTTGTTGCTCAGATTAGGTAATTTTCTTTTCAAAAATCTTTTTCAAAATTTTTCTTTTCTTTTTCGTTTTTCTAAAATATATTTTCGAAAAAAATTTAATAAAAATCCAAAAAAATCATAAAATCATAAAAACCAAAAATATTTTGTGTTTCTTATTTGAATCTTGAGTCAATTTTAAGTTTGATGTCAATTGCATGCTTTAAAAATTTTTCGAAAATTTCATGCATTCATAGTGTTCTTCATGATCTTCAAGTTGTTCTTGATAAGTCCTCTTGTTTGATCTTGATATTTTCTTGTTTTGTGTTGTTTGTTGTTTTTCATATGCATTTTTTGTTTGTTAGAGTCCATGCATTAAAGATTTCTAAGTTTGGTGTCTTGCATGTTTTCTTTGCATCAAAAATTTTTCAAAATTATGTTCTTGATGTTCATCATGATCTTCAAAGTGTTCTTGGTGTTCATCTTGACATTCATAGCATTCTTGCATGCATTCATTGTTTTGATCTAAAAATTTCATGCATTGAGTAATTTTTGTTGTTTTTCTCTCTCATCTTTAAAAATTCAAAAATCAAAAAAATATCTTTTCCTTATTTCCCTCCAAATTTTCGAAATTTTGGGTTGACTTGATCAAAAAATTTTTAAAATTAGTTGTTTCTTACAAGTCAAGTCAAAATTTCAAATTTTAAAAAAATCTTATCCTTTTAAAATCTTTTTCAAAAATCATATCTTTTTCATTTTTTTATATAATTTTCGAAAATTTCAAAAATATTTTTTCAAA
The DNA here is from genome assembly GCF_014773155.1 of Arachis stenosperma. Lineage (NCBI taxonomy): Eukaryota > Viridiplantae > Streptophyta > Magnoliopsida > Fabales > Fabaceae > Arachis > Arachis stenosperma. The sequence continues at coordinate 93,213,190 of NC_080379.1, read as the reverse complement.
TTATTTTCAAAATCTTTTCCTTATCTTTACATCATATTTTCGAAAATTCACTAATAATTAATGTGATTGGTTAAAAAATTTGAAGTTTGTTACTTTCTTGTTAAGAAATGTTCAATCTTTAAAGTTCTAGAATCTTATCTTGTAGTTTCTTGTTAGTGAAGTAAATAATTTCAAAATTTTTGAATTAAATCTTTTTATCTTTTATTTGATCTTTTTCAAAATTTGATTTCAAAATATCTTATCTAACTTATTATCTTCTTATTTTTTTCAATTTTGATTTCAAATCTTTTTCAATCAACTAACTAACTTTTTGTTTGTTTCTTATCTTTTTCAAAATCACCTAACTACTTTTCCCTCTTCAATTTTCGAAAATATCTCTCTCTTTTTCAAAAATTCTTTTTAATTAATTAATTGTTTTAAATTTTAATTTCAATTATATTTTTTCTTTAATTTTTGAAAATTACTAACCTCTTTTTCAAAATTATTTTCGAAATTTCCCTTCTCTTTTCTTCTTCTATTTAATTATTTAATTACTAACACTTCTCTTCACCTCTCTCCACCTAATTATCCGAATCCCCTCTTCTATATTCTTCTCCCCTTTCTTTTTCTACTAACATAAAGGAATCTCTATACTATGACATAGAGGATTCCTCTTTCTTTTCTTGTTTTCTTCTCTTTCATATGAGCAGGAACAGGGAAAAAGGTACTCTTGTTGAAATTGATCCAGAACCTGAAAGGACTTTGAAGAGAAAATTAAGAGAAGCTAAATTACAACAATCCAGAAACAACCTTTCAGAAATTTTCGAACAAGAGAAGGAGATGGCAGCCGAAAATAATAATAATGCAAGGAGAATGCTTGGTGACTTCACAAAGCCAACGTCCAAGTTTGATGGAAGAAGCATCTCCATTCCTGCCATTGGAGCCAACAACTTTGAGCTGAAACCTCAGCTAGTTGCCTTAATGCAACAAAACTGCAAGTTTTATGGACTTCCATCTGAAGATCCTTATCAGTTTTTAACTGAGTTCTTTGATGGTGTTTTTGTGGAAAAACAAATTTCCAACACACAAATCCAACCGGCAAGTATACCGGGTCGCATCAAGTAGTAATAACTCACTTAGAGTGAGGTCGATCCCACAGGGATTGATGGATCAAGCAATTTTAGTGGGTGATTAGTTTAGTCAAGCTAACATTGAAGTGAATTTGGATGAAGTGTAGCCAACAGAAAGTAAATAGCAAGGAAAATTAAAGTGCAGAAAGTAAAATTGCAAGTAACTTAAAGAACAAGAAAGTAAAATAGCTGAAACTTAAATTGCACGAAATGTAAATTGCATTAAATGTAAAGGGGATTGGGTGCAGGGAATTTAAAATTCAACAAGAAAATGTAGAGAGCAATCAAGCAGAGAGCTAGAATATGAAATGGGATGTAGTAGATTTCAAACAGAAAAGTAAAAATGCTTGAAGAATTAAAAATAGAAAGCGATGCTTAATTTGCAGCAATTTTGAAAGAATGTTGAAGATCTCAGGGAATCAATGAGACTAGAGAACAAGTCTAGATCTCAAGCCCTTCCTTGATTCAAGAGAAAACAAGTTGAAGAAGAAATAGAGATGGAAACAGTAAAGAGAGCCTTGATTTAAATCAGAATTCCTTGAATTATGCAGAAGAACAAAGCATGGATTTCAGATCAAAGATTGGAACAGAATTCCTCCAACTCTTGATCCAAAATTTAAGCAGAAAAGAAATTTAAAAGAGAGAGCTATCTACTACTCCCTAATGGAGCCAACCTCCTTCCTATTTCCGCTCCCCCTTTGAAATGAGAGTGATGCCTTTATATAGGCTTTTTACAAAATGAAAATAAAATGAAATTGAAATTAAAAACAAATTCACAAAATGAAATTCCTAATCTAGCTTCTCTGTGTGCCTTTGAGTCATGTTGAGTGGGCTTTGCTTGCTTTGTATTTGAGGGAGAATGGGTCTTGGATGGCCTTGATTTAATTTGGTGAGGGATTGAATTAAATTGAATTTTGGTTGATTTTGGCCCATATGTTGCTCCCAGGAGGCTGCCCTGCCCTTGTGGAGGGCAGAGCAGGGAAATTGTGCGTGCGGCTCATTGCGTGCGAGCTTGGTGTGTGAGGATGCTGCCTTGCCCTTGTGGAGGGCAGGGCAATGTTGCCTTGGTGTGTCTTGTGCGCGCACCACGTTCCTTGACTGTGACATGATGCGCTTGTGTGCGCCAAGCCTAAGCCTTTACTTCCTTGAAGGTCTTGTGTTCGAACCTTGGTGAAAGCACTTGAGGAGCAATTTTTTTTCTTGATTTTCCATGAAGAGCACGACATTGCCCTGCTCTCCAAGAGGGCAGGGCAGAAAATTGAGCGCTACTTTGTTTTGGGGTGAGGCTCCAGCTTCGAGCCTTGGTGGAAGCACTTTGGTTTATTTTTGCTTATTTTTGGCCCTTAAAGATGCCTTTTGTTCCTACCTCAATTGTACGCCAAATATGAGTTGCTATATATCGTTGGAAAGCTCTGAATGTCAGCTTTCCAACGCAACTGGAAGCACATCAATCGGACGTCTGTAGCTCAAGTTATAGCCCTTTGAAGTAGGCATGGTCATGCTGTGAGCGGCCAGATTTTAACTTAGCGAAAATTTGCTCCAACCTCACTTTGTTTCATCATGATTCTGCCCTGCCCTTGGCAAGGGCAGGGCAGTGTGCGTGCTGGTTGTTTTCCTCTTTAATTTGGTCATGGGCCACGCTTTTAAAAGCGTAGCCTAAGCCTCCAAAGTGTGCTCCAACTTCAAAGTGTGCTCCAAAGCTCTTTTTTTCCTCTTTTTTTGTGCTTCTTTGCTTCTTTTTCTTCTTATTTCCTACAAGATTTATAAAATTAAAAGATCAAGAAAATATATCATTTAAGCACAAAAGCATACAATATTTAAGCACAATTCATCAATTTCTTGTATGAAAAAGCATAGAAAATGGGTATATGATGACTTGTCATCATTCTTGCAGATCTGTGAGACTGTAAAGACGAATGGAGTTGATCCTGAAGTCTACAGACTCATGCTTTTCCCTTTTGCTGTAAGAGACAGAGCTAGAATATGGTTGGATTCACAACCCAAGGATAGCCTAGACTCCTGGGATAAGCTAGTTACTGCCTTCTTGGATAAATTCTTTCCTCCTCAAAAGCTGAGCAAGCTGAGAGTGGATGTTCAAACCTTTAAGCAAAAAGATGGTGAATCCCTCTATGAAACTTGGGAAAGATACAAGAAGCTGACCAAAAGATGTCCATCTGACATATTTTCAGAATGGACCATATTAGATATATTCTATTATGGTCTCTCTGAATTTTCGAAAATGTCATTGGATCATTCTGCAGGTGGATCTATTCACCTGAAGAAAACGCCTGAAGAGGCTCAAGAACTCATTGACATGGTTGCAAATAACCAATTCATGTACACTTCTGAGAGGAATTCCGTGAACAATGGGATACCTCAGAAGAAAGAAGTTCTTGAAATTGATACTCTGAATGCCATATTAGCTCAGAACAAAGTGTTGACTCAACAGGTCAACATGATCTCTCAAAATCTGAATGGATGGCAACATGCATCCAACAGTACTAGAGAGGCAGCTTCTGAAGAAGCTTATGATCCTGAGAACCCTGCCATGGCAGAGGTTAATTACATGGGTGAACCTTATGGAAACACTTATAACCCATCATGGAGAAATCATCCAAATTTCTCATGGAAGGATCAACAAAAGCCTCAACAAGGCTTTAACAATAGTGGACGTAATAGGCTGGGCAATAGCAAGCCATATCCATCATCTTCTCATCAACAGACAGAGAATTCTGAACAAAACACTTCTAATTTAGCCAATGTAGTCTCTGATCTGTCAAAGGCCACTTTCAGTTTCATGAGTGAAACAAGATCCTCCATTAGAAATCTGGAGGCACAAGTGGGCCAGCTGAGTAAGAAAGTCATTGAAACTCCTCCCAGTATTCTCCAAAGCAATACAGAAGAGAATCCAAAAGGAGAGTGCAAAGCCATTGACATAGTCAATATGGCCGAATGCACAAGGGAGGAGGAGGACGAAAATCCTAGTGAGGAAGACCTCCTGGGACGTCCCTCACGCAAGAAGGAGCTTCCTATTAAGGATCCAAAGGAATCTGAGGCTCATATGGAGACCATAGAGATTCCATTAAATCTCCTTCTGCCATTCATGAGCTCTGAAGACTATTCTTCCTCTGAAGAGGATGAAGATGTGACTGGAGAGCAAGTTGCTCAATATTTAGGAGCTATCATGAAGCTGAATGCCAAGTTATTTGGTAATGAGACTTGGGAAAGCGAATCTCCCTTGCTCATTAATGAACTGGATACTTGGATTCAGAAAATTCTACCTCAAAAGAAACAAGATCCTGGCAAGTTCTTAATACCTTGTACCATAGGCACCATGATCTTTGAAAAAGCTCTGTGTGATCTGGGGTCAGGGATAAATCTTATGCCACTCTCTGTAATGGAGAAGCTGGGGATCATTTAGGTACAACCTGCCTTGTTCTCATTACAATTGGCAGACAAGTCATTGAGACAAGCTTATGGAATAGTAGAGGACGTGTTAGTAAAGGTTGAAGGCCTTTACATCCCTGCTGATTTTATAATCTTAGACACTAGGAAGGAAGAGGATGTGTCTGTGGCATTTATGTATCCGGTGGTAATACTGGAAAACAAAAGTGCTTAGGGCCACGGCCAAGACTCATAAGTAGCTGTGTTCAAGAATCAACATGCTTAACTAGGAAAGTCAATAACACTATCCAAAATTCTAAGTTCCTAGAGAAGCCAATCATTCAGAAACTTCAAAGGAAAAAGTGAGATGCCAAAACTGTTCAGAAGCAAAAAGCTACAAGTCCCGCTCATCTAATTATAATTAATATTCATTGATATTCTGAAATTTATAGTATATTCTCTTCTTTTTATCCTATTTTGATTTTCAGTTGCTTGGGGACAAGCAACAATTTAAATTTGGTGTTGTGATGAGCGGATAATTTATACGCTTTTTGGCATTATTTTTAGGTAGTTTTTAGTAAGTTCAAGCTACTTTTAGGGATGTTTTCATTAGTTTTTATGTTAAATTCACATTTCTGGACTTTACTATGAGTTTGTGTATTTTTCTGTAATTTCAGGTAATTTCTGGCTGAAATTGAGGGACTTGAGCAAAACTCTGAAAAAGGCTGACAAAAGGACTGCTGATGCTGTTGGAATCTGACCTCCCTGCACTCGAAATGGATTTTCTGGAGCTACAGAACTTTAAATGGCGCGCTCTCAACGGCGTTGGAAAGTAGACATCCAGAGCTTTCCAGAAATATATAATAGTCTATACTTTATTCGGAAATTGACGACGTAACATGGCGTTGAACGCCAAGTACATACTGCTGTCTGGAGTTAAACGCCAGAAACACGTCATGATCCGGAGTTGAACGCCCAAAACATGTTATAACTTGGAGTTTAACTCCAAGAAAAGCCTCAGCTCATGGATAGATCAAGCTCAGCCCAAACATACACCAAGTGGGCCCCGGAAGTGGATTTATGCATCAATTACTTACTCATGTAAACCCTAGTAGCTAGTTTATTATAAATAGGACTTTTTACTAGTGTATTAGACATCTTTGGACGATTAGTTCTCAGATCATGGGGGCTGGCCATTCGGCCATGCCTGAACCTTTTACTTATGTATTTTCAATGGTGGAGTTTCTGCACACCATAGATTAAGGGTGTGGAGCTCTACTGTACCTCAAGTATTAATGCAATTCTATTTTCTTTTATTCAATTCTCTCTTATTCTTATTCCAAGATATTCATTCATACCCAAGAACATGATGAATGTGATGATTATGTGACGCTCATCATCATTCTCACCTATGAACGCACGTGATTGACAACCACCTCCGTTCTACATGCAACCGAGCTTGAATGTGTATCTCTTAGATTCCCCAACAGAATCTTCGTGGTATAAGCTAGATAGATGGCGGCATTCATGAGGATCCGGAAAGTCTCACCTTGTCTGTGGTATTCCGGGTAGGATCCTGGGAATCCGAAAAGTCTAACCTTGTCTATGGTATTCCGAGTAAGATTCCGGTAATGAATGACTGTGACGTGCTTCAGACTCGCAAGTGCTGGGCGTTAGTGACAGACGCAAAAGAATCAAGGGATTCTATTCCAGTAGGAGCGGGAACCAACCAGTGATTAGCCATGCTGTGACAGAGCGCGTGAGCGTAGTTTTCACTTCGAGGATCGGATGTAGCCTTCGGCCAGTGTGATGCCTCCAGACAATTAGCCATGCGAGTGACAGCGCAGAGGACCATTTTCCAGAGAGGATAGAAAGTAGCCATCGTCGAACGGTGAACCCCTATACACAGCTTGCCATGGAAAGGAGTAAGAAGGATTGAGTTGAAGCAGTAGGAAAGTAGGCATTCTTGAGCCATACAGTCTCTCCATTCGCTTATCTGAAATTCCCATCAATGAATCTGCATAAGTATTCTATCCCTTTTATTATTTCTATTTTCTTATTTCTATTTTCGAAACCATAAACCAATTTATTCTGCCTAACTGAGATTTACAAGGTGACCATAGCTTGCTTCATACCAACAATCTCTGTGGGATCGACCCTTTCTCGCATAAGGTTTATTACTTAGACGACCCAGTACACTTGCTGGTTAGTTGAACGGAGTTGTGAATTCAACCGGTGCCATAATAATGATTTCATACAAATACAAAGAATATGGATCACAATTTCGTCCACCACTAGGAAAGGTCTTCCAAGGATGATGCACTCATCCTCTTCCTTCCTAGTGTCTAAGATTATGAAATCAGCAGGGATGTAAAGGCCTTCATCCTTTACTAACACGTCCTCTACTAATCCATAAGCTTGTCTTAATGTCTTGTCTGCCAATTGTAATGAGAACAAGGCAGGTTGTACCTCAATGATCCCCAGCTTCTCCATTACAGAGAGTGGCATAAGATTTATCCCTGATCCCAGATCACATAGAGCTTTTTCAAATGTCATGGTGCCTATGGTACAAGGTATTAAGAACTTACCAGGATCTTGTCTCTTTTGAGGTAAAATTTGCTGAATCCAGGTATCTAGTTCACTAATGAGCAAGGGAGGTTCACTTTCCCAAGTCTCATTACCAAACAACTTGGCATTCAGCTTCATGATAGCTCCTAAATATTGAGCAACTTGCTCTCCAATCACATCTCATCCTCTTCAGAGGAAGAATAGTCTTCAGAGCTCATGAATGGCAGAAGGAGATTTAATGGAATCTCTATGGTCTCTATATGAGCCTCAGATTCCTTTGGATCCTTAATAGGAAACTCCTTCTTGCTTGAGAGACGTCCTAGGAGGTCCTCCTCACTAGGATTTTCGTCCTTCTCCTCCCTTGTGCATTCGGCCATATTGATCACATCAATGGCCTTGCACTCTCCTTTTGGATTCTTTTCTGTATTGCTTGGGAGAATACTGGGAGGAGTTTCAATGACTTTCTTACTCAGCTGGCCCACTTGTGCCTCCAAATTTCTGATGGAGGATCTTGTTTCACTCATGAAACTGAAAGTGGCCTTTGACAGATCAGAGACTAGATTGGCTAAATTAGGAGTGTTTTGTTTAGAATTCTCTGTCTGTTGCTGAGAAGATGATGGAAAAGGCTTGCTATTGCTCAGCCTATTGCGTCCACCATTGTTAAAGCCTTGTTGAGGCTTCTGTTGATCCTTCCATGAGAAATTTGGATGATTTCTCCATGATGAATTATAGGTGTTTCCATAAGGTTCACCCATGTAATTTACCTCTGCTATTGCAGGGTTCTCAGGATCATAAGTTTCTTCAGAAGCTGCCTCTTTAGTACTGTTGGATGCATTTTGCCATCCATTCAGACTTTGAGAAATCATGTTAACTTGCTGAGTTAACACTTTGTTCTGAGCCAATATAGCATTCAAAGCATCAATTTCAAGAACTCCCTTCCTCTGAGGTGTCCCATTATTCACGAAATTCCTCTCAGAAGTGTACATGAATTGGTTATTTGCAACCATGTCAATGAGTTCTTGAGCTTCTGCAGGTGTTTTCTTTAGGTGAATGGATCCACCTGCAGAATGGTCCAATGACATTTTCGAAAACTCAGATAGACCATAATAGAATATATCTAATATGGTCCATTCTGAAAACATATCAGAACGACACTTTTTGGTCATCTGCTTGTATCTTTCCCAAGCTTCATAGAGGGATTCACCATCTTTTTGTTTGAAGGTCTGAACATCCACTCTAAGCTTGCTCAGCTTTTGAGGAGGAAAAAATTTATCCAAGAAGGCTGTGACCAGCTTATCCCAGGAGTCCAGGCTATCCTTAGGTTATGAATCCAACCATATTCTAGCTTTGTCTCTTACAGCAAAAGGGAAAAGAATGAGTCTGTAGACTTCAGGATCTACTCCATTCGTCTTAACAGTCTCACAAATCTACAAGAACTCAGTTAAAAACTGGTAAGGATCTTCAGATGGAAGTCCATAAAACTTGCAGTTCTGTTGCATTAAAGCAACTAGTTGAGGCTTAAGCTCAAAATTGTTGGCTCCAATGGCAGGAATGGAGATGCTTCTTCCATCAAATTTGAACGTTGGTTTTGTGAAGTCACGAAGCATTCTCCTTGCATTATTATCGTTGGGTTCGGCTGCTGATGCCAAGGCATCTTAGGCTAGTTTCACTAGCATTTTTCTGTTAGTTTTAGTTGTTTTATGCATTTTCTTGAGCTTAAAGTAACCAAGAATGGTTAAATGAATAACAAAGCAATGAACCATCCAAACAGTATGATTTTGATGCAAATTCCATGAGTTTTTAGTTATATTACTTGAATGCTATGAATGGAAGATTTCTCATGAAATTTTGCAAGACTTTGATGCAGTTGTTTGGATGACTTCAGGGAAGAAGAGGCTAGGCAAGGAAGCAACAAAATCAATAAAGGAAGCTTGAATATCACATGTGGAGTTTAAGTTCCAGTTTAAGCTTAAACTGGAACTTAAACTGCCAAGCCATATAATGCTGGGAACTATCAGTGGCGTTTAAGCCCCAGTTTAAGCTTAAACTGGAGCTTAAACGCCAAAATCATGAAAGCTGAGGAAAAGCTGAAAGTGGCGTTTAACCTCCAGTTTAACCTTAAACTGGAAGTTAAACGCCAGAAATGAGAAATGCACCAGGGAGCCATTTCCATGTTTAAGCTCCAGTTTAACCTTAAACTGGAGCTTAAACGTGTTCGACCAAAATTCTCCTCCAGGGTTGCTTTCTTCATTTCCACGTCTAAGCTCCAGTTTAAGCTTAAACTGGAGCTTAAACGTGTTTGACCATTCCATGCTCCAGGGTTGCTTTCTTCCATTTCCACGTTTAAGCTTCAGTTTAACCTTAAACTGAAGCTTAAACGTGTTCGACTACTTTACCCTCCAGGGTTGCTTTCTTCCATTTCCACGTTTAAGCTTCAGTTTAACCTTAAATTGAAGCTTAAACGTGCTTGAGTTATACCACCTCCAGGAGTGTCCAACGTTTAAGTTCCAGTTTAAGCTTAAACTGGAACTTAAACGTGCTTCCACAAAAGGCATCACTGGAAGTGTCTGGCGTTTAAGTTGCAGTTTAAGCTTAAACTACAACTTAAACACCACTATTTGAAAAGGTTTCTGGGCCAAAGATATTGCAGCTTTAAGTTAGCATTTGAGCACAAACATTAACTTAAACGTACTCTAGTATGAAACCCAATTGAATATCATGGTTTATGGGATTGGGCCTGAAGAATTGATGAGTCTGGAATTTCAATTTGTTGAGTCATGTGTCATTACTTGATTATCACTAAGTTGGCTCAATGAATGTTACAGAATTGGATCAGCAGCCTCATCAGGAATATGGATCATAAACCCAAAGCAAAAGGAAATCAGGGAAAGGCCTCAAAGCCCAAGAAACACAACAGAAGTTCAATTTAGAAAGTGTATAAATAGGATAGAATTTAAGTTAGTTAAGAAACTTTGGATCATTTTTCTAGTTTTCATACTTTTTTGTAATTGAATTCAGAGCTATGACTCACTAAACCCCTTTCATTGGGTTAGGGAGCTCTATTGTAATTCAATGAATCAATAATAGTTTTTATCTTCTTCTTCAATCTTTTCTCTTGAATTTTGTTAGAAAGCTTCTCGATCTAATTCCATTGGTTAGTTGTCTTGGGAAAGAAACTATCCATAATTGGAATCCTTCGGAACCTTGGGAAAGGAATGGGGGATTCATGCTAGAGAAGCTTTCTCACAGTGAATTGGATTGGGGTTTGGATGGATATTGTGACATGTAATCCTACCAAATTGTGGTTCATGAAACTGTGTGGTATAATCAGTGATCGAGCATCATCTCTTCTTATGAACATTTAAACCAAGGGATTGGGAATTTGTTTGTTTTTAGAGAGAATTGGTGAGCCAAGGGATTGGGATCCAATCATATAAGATTGCCAAGCAAAATTCAATGAATGCGTTGGTTGAGGAAGGGATAAAAATGTTTTGATTCGGAGATCTCAATATCTCCTGAAACCCAATGAATTCCCCATTTCTGATCTACCACTTTCTCTTTACATTCTGCAATTAAATTCATGCAATCACCCCGATCCCTTTTTAATTTCAGCAATTTAGCTTCTCGCTCTTTAATTCATGCAATTTAAGATTCCGCAATTTCAATTTCTTGCCATTTACGTTTCCCGCCAATTTTACATTCCGCAATTCTCATCTAAACCTTGATTCCGCTCAACTAGAACACACTTCTAATCCGAATTGCTCACTCAACCAATCCTTGTGGGATTCGACCTCACTCTATTGTGAGTTTTTACTTGACGATAACCGGTGCACTTGCCGGAAGGAATTTTTGCCGATCGTGCAATTTCCTGAAATCGTAGCATCAAGTTTATGGCGCCGTTGCCGGGGATTAGTTTTCGATTGACAATTCTCAAATTGGAAGTTAACTAGATTGAGCATTTTTCTTGTTTTGTTAATTCATTTCAAGTTACTTGTTGAATTTTAATTTCTGCACTCTGTTATTTGCTTTCTTTCTTTATGCCTTTAAATTCAAGCAACTAACTCACTGACTCACTAACTATTTGAATTAATTCCTCAACTGCTCTAACGATACTCTTCCATTAACCATGAGTATTTCACTTGTTTGTTGCCTGTGCTGTGTTCTTGTATGACAGGTAGGAGAGGAGAGACATCAACTCATCCATATACCGAACCAGAGAGGACCCTTCATAAACTTAGAAGGGAAGCAAGAGGGAAGAGAGTACTGGGAGAAGAAGAATCTGAAGGAGAATCTGAGGACAATTTTGAGGAAGCTCTAGATCTCAACATGGATAGAAGTTCACAACCATGAGAGAGCTGATGGAAACAATGCCATTCCCGAGAGGAGGGTTCTTGGTTCATACATAAACCCAACCTCTGGGAATTGTGGTAGCAGCATTCAGAAACCACCCATTCAGGCCAACAATTTTGAACTCAAACCACAGCTAATATCACTGGTGGAGAATCATTGTTCATTTGGTGGGAGTGCTAATGAAGATCCAAACCAACATCTCACAAAATTTCTGAGAATTTGCGACACTGTGAAGTCCAATGGAGTCCAGGAAGATGCCTATAAACTGCTCTTGTTCCCATTTTCACTTAGGGACAAGGCAGCTAAGTGGCTGGAATCATTACCAAGGGGGAGCCTAACAACCTGGGATGAGGTGGAAAGCAAGTTTCTGGCACGTTTCTACCCCCCACAAAAGGTCAATAGGCTTCGATCTGAGGTTCAGACTTTTAGACAACAAGATGGTGAAACTCTCTTCGAGGCATGGGAGAGGTTCAAGGATTTGACAAGGAAATGCCCACCAGACATGTTCCATGACTGGGTACAATTGCATATTTTCTATAATGGACTTTCTTATGAATCAAGGAAGGCTGTAGACCATTCATCAGGAGGTTCATTGAACAGGAAAAAGACTGTGGAAGAAGCGATTGAAGTGATTGAGACAGTGGCTGAGAATGAGTACTACTATGCTTTAGAGAGACACAACACTAAGGGAGTCATGGAGCTGAACCATGTTGATACAATTCTAGCCCAAAACAAGGTGTTTGCCAAGCAACTAGTAGAGCTCACCAGGAAATTAGAAACAAATCAAGTGGCTGCAATACACACACAAGATCAAGAGGAGGTAAGCACTGAAGGAGGTGATTGGGAAGAGGCCAACTATGTGGGAAATCAACAAAGGCAACCATATGATCCACATTCCAACACTTACAACCCAGGCTGGAAAAACCACCCAAACTTTGGGTGGGGAAACCAGCAAACCCAACCACAAAACCACAAACCTTACAACCCCAACCAACATAACAATTCCACATACCAAAACTCCAACCAAAGATCATACCAAGCCACACAAAACACTTACTCCCAACCACCATATCATGGCCAAAATAATCAACCTGCCCAACCTAATTCGAACCAACAATTTCAAGATCAATTAAACAGGATAGAAGGAATGCTTGCAAACATGGGTCAGGACATAAGTGAGTTGAAAAGCTTTAGGGATGATGTGAGATCTACCTTAAGGAACCATGGTGAAAAACTCAAGAGGATGGAGTCTCGAGTAGGAGAGCTATCTCAACAGGCCCCCAAGTCAACTGCAGTGTTCCCTAGTGACACAGAAAAGAATCCTAAAGGGGAACAAAAGGGAGTGAGATGGGAAGAATGCAAGGCCATCACCATATTGAAGGAAGTCTCAGAAGAAGAAGGAATCAGACCCTCAGAACAGGAGCCAGAAATCTTGAAGGAAGGTATGGAAGAAGCTAGGCAGGAAAGTGAAACTGAGCAAGCCAAGGAACTGCAAAATAAAGGCATGCTGGAAACATACCAACCAAAAGCACCATTTCCTCAGAGGTTAGGAGGAGGTGAAAAAGGGAAACATATTCAAGGTTTTTAGAGACATTTAAGTCTCTCCATATCAATATTCCCTTTCTTGAGATTCTCCAGCAGATGCCTACACATATCAAGTATTTGAAGGAATTGCTGAGCAAGAAAAGAGTTTTGAAGGGAGGACAAACTGTAATAATGAACAAAGAATGCAGTGCGCTCATCAAGAAGGACATAGTCTCTAAGAAAACAGACCCAGGAAGTTTTCATATCCCCTGCATCATAGGGGAAACAAAAATTGACAGAGGATTCTGTGATCTAGGAGCCAGCATAAATGTGATGCCTCTGACTCTTATGAAGAGGCTACAACTGAATGAGGTGAGATCCACTGATGTAATCATACAACTGGCTGACAAAACTCAGAAGCAAGCTGAAGGGGTAGTTGAGAATGTGCTTGTGAAAGTGAGAAATTATTTCTTCCCCACAGACTTTGTCATTTTGGACATGGAGGAAAGCTACCTACACCCTATCATTCTGGGAAGGCCATTTCTAGCCACTGCTAGAGCGCTCATAGATGTAGAACAAGGAGAGATAATTTTGAGAATACATGATGAACAGCTCATTTTCCATGTTTTCAAACCTGCATCTGAGCCTGAACCAGAACCTGAAAAGCCTAAGGATGATAGTAGCCATCTGTGTTTGGAGGAAAGCAATCCAGCAGCTGAAACTCTGAAACAGTCCTTGGAAGGCAAACAAAAATTGCAAGAGTTAAAGCCACAAGAATCAATAGAAACAGATCAGAAGGATCCTCCTGGCATAAGGGTCAATGAAGAAATCCTCAAGAGAGAGGGAAGAATTGTAAAGAAATTGCCAAGAGGGTGGAGAAACAAGAAAATTCCCACTGAAGGTTTCTCTCCGGGAGATAAAGTGATATCAAGTCATTATCTGCCAATCCTACCTGGCCTCAAAACCATTCCTTCCCAGCTCCCTCAAGTGTTCACAATCAGGAAAGTTCTTTCTATGGAACATTTGGAAATCATGAAGGAATCAAATGGGGACGTTTTCATAGTGAGAGGAGAGGACATCAAGCACTACAATCCACCCTAACAAGGGACAACCGTCAAGCTAATGACGTTAAAGAAGCGCTTGTTGGGAGGCAACCCAACCTGAGGTAATACTCCTTTGCTGTTTCTTTTATTTGTTTCAATAAAAAGGTGAAGTAGTTTCTGTGCATTGCAAAGAATTAAGTTTGGTGTTTCACACCAAACAATGAATTCGTGGATCAATAATTCAAAGGGGAATGTGTGACTCTAAGTTTGGTGTTCCACCATACAGATCAACTGAACACAACAACCTTTGAATTATATGAAAGGAACAACCATTCTAAGCAATCACAGAAATGCTTAAAATCCTTAGCAGCAACTTCATTCCAAGGAGAATTCAAGGATTCAAAGAGCAGAGAGTAAGTAGGAGACTAAGTTTGGTGTTCACACACCAACTTAAGACTCAGACACTTGCCCATACATAGTTGAGCTAACCACTCAAGTGCTTGAGAAGCAAGCAACTTCATCACTCTTTGCAGGAAAGGAAACAAGGATCTTAGAAAGAACATGAAGCAACAACTAGAAGAAGAAGGAGAAATCAAATTGTTTCCTGGCAACAAAGAGAAAACAAGAAATTTCACAAGGTGGTGTTGTTCCTTGACCATTCTTTAAAAGGCAAACAAAAGCATGCTTGTTCTGGTTTAAACTGTAATTGTTGAATCTTTCTGGAATGTGAAGTTTTTAGTATGAGTGTTGGTTTACTGCTTTGAATAAAGTGAATGCCTAGATGTTTGGATATAACTTCACCTTCTTAAACAAATGCTTACCATGCTTGTTCTGTTTCCAAAAATAAAAGAAAAGTTTGAACAAAAGTAACTTGGCTCAATTAGTGACAAATCAAGTAAAATTAAGTGGTGGTATGCATGCTTGATTGTTTAGTCAGATCACTGGAAATTGAGTGTAGAATTATCATTTTTGTGTAGAAGTTTGAATACTGTCTATGGATCTTGATGAATAAATGTCTTTGGCCATGAAAAAGAAAGAAAAAGAAGAAGAAAAAGCCACTGAAAAAGGGCAACCAAAAAGCAAAAAAAAAATTGAGAAAATAAGCTAGGCACCAATGGTTTGAACTTCTGAGACAAATGCCTGTGGTGTTTATGTATTAAGGATATGCTTGGATGAATAGGTTCTGAGGAGTGTTTCAACACTTGGTAACTTGGGTTAACTAACCCGGGATTATCAACCAAAAGTCCATTATCAAGAGCAACCTAAATACAAAATATTTAGTCACACAAAGAGGTGCTGGGCACCAATGTCTCAAGAAGAAATGTGAACTAAAATGCCTGTAGTGGATATGTGTAGTGCACTGATAAGAAAAAGAAAATGCCAAAGGCTTGTGCAACACATGACACTGAGCAAACAAGGAGCAAAGGAGCTCTAAGAAAAAGAAAAACAAAGAAGAGAAAAGTGCCAAGGACATAAGAATAACAAGAGGCCATAGCAGTGTTTAATGGATGCAGTGAAAAAGTGATAATCTTGCCTGATAAGAATGAAAAAGTGATGCTGCAACTTTCTGCATAAAACCCTTCTGATGAACTTCAAATGCTTGCTAATATAGCTAATGTAATTGCTTTTTGTTTCATACTTTCTTCTCAAATAACTCAGAACTTGCTTAGGGACAAGCAAGTATTCAGTTTGGTGTTGTGTGATGCCAAGGCATCTTAGGCTAGTTTCACTAGCATTTTTCTGTTAGTTTTAGTTGTTTTATGCATTTTCTTGAGCTTAAAGTAACCAAGAATGGTTAAATGAATAACAAAGCAATGAACCATCCAAACAGTATGATTTTGATGCAAATTCCATGAGTTTTTAGTTATATTACTTGAATGCTATGAATGGAAGATTTCTCATGAAATTTTGCAAGACTTTGATGCAGTTGTTTGGATGACTTTAGGGAAGAAGAGGCTAGGCAAGGAAGCAACAAAATCAATAAAGGAAGCTTGAATATCACATGTGGAGTTTAAGTTCCAGTTTAAGCTTAAACTGGAACTTAAACTGCCAAGCCATATAATGCTGGGAACTATCAGTGGCGTTTAAGCCCCAGTTTAAGCTTAAACTGGAGCTTAAACGCCAAAATCATGAAAGCTGAGGAAAAGCTGAAAGTGGCGTTTAACCTCCAGTTTAACCTTAAACTGGAAGTTAAACGCCAGAAATGAGAAATGCACCAGGGAGCCATTTCCACGTTTAAGCTCCAGTTTAACCTTAAACTGGAGCTTAAACGTGTTCGACCAAAATTCTCCTCCAGGGTTGCTTTCTTCATTTCCACGTTTAAGCTCCAGTTTAAGCTTAAACTGGAGCTTAAACGTGTTTGACCATTCCACGCTCCAGGGTTGCTTTCTTCCATTTCCACGTTTAAGCTTCAGTTTAACCTTAAACTGAAGCTTAAACGTGTTCGACTACTTTACCCTCCAGGGTTGCTTTCTTCCATTTCCACGTTTAAGCTTCAATTTAACCTTAAACTGAAGCTTAAATGTGCTTGAGTTATACCACCTCCAGGAGTGTCCAACGTTTAAGTTCCAGTTTAAGCTTAAACTGGAACTTAAACGTGCTTCCACAAAAGGCATCACTGGAAGTGTCTGGCGTTTAAGTTTCAGTTTAAGCTTAAACTGCAACTTAAACACCACTATTTGAAAAGGTTTCTGGGCCAAAGATATTGCAGCTTTAAGTTAGCATTTGAGCACAAACATTAACTTAAACGTACTCTGGTATGAAACCCAATTGAATATCATGGTTTATGGGATTGGGCCTGAAGAATTGATGAGTCTGGAATTTCAATTTGTTGAGTCATGTGTCATTACATGATTATCACTAAGTTGGCTCAATGAATGTTACAGAATTGGATCAGCAGCCTCATCAGGAATATGGATCATAAACCCAAAGCAAAAGGAAATCAGGGAAAGGCCTCAAAGCCCAAGAAACACAACAGAAGTTCAATTTAGAAAGTTTATAAATAGGATAGAATTTAAGTTAGTTAAGAAACTTTGGATCATTTTTCTAGTTTTCATACTTTTTTGTAATTGAATTCAGAGCTATGACTCACTAAACCCCTTTCATTGGGTTAGGGAGCTCTATTGTAATTCAATGAATCAATAATAGTTTTTATCTTCTTCTTCAATCTTTTCTCTTGAATTTTGTTAGAAAGCTTCTCGATCTAATTCCATTGGTTAGTTGTCTTGGGAAAGAAACTATCCATAATTGGAATCCTTCGGAACCTTGGGAAAGGAATGGAGGATTCATGCTAGAGAAGCTTTCTCACAGTGAATTGGATTGGGGTTTGGATGGATATTGTGACATGTAATCCTACCAAATTGTGGTTCATGAAACTGTGTGGTATAATCAGTGATCGAGCATCATCTCTTCTTATGAACATTTAAACCAAGGGATTGGGAATTTGTTTGTTTTTAGAGAGAATTGGTGAGCCAAGGGATTGGGATCCAATCATATAAGATTGCCAAGCAAAATTCAATGAATGCGTTGGTTGAGGAAGGGATAAAAATGTTTTGATTCGGAGATCTCAATATCTCCTGAAACCCAATGAATTCCCCATTTCTGATCTACCACTTTCTCTTTACATTCTGCAATTAAATTCATGCAATCACCCCGATCCCTTTTTAATTTCAGCAATTTAGCTTCTCGCTCTTTAATTCATGCAATTTAAGATTCCGCAATTTCAATTTCTTGCCATTTACGTTTCCCGCCAATTTTACATTCCGCAATTCTCATCTAAACCTTGATTCCGCTCAACTAGAACACACTTCTAATCCGAATTGCTCACTCAACCAATCCTTGTGGGATTCGACCTCACTCTATTGTGAGTTTTTACTTGACGATAACCGGTGCACTTGCCGGAAGGAATTTTTGCCGATCGTGCAATTTCCTAAAATCGTAGCATCAGCTGCCATCTCCTTCTCTTGTTCTAATATTTCTAAAAGGTTACCTTTAGATTGTTGTAATTTAGCTTCTCTTAGTTTCCTCTTCAGAGTCCTTTCAGGTTCGGGATCAATTTCAACAAGAGTGCCTTTTTCCTTGTTCCTGCTCATATGAAAGAGAAGAAAATAGAAAAAGAAGAGGAATCCTCTATGTCACAGTATAGAGATTCCTTTATGTTAGTAGAAGAAGAAAGCGGAGAAGAGTGAAGAAGAATGGGTTCGGATTTTCAGATGAAGAGAGGTGAAGAGAAGTGTTAGTAAATAAATAATTAAATAGAAGAAGAGGGGAGAGGGAGAATTCAAAAATTAATTTTTGAAAAGGGGTTAGTAATTTCGAAAATTAAAGATAAGATATAATTAAAATTAAAATTTAAAACAAAAAGAATTTTTGAAAAAGAGATGAGATATTTTCGAAAATTAGAGAGGGAAAAGTAGTTAGGTGGTTTTTAAAAAGATAAGAAACAAACAAAAAGTCAAATAGTTAGTTGAAAAAGATATTAAAGTCAAATTTGAAAAGATAAGAAGATAAGAAGTTAGATAAGATATTTTGAAATCAAATTTTGAAAAAGATAAAAAGATAAGATAAAAAGATAAGATAGAAAAGATAAAAAAGATTTTAATTTTTGGATTTAAAATTACTTACTTCACTAACAAGAAACTACAAGATAAGATTCTAGAACTTTAAAGATTGAACCTTTCTTAACAAGAAAATAACAAACTTCATATTTTTTTGAATCAATCACATTAATTGTTAGTGAATTTTCGAAATTATGATATAAAGATAAGAAAAATATTTTGAAAATATTTTGAAAAAGAGTTTTGAAATTTTCGAAAAAGAGGAAAAATTGGAAAAGATATGATTTTTGAAAAATATTTTGAAAAAGATAAGATTTTTAAATATTGAAAATTTGACTCGACTTGTAAGAAATAACTAATTTTAAAAATTTTTGACCAAGTCAACCCAAAATTTCGAAAATTTGGAGAAAAAAAAGGAAAAGATATATTTTTTATTTTTGAATTTTTAATTATGAGAGAGAAAAACACAAACATGACCCAAAACATGAAAATTTTGGATCAAAACACAAGATGCATGCAAGAACACTATGAATGTCAAGATGAACACCAAGAACACTTTGATGATCATGATGAACATCAAGAACATAATTTTGAAAAATTTTTGATGCAAAGAAAACATGCAAGACACCAAACTTAGAAATCTTTAATGCATGGACTCTAACAAACAAAAAATGCATATGAAAAACAACAAACAACCCAAAATAAGAAAACATCAAGATCAAACAAGAAGACTTGTCAAGAACAACTTGAAGATCATGAAGAACACCATGAATGCATGAATTTTCGAAAAATGCAAGAAAAAATTTTAAAAGCATGCAATTGACACCAAACTTAAAAATTGACTCAAGACTCAAACAAGAAACACAAAATATTTTTTTATTTTTATGATTTTATTAATTTTTTTCGAAAATCTTTTTGAAAAAAAATGAAAAAGAAAAGAAAATTTTGAAAAAGATTCTTAAAAATTTTTGAAAAGAAAATTACTTAATCTGAGCAACAAGATGAACCGTCAGTTGTCCATACTCGAACAATCTCCGGTAACGGCGCCAAAAACTTGGTGGACGAAATTGTGATCTATTATTTTTCCCATGATGTTGGCAGCTATAATTAAATACCCCAAAGAGATCATGGTATGATGAATTGGGATCTTAATAATCCCTGGTAATGGTACCAACAGCTAAGTGTTGTTGTTGGACCAAAAGAGTTACAGGCACTGTTAGAGAATCTCACAACTCCGTTCAACTAACCAGCAAGTGCACTGGGTCGTCCAAGTAATACCTTACGTGAGTAAGGGTCGATCCCACGGAGATTGTTGGTATGAAGCAAGCTATGGTCACCTTGTAAATCTCAGTGAGGCAGATTAAATGGTTTATGATAAGTTCGAAAATAAATAACAAACAGAAAATAAAATAGTAAATAGTTACTCATATAATTCCATGGTGGAAATTTCAGATAGGCATATGGAGATGCTGTGCTCCTCTCGAATCTCTACTTTCTTATTACATTCATCCAATCCTTCTTACTCCTTTCCATGGCAAGCTGTATGTAGGGCATCACCGTTATCAATGGCTACATCCCATCCTCTCAGTGAAAATGGTCCTATGCTCTGTCACAGCACGGCTAATCATCTGTCTATTCTCAATCAGGTTGGAATAGAATCCTTTGATTCTTTTGCGTCTGTCACTAACGCCCAGCCTTCAGGAGTTTGAAGCTTGTCACAGCCATTCAATCCCAGAATCCTACTCGGAATACCACAGACAAGGTTAGACTTTCCGGATTTCCATGATTGCCGCCATCTATCTAGCTTATACCACGAATATTCTGTTGGGAAATCTAAGAGATATGCGCCCGGCCTAAGGTAGAACGGAAGTGGTTGTCAGTCACGCGCATTCATAGGTGAGAATTATGATGAGTGTCACGGATCATCACATTCATCAAGTTGAAGTGTGATACGTAAAAATTAGATTTCACGTATAACCGGCAAGTATACCGGGTCGTATCAAGTAATAAAACTCACTAAGAGTGAGGTCGATCCCACGGAGATTGGTAGATTAAGCAACTTTAGTTAAATGGTAAATTTAGTCAAGCAAACATAGTTTTGATTTCATGAGCATTTTGATTTTTGAACTTAATTACAGAAACTTAAATGGCAAGGAATGTAAAGAACTAGAATAGAGAAATAAAATGAAAGTAAATAACTGAAACTTAAATTGCAAGAAACTTAAATGACATCAAAGATAAATGGCAAGGAATTAAAGGGTGCAGAAATTTAAAGACATAAGAGTAAATAGCAAGAATTAAAAGAACAAAATGTAGATGACAAGAATAATAAATTGCAAGAATGTAGAAAGGAATTGGGCAATGGGTATTCAAACACTAAGAACAAAGAAATGAGAATTAGTAATAGAGAGGATCATTAGGGATCAGAGATGCAAGTTTTCATGAATTGATGTTAGTCAAGTCCTTCTCAATCATGGGTATAGATCCATGGCAAGTGGGTAATTGAATCCCAATCTCTTGGTGATTCAATTTCTCTCAACATAACCAATTGCCACTCTCGTGATCTAATTGTTCATGAGAAGATGAAGCTCAAATCTAATCCAGCCACACAACTCCCATAACCTCAACCAAGGAGAGTTACATCTCACATACTAACCAAGGTGTATTGATCAAGGGAATCATGAAAGGATGAACTCTAAACTGAATTATGTGGCTCATTCCTCAATTCACCACATAATTCATATAGATTAACCCCTCTCTCGATGGTGTGAATCTTTGAAGAACAAGAGTTCCCTCTTTAGATCAACCACTAGAATTGAGGAGGAAAAGATGAGTTCACCAATTCATTCCAACAAGCAGAGCTCTTCCCCCTAATGAAAGTGGGGTTTAGTGAGTCATAGCTCCAATTTCAACAACATTGCCATAAACCAAAATTAAACTAAATGCAAAAAAGATGAAGAAGAATGAGGAAATGCTTAAAGCTTCAGAAATGAAGAAGAGAAGTTCCAAGAAGAACCAAAAATTGCTCTCCGGGTATCCTCCCGGAAGTGCTAAAAGAGTTCTCAAAATAAAGTACTAAGAGTCTAAAATTTTAAGTGTCCAAAAGTCCCCCCTAAGTACAAACTCAATCTCTATTTATACTAGTCCCAAAACTCTTTCAAAGATCTTAAATTGGGTTAGCAATATGGGCTTCCTCTTTGTTGAATTCTTGGCTCAATTGGAATAAGTGTTGCTAGACTTGGAAAGGAAGAGTTCATTCATCATGCTTCTGGCCCAATGGCTTGGCGTTTTCGTCAATAACGCTGGCCTTAATGCACGTTGGCAACGTGCATCACAATTTCCTGGAGTTAGCTTTGAGGCTTGGGCGTTGCTAGCCCAAGTTGTTGCTAACAACTTGCTTCTCCTCTTCTTGGCTCTACTTTCATGCTAAATGTAGCCCAGAATTTGAGTGTCAACCTTCTGTTTCAATATGGACTACTATACATCATTGGAAAGCTCTTGATGTCTATTTTCCAATGCCACTGAAATCACCTCAATTGGACTTTCCCAGCTCAAGTTATGCTTCCTCAAAGAAGGTAAGGTCAAGCTGCCAAGTTGTTGCCAAAAACACACCCATTTTGCCAAGTTGGCAACGTGCCCGTGCCTAGCCTCCCAAAGCAGGGAAATGAGGCTGGCGTTGTTGCCAAAAACGCACCCTTGCTAGCACGTTGGCAACGTGTTCGTGCCCCACTCCAGGGCTCATCTCTAGCCTTCTTGAATTTCAACTTCATGTTCTTGTTTTTAGGGCCTAAAGATGACTCTGGTTTGGTTTCAATTTTGTGCTCCATCATAGACTATTATATATGGTTGGAAAGCTCTGAATGTTAACTTTCCAACGCAACTGAAAGCACTTAATTTGGATCTCTGTAGCTCAAGATATCTTCTATTGAAGAGGACATGGTCAGGCTGCCTTGTTGGAGTTGTTGTAGATAACGCCCCTATATTCCAAGTTAGCAACGTGCTCTTCACCATCCAAAGCTTCCTGGCGTTGTTACCAAACACGCCAATGCTTTCTTGAGTTGGCAACGTGCTCGATGCTCTTTCCTAGCTCCAAATATTGCTTCCCACGTTGCCATTGAACACGCCTATAGAAGCTGGCGTTGGCAACGTGGTTGGCACTATCCCTTGGCGTTAGCAACGTGAATGGCACTCCTCCCTGGCGTTGGCAACGTGAATGGCACCAAGACTTGGCTGGCAGCACATTCTGGCGTTGGCAACTTGGCTGGCAGCACATTCTGGCGTTGGCAACTTGGCTGGCAGCACATTCTGGCGTTGTTGATGAACACTCCTTCTCTTCAGCACGTTGGCAACGTGCTCGAGCCTTCCTCAAGGCTCCATATTTGCTTCCGGCGTTGCCTTGAAACACGCCAATGATAATGGTGCTGGCAACGTGGTTGAGCTCCAAAACTTGGTGCCTAGCCAAGCATTCTTTCCTGGCGTTGCCTTGAAACACGCCAATGGTTGCTGGCGTTGGCAACGCCCTCGAGCTCCTCTTCAAGGCTTCATTCTTGTTGCTTGGCGTTGCCTAGGAACACGCCAGTGAAGTAGCAAGTTGGCAACGCCCTCGAAACTCCTTCATGGCCCAAGTTCCTTGCTTGTGTGCGTTGCCCATAACAACTCACTCCTTCCTCCAAGTTGGCAACGCCACTTCTCTTCTAAGGTTGCCTGGCGTTGCCTCCAATAACGCAGCCTATTCTTCAAGTTGGCAACGCCAACTTTGCTTCTCCAGGGCTGCCTGGTGTTGCCATGAACAACGCCCACTATCTCCAAGTTGGCAACGCCAACTTCTTCTTGCAAGGCTGCCTGGCGTTGCCATGAACAACGCCCACTATCTCCAAGTTGGCAACGCCAACTTCTTCTTGCCCAGCTTGCATCATTCTTGCTTCCATGCTTCCTTGTTTCATCACCTATCATCAACAAGGGAAGTAGCTTCAAAGTCTTACCAATTCATGCAATAAATTCATGAGATTCATTCATACTCATTCATATATGCATTCCTTAAATCATTTGCATGAATTTGGCTAGAATCACATGTTCCTTGATATTCTCATGCATGGAGACAAAACTCATAAAAGGACTTGTTTATTTAGAGAAAATGAGTGAAAGTAAGCCAAAACCAACTAAACTAACTAACTAATATAGCAAATATGCACTTGCATCACAACACCAAACTTAAAGTGTTGCTTGTCCTCAAGCAAAATATAAAGGACTTTGTCACAAGAATCTAAGATGTAAGACTTGAATGTTTTACCAGAGAAGAATTTTTTTCATTGAACATGTCATCCTCATTTGTGTGATCCTTGATTTATTGTAAATAAACATGGCTATTCAATTTTTCAATTAAAATGCTTGCTTCAATACTAAATTGGTTAACTTCACTAGACTTCCTTTTTCTATACCATAGCACATGATCCTTGAACCATTTTTTCGCTTCTTTTTCTTTTCTTTCTCTTTTTTTTTCATTTAAGCTCGAGATCTTGTCTTAAGGCGGCTCTTTAGCATAAGCTTTCAATCAACAATCCCAAACCAGTTGGTTCAAGTTGTTAAGTGTTGAGACACTCTTAAAGATTTACTAACTCAAGCCTCTCTCCTTAACACATTCAATCACAGGCATATAACATTGAAATTTTTGTTTGGATAGTGGTGTCCAGCACCTCTTTGGGTTGCTAAATGTTCTGTTATGGAGCTACTCTTGATTGTGAGTTTTCAATCGATAATCCCGAGTTAGTTAACTCAAGTTATCGGGTGATGAAGCACCCCTCGGATTTACTAGCCCAAGTATGTCTCCTAACATCAATCACCACAGACACATATCCAAACTTTGTCATTGATGCCTAGCCTTTCATACTTTGTCTTCTGTTTTCTTTATTGTCAAGGTTATTTGTGCTATTACTGACAAAGTCTTTGTGATCCTTAACCAAACTAGTTTTGTATAAGCAAGCATTCTTTTGAGTTCATTGAGCCTTGATTCTTTCACAATAAATGCATGTATACTAGCACTTTTCTCATGGGACAACATGATTCTTTTTAAGCTAGAATTCTCTCTGTTCTTGCTCAAACTACATCTTTTATTCCATTGACAAGTAAAAGTACTAAGACAAGCAACCATTCCAAATCTGTGAGTGTGCATGGAATGAGCAACATAAAACAATGCTTCAAAAAGAAAATGCATCCTAGAAGGTATACCATATTTCAGACATACATCTTCTTTATTTAATAACACATAAAGAAAAACAAAGGAACTTCACCACCTTTAGTCTTCATGTCCCTTTTCCTTTGCTTGATTCTCCTTGCTTTCTTTTGCCCTTTGGATCTTCTTTCTTTTTCTTCCTCAACTCTCCTTGTTGTTTTGTTGTTGAATCCCCCTTTGGATCTTCTTTCTTTTTACTTCTTAACTCTCCTTGTTGATTTGTTGTTGTTGAATCCCCCTTTGGATCTTCTTTTTGCCAAATTCCTGAGCTTATCATTGTCTCCTGTAGCCTCTGTTGATTAAATCTCACCCTTGCAAGTTCCTGCTCTTCAAATATCTTGCGGGCTTCATTAAAGGTTTTAATTTGTAGGTTGAGTAATGGGGGTGTGGAACAGAGGTAACTGAGCTTTTCTTGGGTGCATATATCATAGTCAAGTCTGTCCTTATGCCTGGCTTCCCTGAACATTCTGCTTTCATTGAAATCTTTGTGAAATGTATCATGTCTAGCATCCAACCTATGGAGAAGCTCCCTTTGCTGAGCTTGTTCTTTCCTTAGTTGAGCTTGTTCTTGTATTACTTTCTCCATGGCTTTTCCATATTCAACAGTTGAATTGTTGATGGCTTCATGCATCTTGGCATATTGTTCTTGTTGTAGTTCCATCATGTGTGCTTGGTATTCATTTTGTTGGTTCATCCATTGAACTTGAACCCCTCTTTGTTGGTCCATCAACTGCCAAAGGTCCCTTTGTTGCTGAGCTTGTTCCTCTTGGCTTCTATGAATTTGTGAATATTGCCCCGAGATTCCTTCCAAAGCGGCTTGGAGTTGATTCATGTTCAAGGTATGAGGTTCTTCCATTTCTTGAGGCTCCTCCTCTTGTCTTGCTTCTTTCCTTTTCTTCCTTCTTGCTAAAAGTTGCCTTTCCAATTGGGTTGTGGTAATGAATTCCAACCTTTCTCGGGTAAGAGGTTTTCCAACAGAGACCAAATCAGTTTCTCCAAATTCTTCCAGAGGTACTCCAGCTTCTTCGCATAGGCGCAGAATAGTACTAGGATATCCTAGCCAGCTGTCCTGTTTGACCTTTTGAGCTATGTCAATGATGTTCTTGGCTATAATGTCTCCAACATTGATTTCCCCTCCTTTCATTATACAATGGATCATTATTGCTCTATTCACGGTTACCTCAGAATTATTTGAAGTGGACATCAATGATCTCCTCACTATGTCATGCCATCCTTTTGCTTGAGGTATGAGATCTCCTCTCCGAAGTTTGAGTGGTTGTCCATGTGAATCCAACACCCAATCCGTGCCTATTCTGCATAAGTCACTCACCACATCCACATATCTTGGGTCATTTTCAACCCTTTCTTCATAGCTAGCTCATTTGAACTGTTTTGCCTTGACCTTTAGCACCCTGTTGATGGTGTCCGGGCTAAAATCAACAGTTACACCTCTTACATAACTCATGTATGGTTCTTCATCATCATATTCTCTTATCACATTAGTGTAGAACTCATGGATGAGAAGCATGCTCACTTCTTGAGGTTGGTCACAGAGAAGCTCCCATCCCCTTTTTCTGATTATTTTTTGTATCTCAGGGTATTCATCTTTTCTTAGCTTGAAAGGTAACTCCAGAACAACATCTTTGCTTGACATCCAACTAAAGATCCGCTCATTGTGTTTGGATTTGAATCTTCTTTCATCAAAGGTGTTTTGTCCTTCATCTCCTCTCCTATCCCTTGATGATGAGGCCATTGAAATTCACTTGCAAGGGTTGAATCTTCCACACCAAACTTAGATGAATGCTTGTCCTCAAGCACAAGGAAAATGGTAGTGAATGGGAGAGATATATGACAACAACGTGACTTAGGTAAGCTAGAGAATGATGGTGAGGGAAGGTGGAGTGTTTCGGTTATGTGAGGGGGTGTAGTGCTTCATGAGTTTTGTTGGGTAAAGATTAGGCCTAAGGCAAGAATATAGGAAACATGGAATGAGTTAGGGGTGTAGTGTGACTTCGGGTGATGAAATGAGGTTATGGGGAGTAGAAGAATGAGTGATGAAAAGTGAGGTTTGATGAATATGGTTGAAGTATTTAAAGTGAAATTTGGTGGGGATGCATGGTTCTAGTGGTTTCCGTGGTGAGATGCTCGGTCATAGCATGGGGAGCATGCTTCCTTGTGCCCAATGCATGTTGAGTTGTTTTTCCCCATGCACAAAGTTCAAAACTCATGTGACTTTCCCTCCTTGTGTATCCGTGACCTCACTCTCCAAGATTCCCCATCACTTCTTTCTTTCTTTCATTATAGGCTTCCAAGATTCCCCATCACTTCTTTCTTTCTTTCCTGCAACAAAATTCCAAAAGCTTGAGATTCTTAAAGTGACATTACTAGCTAACTACTTATGATGATATTCCTATGCAAAATTGACTAAACTAAAATTAAAATTTATGAATTGATTCCCTAATCTATTTTTTTCTAGCATTAGTAATGTAAGTAAAGACACCAAACTTAGTTTGTGACTAAGTGTTCTATGGAATTAATTCCAAAGATAGCCACATCAAACTTAGTATTTTACCTACATTATATGCTATTTCACGTTTTTGTTTTTTTTTTTTTTTTTTTTTTTTTAATTTTTTATGACTAAAATAGATGATTATACTTTCATAGTCTAGCATTTTCGTGTATGTATGGACACCAAACTTAGTTTGTGGCTAAGTGTTGTAGAACACACTTTTGCCATTACTTCAAGATTGGCCACACCAAACTTAGTGCCTTGCATACACCATGTACTAGTCTACTTAATCATTATTGACTACTGAAGTATGAAAATAAAAGACTCACTGTGCATGGGTTGCCTCCCATGAAGCGCTTTGTTTATTGTCCTTAGCTCGACACTGCAGCTTCTTTGCTCATGTTAAGAGTTGCACACTCTCTTCCTTGCTCCAAGGGCCACCAAAATAGTGCTTCACCCTATGTCCATTAGCTGTGAAGGTTTGTTTTGAGGCTTCATCAAGTAATTCGACATAGCCATGAGGTGATACTTTGATGATGGTGTATGGACCAGTCCATCTAGATCTCAGCTTCCCAGGGAAGATCTTCAATCTTGAGTTGAATAACAACACCTTTTGGCCCGGTTCGAATGTTCTTTGAGAGATCCTCTTATCATGCCATCTCTTTGCTCTCTCTTTGTATATTTTGGCATTGTCATATGCCTCCAATCTGAACTCCTCAAGTTCATTGAGTTGTAGCAACCTCTTCTCTCTTGCTGCTTGAGCATCTAAATTCAGAAGTTTGGTGGCCCAAAAGGCCTTATGTTCAAGCTCCACAGGGAGGTGGCATGCCTTTCCATACACCAGCTGAAATGGAGATTTTCCTATGGGTGTCTTGAAGGCTGTCCTATATGCCCAAAGTGCATCATCCAGCTTCCTAACCCAATCCTTTCTTGTTGTTCCCACAGTTTTCTCCAAGATCCTTTTTAGCTCTCTGTTGGCCAGTTCAGCTTGCCCATTGGTTTGTGGGTGATATGGTGTGGCCACTTTGTGAGTAACACCATATTTGTGCAGTAGAGAGTTTAGTTGCTTGTTGCAGAAGTGGCTTCCCCCATCACTTATGAGTCCTTTGGGCACTCCAAATCTAGTGAAGATGTTCTTCTTGAGGATTTGCAAGACCACGTTGGTATCACATGTGGTGGTGGCTATTGCTTCTACCCATTTGGAGACATACTCTACTGCTACCAAAATGTATTTGAATGTGTAAGATGGAGGGAAGGGTCCCAAGAAATCTATTCCCCACAGATCAAAGAGTTCCACTTCCAAAATGAACTTTTGAGGCATCTCATTTTTCTTTGATAGACCCCCTGTTCTTTGACATTCATTGCATTGACTCACAAACTCTCTAGCATCCTTGAAGATTGAGGGCCAGTAGAAGCCACTTTGAAGGACCTTTGCAGCTGTTCTTTCAGCTCCAAAATGACCACCATAACTAGAGTTGTGACAATGCCAAAGTATGTCCTTCATCTCACCTTCTGACACACATCTTCTTATCATTCCATCTGGGCATCTTTTGAACAAGAATGGCTCATCCCAGAAGAAGAACTTAGACTCATGCAGCAGCTTCTTGACTTGTTGTTTTGTGTACTCTTGTGGAATGATTCTTCCCGCCTTGTAGTTGGCCATGTCTGCAAACCAAGGGACATGTTGAATTTGCAAGAGATGCTCATCTGGAAATTCTTCATTTATTGATGGAAGGTTGTCTTGGCATGCATCTTGTGGTACCCTTGATAAGTGATCAGCAACTTGATTTTCATTGCCCTTTCTATCTTTTATCTCAATGTCAAACTCTTGTAGGAGTAGCACCCATCTGATTAGCCTTGGTTTGGCATCCTGTTTTGACATAAGATACTTAATAGCAGCATGGTCAGTATACACTAAGACTTTGGACCCAATCAAATATTGTCTAAACTTATCAAAAGCATATACCACAGCTAGTAGCTCTTTCTCTGTTGTGGTGTAGTTTCTTTGAGCTTCATTCAATACCTTGCTTGCATAGTAGATAACATGAAGCTTCTTTTCCTTCCTCTGCCCCAACACAGCACCGATTGCAAGGTTGCTTGCATCACACATGAGTTCAAAAGGTAGTCCCCAACTTGGGGGTGTGATGATTGGTGCTGTGGTGAGCTTAGCCTTTAGAGTTTCAAAAGCATGTTTGCATTCATCATCAAAGATAAAAGGATTGTCTACCACCAGCAAATTGCTTAGTGGCTTTTCTATTTTGGAAAAATCTTTGATGAATCTCCTATAGAATCCAGCATGCCCCAAGAAACTTCTAACGGCTTTCACACTAGTTGGCAAAGGAAGTTTTTCTATAATTTCTACTTTTGCCTTGTCAACTTCTATACCCTTTCTTGAAATTTTGTGACCAAGAACAATGCCTTCGGGTACCATGAAATGGCACTTCTCCCAATTCAAAACTAAATTGGTTTCTTGGCACCTTTTCAAGACTAGGGTAAGATGATGCAAGCAAGTATTGAAAGAATCACCAAAAACAGAGAAATCATCCATAAAGACTTCAATAAATTTTTCTACCATGTCTGAGAAGATTGATAGCATGCACCTTTGAAAGGTAGCTGGGGCATTACACAGTCCAAATGGCATTCTCCTGTATGCAAAGACTCCAAAGGGACAAGTAAAGGACGTCTTCTCTTGATCCATGGGGTCAACCACTATCTGGTTATACCCAGAATATCCATCAAGAAAACAGTAATAGGCATGGCCAGCCAACCTTTCAAGCATCTGGTCAATGAAAAGGAGAGGAAAGTGATCTTTTCGTGTGACATCATTCAACCTCCTATAGTCTATGCACATCCTCCACCCTGTCACTGTTCGTGTTGGAATAAGCTCATTCTTCTCATTAACAATGACAGTCATCCCCCCTTTCTTAGGTACTACCTGCACTGGACTAACCCATGGGCTGTCAGATATAGGGTAGATGATCCCAGCTTTACACAACTTCAGGACTTCCTTTTGAACAACCTCCTTCATTGTGGGATTCAATCTTCTTTGGGGTTGTACCACTGGTTTGGAATTCTCCTCTAAAAGTATCTTGTGCATGCATACGGCAGGGCTTATGCCTTTCAAGTCATCAATGGTCCATCCCAACGCCTCTTTGTGAGCCTTCAAAACCACAAGGAGCTTTTCTTCTTCCTCTGCATTCAATGTGGAATTGATGATCACTGGAAAGCTGTCCTTCTCACCAAGGAATGCATATTTAAGATGAGGGGGTAGTGGTTTCAACTCTTGTTGTGGTGCCTCTTCTTTCGTAGCTTCACTTGGTTCCCCTGATGCTTCCAATTTGTTCTCTTCTTGTCCCTTGATGTTATGGACTTCCTCTTGTTTCATTTGATGGTTTGTGTCAAGCACTTCTTCAACCAGAGAATCTACTACATCAATCCTCATGCAATTTTCTTTCTCAACAGGGTGTTGCATTGCTTTGAAGAAATTTATGGTCATTTGCTCATCATGCACTCTGAAAATCATCTCTCCCTTTTCCACATCAATGATTGTTCTAGCTGTAGCCAAAAAGGGTCTACCAAGAATGACTGAATTGTTTCCCTCTTCATCCATGTCTATGACCACAAAATCAGCTGGGAATATGAAGTTTCCCACTTTCACCAAGAGGTTCTCAACTACTCCATTTGGTATTTTGATGGATCTGTCAGCAAGTTGGAGTGACATCCTTGTGGGTTTAAGCTCTTCAATCATCATTTTCTTCATCATGGTAAGGGGCATTAGGTTAATGCTTGCTCCCAGGTCACAAAGTGATTTGTCAACGGCCATGCTCCTAATCGTGCAGGGTATGAGGAAGCTGCCAGGATCTTTGAGTTTTGGAGGTAGCCCTTTTTGAATGATGGCACTACACTCTTGATTGAGAACTACCGTTTCTTTTTCTTGCCAACTTCTCTTCTTGGTGATCAATTCCTTAAGAAACTTTGCATATAGTGGCATCTGTTCCAGAGCTTCTGCCAATGGGATGTTGATTTCAAGTTTCATGAAGATTTCTAAGAACCTTGGGAATTGTTGGTCCTTTGTTCCTTTATGTACCCTAGTTGGGTATGGAAGCTTGGGTACATAGGCTTTTACTCCTTCATTCTTGTTTTCTTGTTGTGGATTCACACTCTCCTTGCTAGCATGGTTGCTTCCTTGAGTGGGAGGTTTGCCTTGTGGCTTGACAACCTCTTTGCCTTTGTTAGATGTTGAATCCTTTTCCTCATCTTGCCTTTCCACTTGTATCTCCTCTTTGGGTTTTGTTGCTTCTTTATTCGAACTTTCACCAACTACCTTGCCACTCCTTAACTGCAGAGCCTTACATTCTTCTCTTGGGTTGGGTATTGTGTCACTTGGGAGAACATTGGTTGGTCGCTCGGCTTGTTTGGCTAATTGTCCCACTTGTCTCTCAATATTCTTCATGATGACCTCATGTTCCTTGTGTCCCTTAGCTAAGGCTTGAGTGGTTTGAGCAAGTGCTTGCAAGGTTGCTTCAAGACTTGAGATTCTAGTTTCATGATGGTCAATTGGGGGTATGATGGGGGTTGATTGTTGTTGGAAGTTGTTGGGTGGATTAGTGTGGTAATTCTGTGAGTTGGATGATGGTGCAGAGAAGTTGCTTTGGTGAGTTTGTGAGTTATTATGAGGGTGTTGATATGTTTTGTGTTTTTCTATATTGGTTAGTGTTGTTGGCATGGTGATTTTGGTTATTTGTGTTGCGGGTGTGATTGTGGTTGTTGTTCTTTTGCCAATGGTTTTCACCCCACTTTAGATTGGGATGATTTCTCCAAGATGAGTTGTATGTATCACCATGAAATTCATCCTGAGAATTTGAAGTATTCTGCATGTATTGAACTTGTTCTTGTGGTTGTTCAACAGTGGTCCCTTCACCTTGGCCCCATTCAAGTGATGATTGATTTGTTGTGTTCACTGCTGCAAGTTGAAAACCATCCATTCTCTTTGTTATCATCTCCATTTGTTGTTGGATTTGTTGGTGCATTAACTTATTTTGTGCCAAAATAGCATCAACACCTTCAAGCTCCATTACACCTTTCTTTGGGGTCGGATTATGCTGCCTCTCTGATGAGTAATAATATTGATTGTTTGCCACAATCTCAATGAGGTCTTGAGCCTCCTCGGCAGTTTTCATCATGTTGAGTGATCCTCCTGATGAGTAGTCTTGTCCTTTCCTTGCTTCTAAGTTTAAACCTTCATAGAAGTTTTGGAGTTTGACCCAGTCACTAAACATGCCAGGTGGACATCTTCTCATTAGTGCCTTATATCTTTCCCAGGCTTCATACAATGACTCCCCCTCCATTTGCCTGAAAGTTTGAACCTCTGTCTTCAACTTGATGATTCTTTGAGGTGGGTAGAACTTTGCTAGAAATCTGCCCATCAGGTCATTCCAATCATTGAGGCTTTCCTTGGGGAATGATTCTAGCCATTGAGTGGCTTTATCCCTCAAAGAGAATGGAAATAGTAACAACTTGTAGACATCTGGATGCACTCCATTTGTCTTCACTGTGTTGTATATCCTCAGAAAAACAGACAAATGTTGATTTGGGTCTTCAAGAGGTCCCCCTCCATAGGAGCAATTGTTCTGTACCAAAGTGATGAGCTGAGGTTTCAACTCAAAGTTATTGGCCTGAACTGGAGGAGTGGCAATACTACTCCCACAATGTCTTGGATCAGGGATGGTATAAGAGGATAGCACCCTTCTAGGTGGTCCATGATGCAATTGCATATTTAATATATTAGCTAGTTAGTTTAGTTGATTTTAGCTTGATTTCACTCATTTTCTCTAAATAAACAAGTCCTTTTATGAGTTTGTTTTCATGCATGAGAATACTAAGGAACATGTTGATTCTAGCCAAATTCATGCAAATGATTTAAGGAATATATACATGAATGAGTATGAATGAATCTCATGGAATTTATTGCATGAATTGGTAAGACTTTGAAGCTATTTCCTTTGTTGATGATAGGTGATGAAACAAGGAAGCATGGAAGCAAGAATGATGCAAGCTGGGCAAGAAGTTGGCGTTGCCAACTTGGGAAAAGGAGGCGTTGTTGAAGGCAACGCCAGGCAACCTTGAAGAACAAAAGTTGGCGTTGCCAACTTGAAGAAAGGGGGCGTTGTTGAAGGCAACGCCAGGCAGCCCTGGAGAAGCAAAGTTGGGCGTTGCCAACTCTAGAAGGGCGTTGCCAACGCCAATTTGTGAAGCAAGCTTGGCAGCCTTGGAAGAGCATAAGTTGGCGTTGCCAACTTGGGAATAGGGTGCGTTTTTATGGACAACGCCAGGCAACCAAAGAAGCAAAGTTGGCGTTGCCAACTTGAGGAATGTGGTGCGTTGTTGGAGGCAACGCCAGACAGCATTGGAAGCAAAGTTGGCGTTGCCAACTTGAAGAATAAGGTGAGTGTTTGAGAGCAACGCCCAACAATATAAGGCAACCCTGGAGCAAGAATGAAGTTACCAAGGGCGTTGCTAACTCCAAAAGGGCGCTGCCAACGCCAGGCAACAAAAATGAAGCCTTGAAGAGGAGCTCGAGGGCGTTACCAACGCCAGGAACTATAGGCGTGTCCCTAGGCAACGCCACACAAGCAAGGTTTGGCCCAAGAAAAGGAGGTGCACGTTGCCAACGCCAAGATATGAAGGCGTGTTCCTTGGCAACGTAGCAAACAACTTTGGCACCATAGGAAGCAAGCTCGAGCACGTTGCCAACGTGCTACTTCACTGGCGTTATTCAAGGCAACGCCAGAAATGGTTGCTTGGCTAGGCACCAAGTCTTGGGTGCCAGCCAAGTTGCCAACGCCAGAATGTGCTGCCAGCCAAGTTGCCAACGCCAGAATGTGCTGCCAGCCAGGTTGCCAACGCCAGAGTGTGCTGCCAGCCTAGTTGCCAATGCCAAAATCAAGTTGCCAACGCCAAACCTTGCCAACCACGTTGCCAACGCCAGGAAGCCTTGCCAACCACGTTGCCAACGCCAGGAAGCCTTGCCAGCCACGTTGCCAACGTGGGAAGCAAGTTTTAGAGCCTTGAAGAAGGCTCGAGCACGTTGCCAACTCAAGAAAGCATTGGCGTGTTTGGCAACAACGCCAGGAAGCTTTGGATGGTGAAAAATTATGAAGCACGTTGCTAACTTGGAATATAGGGGCGTTATCCACAACAACTCCAACAAGGCAGCCTGACCATGTCCACTTCAATGGAAGATATCTTGAGCTACAGAGATCCAAATTGAGTGCTTCTAGTTGCGTTGGAAAGCTAACATTTAGAGCTTTCCAACCATATATAATAGTCTATGGTGGAGCATAAAATTGAAGCCAAACCAGAGTCACCTTTAGGCCCTAAAAACAAGAACATGAAGTTGAATTTAAGAAGGCTAGAGATGAGCCTTGGAGTGGGGCACGAGCACGTTGCCAACGTGCTAGCAAGGGGGCGTGTTTTGCAACAACGCCAGCCCCAAATCCTTGCCTTGGGAGGCTAGGCACGGGCACGTTGCCAACTTGGAAGTGAAGGTGCGTTTTTGGCAACAACTTGGCAGCTTAACCTTACCTTCTTTGAGGAAGCATAACTTGAGCTAGGAAAGTCCAATTGAGGTGATTTCAGTGGCATTGGAAAATAGACATCAAGAGCTTTCCAATGATGTATAATAGTCCATATTGAAGCAGAAGGTTGACACTCAAATTCTGGGCTACATCTAGCATGAAAATAGAGCCAAGAGGAGGAATAGCAAGTTGTTAGCAACAACTTGGGCTAGCAACGCCCAAGTCTCAAAGCTCACACCCAGGAAAATGCCATGCACGTTGCCAACGTGCATTATGCCTGGAGTTATTGCCAACAACGCCCCTCAATGGGCCAGAATTGGTGCCAACTTGCTCTGTTTCCTCTATTCCTTACAAAAGCTAGCAAGTTCATCAATTGAACCAGGAATTCAACAAAGAGAAAGCCCACATTGCTAGCCCACTTGAAGATCTTTGAAAGAGTTTTAGGACTAGTATAAATAGAGATTGAGTTTGTACTTTAGGGGACTTTTACCTTTACTTTTTGACACTTAGAATTTTACACTTTGGGAACACTTTATTTTGAGAACTCTTTTGGTACTTCCGGGAGTATACCCGAGAGCATTTTGGGGGGTTCTCCTTGGAACTTCTCTTCTTCATTTTCTTAAGCTTGAAGCATTTCTTTATTCTTCATCATCTTTCTTTTACACTTAGTTTAATTTTTGTTGATGGAAATTGTTGTTGAAATTGGAGCAATGACCCACTAAACCCCACTTTCATTAGGGGGAAGAGCTCTGCTAGTTAAAATGTATTGGTGAACACATCTTCTCCTCCTCAATTCTAGTGGTTGATCTAAAGAGGAAACTCTTGTTCTTCAAAGATTCAACCACCATCGAGAGAGGGGTTAATCTATATGAATTATGTGGTGAATTTGAGGAATGAGCCACATAATTCAGTTTAGAGTTCATCCTTTCATGATTTCTTTAATCAATACACCTTGGTTAGTATGTGAGATGTAACTCTCCTTGGTTGAGATTATGGAAATTGTGTGGCTGGATTAGATTTGAGCATCATCTCTTCTCATGAACAAATAGATCACGAGAGTGGCATTTGGTTATGTTGAGAGAAATTGAATCACCAAGAGATTGGGATTCAATTACCCACTTGCCATGGATCTATGCCCATGATTGAGAAGGATTTGACTAACATCAATTCATGAACACTAGCATCTCTGATCCCTAATGATCTTCTCTACCATCAATTCTTATTTCTATTGCCTCTAGTTGTTTAATTTCCCACAACCCAATTCCCTTTTACATTCGGTCATTTATTCTTCTTGTCTTTTACATTTTGTTCCTTTAATTCTTGCTATTTACCCTTATGTTCTTTAAATTTCTGCAACCTTTAAATTCCTTGCCTTTTATTTTTGATGTCATTTAAGCTTCTTGCACTTTAAGTTTACTTTCATTTTATTTCTATATTCATGTCCTTAAATTCCTTGCAATTTAAATTCCTGCAATTATGTTCAAAAGTCACAATGCTCATAAAAATCAAGATCATATTTGCTTGACTAAATTTACCATTTAATTAAAGTTGCTTAATCTACCAATCCTCGTGGGATCGACCTCACTCTAAGTGAGTTTTACTACTTGATACGACCCGGTATACTTGCCGGTTGTACGTAAATCTAATTTTTACGTATCAAGTTTTTGGCGCCGTTGCCGGGGATTGGAAAAGATTGACAATGATTAAGTGAAAGGTGGTTTAGATTAAGCATTTTTTTTAGTATTTTTGTTAAGCCTACTAACTGTTTGATACTTTGTTTCACTAACCCCAATTCCACTCTAGTTTTAGAGTGTCTCACTTGTGATTTTGGTTTTGTTTGTGTATGTCAGGAACTAATAGACGTAATATTGAGGACGAGAGAACTCTCCGCAGGATAAGGAGAGCCGAAAGAGGAAAGGGAATAGTTGGTGAAGAGGAGTCAGAGGGAGAAGATCAAGTCATGGAGGATGAGATGCACAATCCTCCTGGAGGGGTCAACAACAATGATGGACAACCTAGAAGGGTGCTATCTCTTATACCATCCCTGATCCAAGACATTGTGGAAGCAGTATTGCTACACCAAATGTCCATGCTCATAACTTTGAGTTGAAACCTCAGCTCATCACTTTGGTGCAGAACAATTGCTCTTATGGAGGGGGGCCTCTTGAAGACCCAAATCAACATCTATCTGTTTTTCTGAGGATATGCAATACAGTGAAGACAAATGGAGTGCATCCAGATGTCTACAAACTGCTACTATTTCCATTCTCCTTGAGGGACAAGGCCACTCAATGGCTAGAGTCATTCCCCAAGGAAAGTCTCAACAATTTGAACGATGTGATGGGCAGATTTCTAGCAAAGTTTTACTCACCTCAAAGAATTATCAAGTTGAAGACAGAGGTACAAACTTTCAGGCAAATGGAAGGGGAGTCATTGTATGAAGCCTGGGAAAGGTATAAGGCACTCATGAGAAGATGTCCACCTGATATGTTTAGTGACTGGGTTAAGCTCCAAAACTTCTATGAAGGTTTAAACTTAGAAGCAAGGAAGGGACTAGACTACTCATCAGGAGGATCACTCAACATGATGAAAACTGCCGAAGAGGCTCAAGACCTCATTGAGATTGTGGCCAACAATCAATATTATTACTCATCAGAGAGGCAGCATAATCCGACCCTAAAGAAAGGTGTAATGGAGCTTGAAGGTGTTGATACTATCTTGGCACAAAATAAGTTAATGCACCAACAAATCCAACAACAAATGGAGATGATAACAAAGAGAATGGATGGTTTGCAACTTGCAGCAGTGAACACAACAAATCAATCATCACTTGAATGGGGCCAAGGTGAAGGGACCACTGTTGAACAACCACAAGAACAAGTTCAATACATGCAGAATACTTCAAATTCTCAGGATGAATTTCATGGTGATACATACAACTCATCTTGGAGAAATCATCCCAATCTAAAGTGGGGTGAAAACCATTGGCAAAAGAACAACAACCACAATCACTCCCGCAACACAAATAACCAAAATCACCATGCCAACAACACTAACCAATATAGAAAAACACAAAACACATATCAACACCCTCATAATAACTCACAAACCCACCAAAACAACTTCCCTGCACCAACATCCAACACACAGAATTACCACACTAATCCACCCAACAACTTCCAACAACAATCAACCCCCATCATATCCCCAATTGACCATCATGAAACCAGAATTGCAAGTCTTGAAGCAACCTTGCAAGCACTTGCTCAAACCACTCAAGCCTTAGCCAAGGGACACAAGGAACATGAGGTCATCATGAAGAATATTGAGAGACAAGTGGGACAATTAGCCAAACAAGCCGAGCGACCAACCAATGTTCTCCCAAGTGACACAATACCCAACCCAAGAGAAGAATGTAAGGCTCTGCAGTTAAGGAGTGGCAAGGTAGTTGGTGAAAGTTCGAATAAAGAAGCAACAAAACCCAAGGAGGAGATACAAGTGGAAAGGCAGGATGAGGAAAAGGGTTCAACATCTGACAAAGGCAAAGAGGTTGTCAAGCCACAAGGCAAACTTCCCACTCAAGGAAGCAACCATGCTAGCAAGGAGAGTGCGAATCCACAACAAGAAAACAAGAATGGAGGAGTAAAAGCCTATGTACCCAAGCTTCCATACCCAACTAGGATACACAAAGGAGCAAAGGATCAACAATTCCCACGATTCTTAGAAATCTTCAAGAAACTTGAAATCAACATCCCATTGGCAGAAGCTCTGGAACAGATGCCACTATATGCAAAGTTTCTTAAGGAATTGATCACCAAGAAGAGAAGTTGGCAAGAAAAAGAAACGGTGGTTCTCAATCAAGAGTGCAGTGCCATCATTCAAAAAGGGCTACCTCTAAAACTCAAAGACCCTGGCAGCTTCCTCATACCTTGCACGATTGGGAGCATGGCCGTTGACAAATCACTTTGTGATCTGGGAGCAAGCATTAACCTAATGCCCCTTACCATGATGAAGAAAATGATGATTGAAGAGCTTAAACCCACAAGGATGTCACTCCAACTTGCTGACAGATCCATCAAAATACCAAATGGAGTAGTTGAGAACCTCTTGGTGAAGGTGGGAAACTTCATATTCCCAGCTGATTTTGTGGTCCTAGACATGGATGAAGAGGGAAACAATTCAGTCATTCTTGGTAGACCCTTTTTGGCTACAGCTAGAACAATCATTGATGTGGAAAAGGGAGAGATGATTTTCAGGGTGCATGATGAGCAAATGACCATAAATGTCTTCAAAGCAATGCAACACCCTGTTGAGAAAGAAAGTTGCATGAGGATTGATGTAATGGACTCTTTGGTTGAAGAAGTGCTTGACACAAACCATCAAATGAAACAAGAGGAAGTCCATGACATCAATGGACATGAAGGGACAAATTGGAAGCATCAAAGGGACCAAGTGAAGCTACTAAAGAAGAGGCACCACAACAAGAGTTGAAACCACTACCCCCTCATCTTAAATATGCATTCCTTGGTGAGAAGGACAGCTTCCCAGTGATCATCAATTCCACATTGAATGCAGAGGAAGAAGAAAAGCTCCTTGTGGTTTTGAAAGCTCACAAAGAGGCGTTGGGATGGACCATTGATGACTTGAAAGGCATAAGCCCTGCCGTATGCATGCACAAGATACTCTTAGAAGAGGGTTCCAAACCGGTGGTACAACCCCAAAGAAGATTGAATCCTACAATGAAGGAGGTTGTTCAAAAGGAAGTCTGAAGTTGTGTAAAGCTGGGATCATCTACCCTATATCTGATAGCCCTTGGGTCAGTCCAGTGCAAGTAGTACCCAAGAAAGGGGGGATGACTGTCATTGTTAATGAAAAGAATGAGCTTATCCCAACACGAACAGTGACAGGGTGGAGGATGTGCATAGACTATAGGAGGCTGAATGATGCTACACGAAAATACCACTTTCCTCTCCCTTTCATTGACCAGATGCTTGAAAGGTTGGCTGGCCATGCCTACTACTGTTTTCTTGATGGATATTCGGGATATAACCAGATAGTTGTTGACCCCATGGATCAAGAGAAGACCTCCTTCACTTGTCCCTTTGGAGTCTTTGCATATAGGAGAATGCCATTTGGACTTTGTAATGCCCCAGCTACCTTTCAAAGATGCATGCTATCAATATTCTCAGACATGGTAGAAAAATTTATTGAAGTATTTATGGATGATTTCTCTGTTTTTGGTGATTCCTTCAATACTTGCTTGGACCATCTTACCTTAGTCTTGAAAAGATGCCAAGAAACCAATTTAGTTTTGAATTGGGAGAAATGCCATTTCATGGTACCCGAAGGCATTGTTCTTGGTCATAAAATTTCAAGAAAGGGTATAGAAGTTGACAAGGCAAAAGTAGAAATTATAGAAAAACTTCCTTTGCCAACTAGTGTGAAAGCCGTTAGAAGTTTCTTAGGACATGCTGGGTTTTATAGGAGATTCATTAAAGATTTTTCCAAAATAGCAAAGCCACTAAGCAATTTGTTGGTGGTAGACAATCCTTTTATCTTTGATGATGAATGCAAACATGCTTTTGAAACTCTAAAGGCTAAGCTCACCACAGCACCAATAATCACACCCCCAAGTTGGGGACTACCTTTTGAACTCATGTGTGATGCAAGTAACCTTGCAATTGGTGCTGTGTTGGGGCAGAGGAAGGAAAAGAAGCTTCATGTTATCTACTATGCAAGTAAGGTATTGAATGAAGCTCAAAGAAACTACACCACAACAGAGAAAGAGCTACTAGCTGTGGTATATGCTTTTGATAAGTTTAGACAATATTTGATTGGATCTAAAGTCTTAGTGTATACTGACCATGCTGCTCTTAAGTATCTTATGTCAAAACAGGATGCAAAACCAAGGCTAATCAGATGGGTGCTACTCCTACAAGAGTTTGACATTGAGATCAAAGATAGAAAGGGCAATGAAAATCAAGTTGCTGATCACTTATCAAGGGTACCACAAGATGCATGCCAAGACAATCTTCCATCAATAAATGAAGAATTTCCAGATGAACACCTCTTGCACATTCAACATGTCCCTTGGTTTGCAGATATGGCCAACTACAAGGCGGGGAGAATCATTCCACAAGAGTACACAAAACAACAAGTCAAGAAGCTGCTACATGAGGCTAAGTTCTTCTTCTGGGATGAACCATTCTTGTTCAAAAGATGCCCAGATGGAATGATAAGAAGATGTGTGTCAGAAGGTGAGATGAAGGACATACTATGGCATTGTCACAACTCTAGTTATGGTGGTCATTTTGGAGCTGAAAGGACGGCTGCAAAGGTCCTTCAAAGTGGTTTCTATTGGCCTTCAATCTTCAAGGATGCTAGAGAGTTTGTGAGCCATTGCAATGAATATCAAAGAACAGGGGGTTTGTCAAAGAAAAATGAGATGCCTCAGAAGTTCATTTTGGAAGTGAAACTCTTTGATCTGTGGGGAATAGATTTCATGGGACCTTTTCCTCCATCTTACACATTCAAATACATCTTGGTAGCAGTTGAGTATGTCTCCAAATGGGTAGAAGCAATAGCAACCACCACATGTGATACCAACGTGGTCTTGCAATTCCTCAAGAAGAACATCTTCACTAGATTTGGAGTGCCCAAAGGACTCATAAGTGATGGGGGAAGCCACTTCTGCAACAAGCAACTAAATTCCTTACTCCACAAGTATGGTGTTACACACAAAGTAGCTACCCCATATCACCCACAAACCAATGGACAAGCTGAACTTGCCAACAGAGAGCTAAAAAGGATCTTGGAGAAAACTGTGGGAACAACAAGAAAGGATTGGGTGAGGAAGCTGGATGATGCACTTTGGGCATATAGGACAGCCTTCAAGACACCCATAGGAAAATCTCCATTTCAGCTGGTGTATGGAAAGGCATGCCACCTCCCTGTAGAGCTTGAACATAAGGCCTTTTGGGCCACCAAACTTCTGAATTTAGATGCTCAAGCAGCAGGAGAGAAGAGGTTGCTACAACTCAATGAACTTGAGGAGTTCAGATTGGAGGCATATGAAAATGCCAAATATACAAAGAGAGAGCAAAGAGATGGCATGATAAGAGGATTTCTCAAAGAACATTCGAACCAGGCCAAAGGGTGTTGTTATTCAACTCAAGATTGAAGATCTTCCCTGGGAAGCTGAGGTCTAGATGGACTGGTCCATACACCATCACCAAAGTATCACCTCATGGCTATGTCGAATTACTTGATGAAGCATCAAAACAAACCTTCACAGCTAATGGACATAGGGTGAAGCACTATTTTGGTGGCCCTTGGAGCAAGGAAGAGAGTGTGCAACTCTTAACATGAGCAAAGAAGCTGCAATGTCGAGCTAAGGACAATAAACAAAGCGCTTCATGGGAGGCAACCCATGCATAGGGAGTCTTTTATTTTCATACTTTAGTAGCCAATAATGATTAAGTAGACTAGTACATGGTGTATGCAAGGCACTAAGTTTGGTGTGGCCAATCTTGAAGTAATGGCAAAAGTGTGTTCTACAACACTTAGCCACAAACTAAGTTTGGTGTCTATACATACACGAAAATGCTAGACTATGAAAGTATAGTCATTTATTTTAGTTAAAAAAAAAAAACGTGAAATAGCATACAATGGAGGTAAAATACTAAGTTTGATGTGGCTATCTTTGAAATCAATTCCATAGAACACTTAGTCACAAACTAAGTTTGGTGTCTTTACTTACATTACTAATGCTAGAAAAAATTAGATTAGGGAATCAAATCATAAATTTTAATGTTAATTTAGTCAATTTTGCATAGGAATATCATCATAAGTTTTTAGCTATTAATGTCACTTTAAGAATCTCAAGCTTTTGGAATTTTGTTGCAGGAAAGAAAGAAAGAAGTGATGGGGAATCTTGGAAGCATATAATGAAAGAAAGAAAGAAGTGATGGGGAATCTTGGTGATTGAAGTCACGGATACACAAGGAAGGGAAGTCACATGAGTTTTGAACTTTGTGCATGGGGAAAAACAACTCAACATGCATTGGGTACAAGGAAGCATGCTCCCCATGCCATGACCGAGCCTTAAATGTCACTAGAACCATGCATCCTCACCAAAGTTCACTTTAAATACTTCAACCATATTCATCAAATCTCATTCTTCATCACTCATTCTCCTACCCCCATAACCTCATTTCATTACCCGAACTCATACTCAACCT
This sequence comes from Arachis stenosperma, assembly GCF_014773155.1. Classification (NCBI taxonomy): domain Eukaryota; kingdom Viridiplantae; phylum Streptophyta; class Magnoliopsida; order Fabales; family Fabaceae; genus Arachis; species Arachis stenosperma. Next base: position 93,170,101 of record NC_080379.1, on the reverse strand, counting down.
CCAACCTATTCCATGTTTCACAAATTCTAGCCTTGAACCTCATCTTTACCCAACAAAACTCATGAAGCACTACACCCCCTCACATAACCGAAACACTCCACCTCCCCTCACCATCATTTTTTAGCTTACCTAAGTCACGTTGTGGCCATACATCTCTCCCATTCACAACCATTTTCCTTGTGCTTGAGGACAAGCATTCATCTAAGTTTGGTGTGGAAGATTCAACCCTTGCAAGTGAATTTCAATGGCCTCATCATCCAGGGATAGGAGAGGAGATGAAGGACAAGACACCTTTGATGAAAGAAGATTCAAATCCAAGCATAATGAGCGCATCTTTAGTTGGATGTCAAGCAAAGATGTTGTTCCGGAGTTACCTTTCAAGCTAAAGAAAGATGAATACCCTGAGATACAAAAAATAATCAGAAAAAGGGGATGGGAGCTTCTCTGTGACCAACCTCAAGAAGTGAGCATGCTTCTCATCCATGAGTTCTACACTAATGTGATAAGAGAATATGATGATGAAGAACCATACATGAGTTATGTAAGAGGTGTGACTGTTGATTTTAGCCCGGACACCATCAACAGGGTGCTAAAGGTCAAGCAAAAACAGTTCAAACGAGCTAGCTATGAAGAAAGGGTTGAAAATGACCCAAAATACATGGATGTGGTGAGCGACTTATGCAGGGTAGGCACGGATTGGGTGTTTGATTCACATGGACAACCACTCAAACTTCGGAGAGGTGATCTCATACCTCAAGCAAAAGGATGGCATGACATAGTGAGGAGATCATTGATGTCCACTTCAAATAATTCTGAGGTAACGGTTAATAGAGCAATAATGATCCATTGTATAATGAAAGGAGGGGAAATCAATGTTGGAGACATTATAGCCAAGAACATCATTGACATAGCTCAAAAAGTCAAACAGGACAGCTGGCTAGGATATCCTAGTACTATTCTGCGCCTATGTGAAGAAGCTGGAGTGCCTCTTGAAGAATTTGGAGAAACTGATTTGGTCTCTATTGGAAAGCCTCTCACCCGAGAAAGGTTGGAATTTATCACCACAACCCAATTGGAAAGGCAACCTTTAGCAAGAAGGAAGAAAAGGAAAGAAGTAAGACAAGAGGAGGAGCCTCGAGAAATGGATGAATCCCACACCTTGAACATGAATCAACTCCAAGCCGCCTTAGAAGGAATCTCTGGGCAATACTCACAAATTCAAAGAAGCCAAGAGGAGCAAGCTCAACAACAAAGAGACCTTTGGCAATTGATGGATCAACAAAGAGGGGTTCAAGTTCAATGGATGAACCAACAAAATGAATACCAAACACACATGATGGAACTACAACAAGAACAATATGCCAAGATGCAAGAAGCCATCAATAATTCAACTGTCGAATACGGAAAAGCCATGGAGAAAGTAATAGAAGAACAAGCTCAACTAAGGAAAGAGCAAGCTCAGCAAAGGGAGCTTCTCCATAGGTTGGATGCTAGACATGATGCATTTCACAAAGACTTCAATGAAAGCAGAATGTTCAGGGAAGCCAGGCATAAGGACAGACTTGACTATGATATATGCACCCAAGAAAAGCTCAGTTACCTCTGTTCCACACCCCCATTACTCAACCCACAAATTAAAACCTTTAACGAAGCTCGCAAGATATTTGAAGAGCAGGAACTTGCAAGGGTGAGATTTAATCAACAGAGGCTAAAGGAGACAATGATAAGCTCAGGAGTATGGCCAAGAGAAGAGGGGGGTACACCAACAAAACAACAAGGAGAGCTGAGAAGTAAAAAGAAAGAAGATCCGAAGGGAGATTCAACAACAAAACAACAAGGAGAGCTTAGAAAGAAAAAGAAAGAAGATCCAAAAGGGAAAGGAAAGCAAGGAGAATCAAGCAAGGGAAAAGGGACATGAAGACTAAAGGTGGTGAAGTTCCTTTGTTTTTCTTTATGTTTTAGTAAATAAAGAAGATGTATGTCTGAAATATGGTATACCTTCTAAGATGCATTTTTTTTTCTTTTTGAAGCATTATCTTTTATGTTGCCCATTCCATGCATCACTACTCACAAGATTGGAATGGTTGCTTGTCTTAAGTACTTTTACTTGTCAATGGAATAAAAGATGTAGTTTGAGCAAGAACAGAGAGAAATCTAGCTTAAGAAGGATCATGTTGTCCCATAAGAAAAGTGCTAGTACTTTTATTGTGAAAGAACCAAGGCTCAAGAAATTCAAAAGAATGCTTGTTTATACAAGACTAGTTTGGTTGAGGATCACAAAGACCTTATAAGTAAAAGCACAAATAACCTTGACAATAAAGAAAACAGAAAACAAAGAATGAAAGGCTAGGCATCAATGACAAATTTGGATATGTGTCTGTGGTGATTGATGTTAAGAGACATACTTGGGCTAGTAAATCCGAGGGGTGCTTCATCACCCGATAACTTGAGTTAACTAACTCGGGATTATCGATTGAAAACTCACAATCAAGAGTAGCTCTATAACAGAACATTTAGCAACCCAAAGAGGTGCTGGACACCACTATCCAAATAAAATTTCAATGTTATATGCCTGTGATTGAATGTGTTAAGGAGAGAGGCTTGAGTTAGTAAATCTTTAAGAGTGTCTCAACACTTAACAACTTGAACCAACTGGTTTGGGATTGTTGATTGAAAACTTATGCTAAAGAGCCGCCTTAAGACAAGATTTCGAACCTGTTTGAAATAAGAAAGAATATAAAAAAAAGGAGGAGAAAAGCATCAAGTAAAGAATGGTTCAAGGATCATGTGCTGTGATAATAGAAAAGGTCTAGAGAAGTTAACCAATTTAGTATTGAAGCAAGCATTTTAATTGAGAAAGTTGAGTAGCTGTGTTCAATTACAATAAATTAATGACCACACAAGTAAGGATGACATGCTCAATGAAAAATTACTCTCTGGTAGAACATTCAAGTCTTACATCTTAGATTCTTGTGACAAAGCTTTTATATTTTGCTTGAGGACAAGCAACACTTTAAGTTTGGTGTTGTGATGCAATTGCATATTTAATATATTAGCTAGTTAGTTTAGTTGATTTTAGCTTGATTTCACTCATTTTCTCTAAATAAACAAGTCCTTTTATGAGTTTGTTTTCATGCATGAGAATACTAAGGAACATGTTGATTCTAGCCAAATTCATGCAAATGATTTAAGGAATATATACATGAATGAGTATGAATGAATCTCATGGAATTTATTGCATGAATTGGTAAGACTTTGAAGCTATTTCCTTTGTTGATGATAGGTGATGAAACAAGGAAGCATGGAAGCAAGAATGATGCAAGCTGGGCAAGAAGTTGGCGTTGCCAACTTGGGAAAAGGAGGCGTTGTTGAAGGCAACGCCAGGCAACCTTGAAGAACAAAAGTTGGCGTTGCCAACTTGAAGAAAGGGGGCGTTGTTGAAGGCAACGCCAGGCAGCCCTGGAGAAGCAAAGTTGGGCGTTGCCAACTCTAGAAGGGCGTTGCCAACGCCAATTTGTGAAGCAAGCTTGGCAGCCTTGGAAGAGCATAAGTTGGCGTTGCCAACTTGGGAATAGGGTGCGTTTTTATGGACAACGCCAGGCAACCAAAGAAGCAAAGTTGGCGTTGCCAACTTGAGGAATGTGGTGCGTTGTTGGAGGCAACGCCAGACAGCTTTGGAAGCAAAGTTGGCGTTGCCAACTTGAAGAATAAGGTGAGTGTTTGAGAGCAACGCCCAACAATATAAGGCAACCCTGGAGCATGAATGAAGTTACCAAGGGCATTGCTAACTCCAAAAGGGCGCTGCCAACGCCAGGCAACAAAAATGAAGCCTTGAAGAGGAGCTCGAGGGCGTTTCCAACGCCAGGAACTATAGGCGTGTCCCTAGGCAACGCCACACAAGCAAGGTTTGGCCCAGGAAAAGGAGGTGCACGTTGCCAACGCCAAGATATGAAGGCGTGTTCCTTGGCAACGTAGCAAACAACTTTGGCACCATAGGAAGCAAGCTCGAGCACGTTGCCAACGTGCTACTTCACTGGCGTTATTCAAGGCAACGCCAGAAATGGTTGCTTGGCTAGGCACCAAGTCTTGGGTGCCAGCCAAGTTGCCAACGCCAGAATGTGCTGCCAGCCAAGTTGCCAACGCCAGAATGTGCTGCCAGCCAGGTTGCCAACGCCAGAGTGTGCTGCCAGCCTAGTTGCCAACGCCAAAATCAAGTTGCCAACGCCAAACCTTGCCAACCACGTTGCCAACGCCAGGAAGCCTTGCCAACCACGTTGCCAACGCCAGGAAGCCTTGCCAGCCACGTTGCCAACGTGGGAAGCAAGTTTTAGAGCCTTGAAGAAGGCTCGAGCAGGTTGCCAACTCAAGAAAGCATTGGCGTGTTTGGCAACAACGCCAGGAAGCTTTGGATGGTGAAAAATTGTGATGCACGTTGCTAACTTGGAATATAGGGGCGTTATCCACAACAACTCCAACAAGGCAGTCTGACCATGTCCACTTCAATGGAAGATATCTTGAGCTACAGAGATCCAAATTGAGTGCTTCTAGTTGCGTTGGAAAGCTAACATTTAGAGCTTTCCAACCATATATAATAGTCTATGGTGGAGCATAAAATTGAAGCCAAACCAGAGTCACCTTTAGGCCCTAAAAACAAGAACATGAAGTTGAATTTAAGAAGGCTAGAAATGAGCCTTGGAGTGGGGCACGAGCACGTTGCCAACGTGCTAGCAAGGGGGCGTGTTTTGCAACAACGCCAGCCCCAAATCCTTGCCTTGGGAGGCTAGGCACGGGCACGTTGCCAACTTGGAAGTGAAGGTGCGTTTTTGGCAACAACTTGGCAGCTTAACCTTACCTTCTTTGAGGAAGCATAACTTGAGCTAGGAAAGTCCAATTGAGGTGATTCCAGTGGCATTGGAAAATAGACATCAAGAGCTTTCCAATGATGTATAATAGTCCATATTGAAGCAGAAGGTTGACACTCAAATTCTGGGCTACATCTAGCATGAAAATAGAGCCAAGAGGAGGAATAGCAAGTTGTTAGCAACAACTTGGGCTAGCAACGCCCAAGTCTCAAAGCTCACACCCAGGAAAATGCCATGCACGTTGCCAACGTGCATTATGCCTGGAGTTATTGCCAACAACACCCCTCAATGGGCCAGAATTGGTGCCAACTTGCTCTGTTTCCTCTATTCCTTACAAAAGCTAGCAAGTTCATCAATTGAACCAGGAATTCAACAAAGAGAAAGCCCACATTGCTAGCCCACTTGAAGATCTTTGAAAGAGTTTTAGGACTAGTATAAATAGAGATTGAGTTTGTACTTTAGGGGACTTTTACCTTTACTTTTTGACACTTAGAATTTTACACTTTGGGAACACTTTATTTTGAGAACTCTTTTGGTACTTCCGGGAGTATACCCGAGAGCATTTTGGGGGGTTCTCCTTGGAACTTCTCTTCTTCATTTTCTTAAGCTTGAAGCATTTCTTTATTCTTCATCATCTTTCTTTTACACTTAGTTTAATTTTTGTTGATGGAAATTGTTGTTGAAATTGGAGCAATGACCCACTAAACCCCACTTTCATTAGGGGGAAGAGCTCTGCTAGTTGAAATGTATTGGTGAACACATCTTCTCCTCCTCAATTCTAGTGGTTGATCTAAAGAAGAAACTCTTGTTCTTCAAAGATTCAACCACCATCGAGAGAGGGGTTAATCTATATGAATTATGTGGTGAATTTGAGGAATGAGCCACATAATTCAGTTTAGAGTTCATCCTTTCATGATTTCTTTAATCAATACACCTTGGTTAGTATGTGAGATGTAACTCTCCTTGGTTGAGATTATGGAAATTGTGTGGCTGGATTAGATTTGAGCATCATCTCTTCTCATGAACAAATAGATCACGAGAGTGGCATTTGGTTATGTTGAGAGAAATTGAATCACCAAGAGATTGGGATTCAATTACCCACTTGCCATGGATCTATGCCCATGATTGAGAAGGATTTGACTAACATCAATTCATGAACACTAGCATCTCTGATCCCTAATGATCTTCGCTACCATCAATTCTTATTTCTATTGCCTCTAGTTGTTTAATTTCCCACAACCCAATTCCCTTTTACATTCGGTCATTTTATTCTTCTTGTCTTTTACATTTTGTTCCTTTAATTCTTGCTATTTACCCTTATGTTCTTTAAATTTCTGCAACCTTTAAATTCCTTGCCTTTTATTTTTGATGTCATTTAAGCTTCTTGCACTTTAAGTTTACTTTCATTTTATTTCTATATTCATGTCCTTAAATTCCTTGCAATTTAAATTCCTGCAATTATGTTCAAAAGTCACAATGCTCATAAAAATCAAGATCATATTTGCTTGACTAAATTTACCATTTAATTAAAGTTGCTTAATCTACCAATCCTCGTGGGATCGACCTCACTCTAAGTGAGTTTTACTACTTGATACGACCCGGTATACTTGCCGGTTGTACGTAAATCTAATTTTTACGTATCAGTCCATCATTGTTGTTGACCCCTCCAGGAGGATGTTGCACCTCATCCTCCATGACTTGATCTTCTCCCTCTGAATCCTCTTCACCAACTATTCCCTTTCCTCTTTCTGCTCTCCTTATCCTTCGGAGGTTTCTCTCGTCCTCAATATTACGTCTACTAGCTCCTGACATACACAAATAGAACCAAAATCACAAGTGAGACACTCTAGAGCTAGAGTGGAATTAGAGTTAGTGAAACAAAGTATCAAACAATTAGTGGGCTTAACAAAAATACTAAAAAAAATGCTTAATCTAAACCACCTTTCACTTAATCATTGTCAATCTTTTCCAATCCCCGGCAACGGCGCCAAAAACTTGATACGTAAAAATTAGATTTCACGTATAACCGGCAAGTATACCGGGTCGTATCAAGTAATAAAACTCACTAAGAGTGAGGTCGATCCCACGGAGATTGGTAGATTAAGCAACTTTAGTTAAATGGTAAATTTAGTCAAGCAAACATAGTTTTGATTTCATGAGCATTTTGATTTTTGAACTTAATTACAGAAACTTAAATGGCAAGGAATGTAAAGAACTAGAATAGAGAAATAAAATGAAAGTAAATAACTGAAACTTAAATTGCAAGAAACTTAAATGACATCAAAGATAAATGGCAAGGAATTAAAGGGTGCAGAAATTTAAAGAACATAAGAGTAAATAGCAAGAATTAAAAGAACAAAATGTAGATGACAAGAATAATAAATTGCAAGAATGTAGAAAGGAATTGGGCAATGGGTATTCAAACACTAAGAGCAAAAGAAATGAGAATTAGTAATAGAGAGGATCATTAGGGATCAGAGATGCAAGTTTTCATGAATTGATGTTAGTCAAGTCCTTCTCAATCATGGGTATAGATCCATGGCAAGTGGGTAATTGAATCCCAATCTCTTGGTGATTCAATTTCTCTCAACATAACCAATTGCCACTCTCGTGATCTAATTGTTCATGAGAAGAGATGAAGCACAAATCTAATCCAGCCACACAACTCCCATAACCTCAACCAAGGAGAGTTACATCTCACATACTAACCAAGGTGTATTGATCAAGGGAATCATGAAAGGATGAACTCTAAACTGAATTATGTGGCTCATTCCTCAAATTCACCACATAATTCATATAGATTAACCCCTCTCTCGATGGTGGTTGAATCTTTGAAGAACAAGAGTTCCCTCTTTAGATCAACCACTAGAATTGAGGAGGAAAAGATGAGTTCACCAATTCATTCCAACAAGCAGAGCTCTTCCCCCTAATGAAAGTGGGGTTTAGTGAGTCATAGCTCCAATTTCAACAACAATTGCCATAAACCAAAATTAAACTAAATGCAAAGAAAGATGAAGAAGAATGAGGAAATGCTTAAAGCTTCAGAAATGAAGAAGAGAAGTTCCAAGAAGAACCAAAAATTGCTCTCCGGGTATCCTCCCGGAAGTGCTAAAAGAGTTCTCAAAATAAAGTACTAAGAGTCTAAAATTTTAAGTGTCCAAAAGTCCCCCCTAAGTACAAACTCAATCTCTATTTATACTAGTCCCAAAACTCTTTCAAAGATCTTAAATTGGGTTAGCAATATGGGCTTCCTCTTTGTTGAATTCTTGGCTCAATTGGAATAAGTGTTGCTAGACTTGGAAAGGAAGAGTTCATTCATCATGCTTCTGGCCCAATGGCTTGGCGTTTTTGTCAATAACGCTGGCCTTAATGCACGTTGGCAACGTGCATCACAATTTCCTGGGAGTTAGCTTTGAGGCTTGGGCGTTGCTAGCCCAAGTTGTTGCTAACAACTTGCTTCTCCTCTTCTTGGCTCTACTTTCATGCTAAATGTAGCCCAGAATTTGAGTGTCAACCTTCTGTTTCAATATGGACTACTATACATCATTGGAAAGCTCTTGATGTCTATTTTCCAATGCCACTGAAATCACCTCAATTGGACTTTCCCAGCTCAAGTTATGCTTCCTCAAAGAAGGTAAGGTCAAGCTGCCAAGTTGTTGCCAAAAACACACCCATTTTGCCAAGTTGGCAACGTGCCCGTGCCTAGCCTCCCAAAGCAGGGAAATGAGGCTTGCGTTGTTGCCAAAAATGCACCCTTGCTAGCACGTTGGCAACGTGCTCGTGCCCCACTCCAGGGCTCATCTCTAGCCTTCTTGAATTTCAACTTCATGTTCTTGTTTTTAGGGCCTAAAGATGACTCTGGTTTGGTTTCAATTTTGTGCTCCACCATAGACTATTATATATGGTTGGAAAGCTCTGAATGTTAACTTTCCAACGCAACTGGAAGCACTCAATTTGGATCTCTGTAGCTCAAGATATCTTCTATTGAAGAGGACATGGTCAGGCTGCCTTGTTGGAGTTGTTGTAGATAACGCCCCTATATTCCAAGTTAGCAACGTGCTCTTCACCATCCAAAGCTTCCTGGCGTTGTTACCAAACACGCCAATGCTTTCTTGAGTTGGCAACGTGCTCGATGCTCTTTCCTAGCTCCAAATATTGCTTCCCACGTTGCCATTGAACACGCCTATAGAAGCTGGCGTTGGCAACGTGGTTGGCACTATCCCTTGGCGTTAGCAACGTGAATGGCACTCCTCCCTGGCGTTGGCAACGTGAATGGCACCAAGACTTGGCTGGCAGCACATTCTGGCGTTGTTGATGAACACTCCTTCTCTTCAGCACGTTGGCAACGTGCTCGAGCCTTCCTCAAGGCTCCATATTTGCTTCCTGGCGTTGCCTTGAAACACGCCAATGATAATGGCGCTGGCAACGTGGTTGAGCTCCAAAACTTGGTGCCTAGCCAAGCATTCTTTCCTGGCGTTGCCTTGAAACACGCCAATGGTTGCTGGCGTTGGCAACGCCCTCGAGCTCCTCTTCAAGGCTTCATTCTTGTTGCTTGGCGTTGCCTAGGAACACGCCAGTGAAGTAGCAAGTTGGCAACGCCCTCGAAACTCCTTCATGGCCCAAGTTCCTTGCTTGTGTGCGTTGCCTATAACAACTCACTCCTTCCTCCAAGTTGGCAACGCCACTTCTCTTCTAAGGTTGCCTGGCGTTGCCTCCAATAACGCAGCCTATTCTTCAAGTTGGCAACGCCAACTTTGGTTCTCCAGGGCTGCCTGGCGTTGCCATGAACAACGCCCACTATCTCCAAGTTGGCAACGCCAACTTCTTCTTGCCCAGCTTGCATCATTCTTGCTTCCATGCTTCCTTGTTTCATCACCTATCATCAACAAGGGAAGTAGCTTCAAAGTCTTACCAATTCATGCAATAAATTCATGAGATTCATTCATACTCATTCATATATGCATTCCTTAAATCATTTGCATGAATTTGGCTAGAATCACATGTTCCTTGATATTCTCATGCATGGAGACAAAACTCATAAAAGGACTTGTTTATTTAGAGAAAATGAGTGAAAGTAAGCCAAAACCAACTAAACTAACTAACTAATATAGCAAATATGTACTTGCATCAAAGTGCAACGAATATCTTAGAATAGGAATAAAAGAGAATTAAATAGAAAATAATAGTAATTGTATTGAAACTTGAGGTACAGCAGAGCTCCACACCCTTAATCTATGGTGTGTAGAAACTCCACCGTTAAAAATACATAAGTGAAAGATTCAGGCATGGCCGAATGGCCAGCCCCCATGGTCTAAGGACTAGGCGTCCAGAGATGTATAATACACTAGTAAAGAGTTCTATTTATAATAAACTAGCTACTAGGGTTTACAGAAGTAAGTAATTGATGCATAAATCCACTTCCAGGGCCCACTTGGTGTATGTTTGGGCTGAGCTTGATCTATCTACGAGCTGAGGCTTTTATTGGAGTTGAACGCCAAGTTATAACATGTTTTGGGCGTTCAACTCTGGGTCGTGACGTGTTTCTGGCGTTTGACTCCAGACAGCAACATGGAACTGGCGTTGAGCGCCGGTTTATGTCGTCAATTCCCGAATAAAGTATAGACTATTATATATTGCTGGAAAGCTTTGTATGTCTACTTTCCAACGCCGTTGAGAGCGCGCCATTTGAAGTTTTGTAGCTCCAGAAATTCCATTTCGAGTGCAGAGAGGTCAGATTCCAACAACATCAGCAGTCCATTGTCAGCCTCCTATCAGAGTTTTGCTCAAGTCCCTCAATTTCAGCCAGAAATTATCTGAAATCATAGAAAAACACACAAACTCATAGTAAAGTCCAGAAATGTGAATTTAACATAAAAATTAATGAAAACATCCCTAAAATTAGCTTGAACTTACTAAAAACTACCTAAGAACAATGCCAAAAAGCGTTTAAATTATCCGCTCATCACCTTTCCTCTTTCTTGAGGTTTCTCCGGCCTTAGTTGCCATTAGTGGTTATGGAAAATTATAAAGCTAGGGTTTTTCCACACCAAACTTAAGAGGTTTGCTCGTCCTTGAGCAAAAGAAGAAAGAAGAGAGTAAAAGAAGAAGAAGAAAAGTCGGAGATGGAGGTTTGAGAGGGTTTGGCCAATGGGGGTTTTGAGTGTATATGATGTGTGAAAATGAAAGAGTAAGGAGAGGTATTTATAGGGTAAGAGAGGGATTTGGTTCATGTGATAAGGGTTGGGTTTTTGGGAATTAGGGGATGGATGTGAGTGGTGAAGAGAATATAGGGAAGAGGGTAAGATTTAATAGGTGAGTAGTGTTTTGGGTAGAGTGTTATAGAGAGCTGTGAAGAGGAGAGAGAGTGAGATGGGGTAGGTGGGGATCCTGTGGGGTGCATAGATCCTTAGGTGTCAAGGATTTTTCACCCCTGCACCTCCTTGGTGTTAAACGCCCTCTGTGCGGCCTTTCTGGCGTTAAACGCCAATCTACTGCCCTTTTCTGGCGTTTAAATGCCAGTCTGTTGCCCTTTTCTGGCGTTTAAATGCCAGTCTACATGCCAGTTCTGGCGTTTAATGCCCAGAATGGTTCCGACTGGCGTTTAAACGCCCATTTTTCTTCCTTTACTCACGTTTCAACGCCAGTTTGCCTGCCAATTCTGGCGTTTAATGCCCAGAATGGTGCCAGGCTGGGCGTTAAATGCCCATTTTGGTATCCGTACTGGCGTGTAAACGCCAGTAAGCTCGTCCTCCAGGGTGTGCTATTATTGATGTTGTTTTTTTATTTTGCTTTAATTTTTGCAGTTGTTTTTGTGACTCCACATGATCATCATCCTGAAGAAAACATAAAATAACAATGGAAAATAAAATAAAAGAGTAATTAATATAGATAAATAAAATTGGGTTACCTTCCAATAAGCGCTTCTTTAATGTCAATAGCTTGGCAGAAAGCTCTTACAGAGCTTCATAGATGCTCAGAGCATGATTGTGGCCTCCCAACACCAAACTTAGAAGTTGAATGTGGGGGCTCTACTTGACTCTGCATGGAGAGAGTTGGATGAAGCTGTTCGTGCTTCTTCTCCATGTTTACAGAGGAAGATCCTTGAGCCTTAAACAAAAAGTAGTCCTCATTCAAATGAAGTACTAACTCTCCTCTGTCCACATCAGTTACAGCCTTTGATATGTCTAGGAAGGGTCTTCCAAGGATTATGGATTCATCCTCATCCTTCCCAGTCTCTAGGATTATGAAGTCAGCATGGATGTAAAGGCCTTCAACCTTCACTAAGACATCCTCTACAAGTTTATAAGCCTGTTTATTTGATTTGTCTGCCATCTCTAGTGAGATTCTTGCAGCTTATACCTCAAAGATCCCTAGTTTCTCCATTACAGAGAGTGGCATGAGGTTTACACTTGACCCTAGGTCATACAGAGCCCTCTCAAAGGTCATGGTGCCAATGGTGCAAGGTATTAAGAACCTTCCGGGATCTGGTTTCTTTTGAGGTATCTTTAGTTGAACCAATGCATTTAGTTCACTGATGAGCAATGGAAGTTCATCCTCCCAAGTCTCATTACCAAATAATTTGGCATTCAGCTTCATGATTGCTCCTAGATACTGAGCAACTTGCTCTTCAGTAATAACTTCATCTTCTTCAGAGGAAAAATACTCATCAGAGCTCATGAATAGTAATAGAAAGTTTAGTGGAATCTCTTTGGTCTTTAGATGAGCCTCAGATTCCTTTGGTTCATCAGTAGGGAACTCCTTGTTGGCCAGCGGACGTCCCATGAGGTCTTCCTCACTGGGAATCACTGCCTTTCCCTCTTCTACAGGTTCGGCCATGTTGGACGAGTAGATGGCCTTCCACTCTCTTTTTGGGTTCTCTTCTGTATTGCTTGGGAGAGTGTTACGAGGAGTTTCAGTAACTCTTTTACTCAGCTGACCCACTTGTCCCTCCAAATTTCTGATGGAGGACCGTGCCTCAGTCATGAAACTGAAAGTGGCCTTAGATAGAGCAGAGACTATGTTTGCTAAGCCAAAGAGGCTCTGCTCAGAATTTTCTATCTGTTGCTGAGAACATGATGGAAAAGGTTTGCTATGGCCAAACCTATTTCTCCCACCATTATTGTTACTGAAGCCTTGTTGAGGCTTTTGTTGATCCTTCCATGAGAAATTTGGATGATTTCTCCATGAGGGATTATAGGTGTTTCCATAGTATTCTCCCATGTAATTCACCTTTTCCATTGCAGGATTCTCAGGGTCAAAAGCTTCTCCTTCAGAGAGGGTTCTTTTGCACTGTCGAATGCAGCTTGTAATCCAGTCAGATTCTGAGAAATCATATTGACTTGCTGAGTCAATATTTTGTTCTGAGCCAATATGGCATTCAGAATATCAATCTCAAGAATTCTTTTTTTTCTGAGTCATCCCATTATTCATAGGATTTCTTTCAGAAGTGTACATGAACTGGTTATTTGTAACCATCTCAATGAGTTCCTGGGCTTCTACAGGCATTTTCAGATGAAAGGATCCACCAGCAGAATAATCTAGTGACATCTTTGACATTTTAGACAGACCATCATAGAATATACATATGATGCTCCATTCTGGAAACATGTCAGAAGGACACCTTTTGGTTAATTGCTTGTATCTTTCTGTCTGAAGGTCTGGACGTCCACTCTGAGCTTACTCATCTTTTGAGGTGGAATGAATTTGGTCAAGAAGGCATTGACCAGCTTGTCCCAAGAGTTCAGGCTTTCTCTAGGTTGTGAGTCCAACCATGTTCTAGCTCTGTCTCTTACAGCAAAAGGGAAAAGCATAAATCTGTAGACCTCGGGATCAACCCCGTTGGTCTTAACCGTATCACAGATCTGCAAGAATTCAAATAAGAACTGATGAGGATCTTTTGATGGAAGTCCATGAAACTTGCAGTTCTGCTGCATTAGAGAAACTAATTGAGGCTTAAGCTCAAAGTTATTTGCTCCAATTGCAGGAATTGAGATGCTTCTTCCATAGAAGTTAGAAGTTGGTGCAGCATAGTCACCAAGCATCTTCCTTGCATTGTTGTTGGGTTCGGCCATGTCTGTTTCTTTTTCGAATTCTTCTGTAAGGTCTTCTCCAGAGTTTTGTGCTTTAGCTTCTCTTATCTTCCTCTGCAGAGTCCTTTCAGGTTCAGGATCACCTTCAACAAGAATGTTTTTATCTCTGTTTCTGCTCATGTGAAAAAGAAGAGAATATAAAAGAAGAGGAATCCTCTATATCACAGTATAGAGATTTCTTTATGTGAGTAGAAGAAGAGAAGAAGAGAAGAATGAGGTAGAGAGAAAATAAAGAGAACTCGAACACAGAGAGGGAGAGATGGTTCGAATTTTAAGAAGGAGAGAGGTGTTAGTGAATAAATAAATAAATAGAAAGAGATGAGAGAAAGGGAATTCAAATATTAAATAAAAGGAAAAATATTTTTGTTTTTATTTTAAATGATAGTTAGCATTCGAAAATTAAGAAAGGAATAAAATAAAATTAGAGTTTAAAACAATTAAAAAGATTTTTTTTGAAAAGGTTGTTAGTGGTTTTCGAAAATTGGAGAGAGAAAAGTAGTTAGGTGGTTCTGAAAAAGATAAGAATTAGTAAACTTTTTTTTTAAAATCAATCAAAAAGTCAATTAGTTAATTGAAAAAGATTTGAAAATAAATTTTGAAAAGATAGGAAGTTAGAAAAAGATTTTGAAATTAAGCTTTTGAAAAAGATATGATTGAAATCTATTTTGAAAATAATTTGAAAAAGAAATTTAAAAAGATTTGATCTTAAAAATTGAGGTTGAGGACTTGACTAACAAGAAACTAAAAGATATGATTCTAGAATTTAAAGATTGAACCTTTCTTAACAAGAAAGTAATAAACTCGAATTTTTGAATCAAAACATTAATTGTTAGTAATAATTTCGAAAATTATGAAATAAAATCAAGAAAAAGCTTTTGAAAAATTGTTTTTTGAAGAATTTTTGAAAAACATGAGAGAAGAATGAAAAAGATTTGATTTTGAAAAAGGTTTGAAAAGATAGAATTTTTAAATTGAAATTTGGACTTGACTAATAAGAAACAACTAAATTTTTTTAAAATTTTTTGACTAAGTCAACCCAAAATTTCGAAATTTATGAGTGAAATAAGGAAAAGATATTATTTTTTATTTTTTTTGAATTAATGAGGAGAGAGAAAAACACAAAAATGACACAAGACATAAGAATTTAAGATCAAAACAAATAATGCATGCAAGAACACTTTGAATGTCAAGATGAACACTAAGAACACTTTGAAGATCATGATGAACATCAAGGACATATTTTTGAAAATATTTTAAGAAAAAAAATACATGCTAGACACCAAACTTAGAAATTTTTAATGTTTAGACACTATGAATTCGAAAATACATCTGAAAAATAACAAAAAACACAAAACAAGAAAAACTAAGGATCAAACAAGGAAAATCATTAAGAACACCTTGAAGACCAAAGAGGAACACAATGCATGAATTTTTGAAAATTTTAAGAAAATTGAAAGAATGCAATTGACACCAAACTTATAATTTGGCACAAGACTCAATCAAGAAACACAAAATTTTTGAAAAATTTTTTTTGGAAAAACAAAAAAGAAGAAAAATTTTTTTGAAAGATTTTTGAAAACTTTTTGAAAATAAAATAAAGGTTAAAACAAGAAGAAAATTACCTAATCTAAGCAACAAGATGAACCGTCAGTAGTCCAAACGAGAACAATCCCCGGGAACGGCACCAAAAGCTTGGTATGCAAAATTGTGATTCACACTTTTCACAACTCCGCATAGCTGACCAGCAAGTGCACTAGGTCGTCCAAGTAATACCTTACGTGAGTAACGGTCGATCCCACAGAGATTGTCAGCTTGAAGCAAGCTATGGTTATCTTGTAAATCTCAGTCAGGCGGATTCAAATGGTTATGAGGTTTGATAATAAAAAGATAAATAGAACATAAAATAAAATAAAGTTACTTATGTAATTCCTTGGTGGGAATTTCAGATAAGCGTTTGGAGATGCTTTGTTGCCTTTGAACCTCTGCTTTCCTATTGTCCTCATTCAATCATGCGTACTCCCTTCCATGGCAAGCTGTATGTTGGTGGATTACCATTGTCAATGGCTACCATCCATCCTCTAAGTGAAAATATGTCCTCTATGATTTCTCGCATGGCTAATCAGCTGTCGGTTCTCGATCGTGTCGGAATAGAATACATTTATTCTTTTGCACACTGTCACTGCATTAAACAGTCACGAGTTTGAAGCTCGTCACAATCATCCCATCCCAAATCCTACTCAAAATGCCACAGATAAGGTTTAGACTTTTCGGATCATAAGAATGCTGCCAATTGATTCTAGCTTATACCACAAAGATTCTAACGTCACGGATTCAAATGCTCTGTTGTCAGGAAAGGTGATTTAGATCCGTGGGTCAGAAACCAAAGAGAGTATACTCTAGCTGTCGTCCAATGACTACGTTGAACATCATGTAGACCGTTTTGTGGTTGTCATGCACGCGGATCTTGGCTAAGCGAGTAACGAAGATTGGGTGATTGTCACGGGTCACACCTTCATTCTGACTTAACTGAATTAAGTACAAGAGTATATCTTGGAGGAGAAGTAGGCATGAATTGAATGAAAAACAATAATACTTGCATGAATACTCAAGGAACAGCAGAGCTCCTCACCTTAATCTATGAGGTGTAGAAACTGTATCGTTGGAAAATACATAAGAACAAGGTCTAGGTATGGCCGAATGGCCAGCCTTCCAAATGGCATAATACAATTGAAATAGGGTCCAAAGACCTGATGTGAGGATCGAAGAATGGTCCAAAGATATGAATACAATAGTAAAAAATGCTATTTATACTAAACTAGTAAACTAGGTTTACAGAAAATGAGCAGATAGTGCAAAAATCCACTTTCGGGGCCTACTTGGTGGGTGTTTGGGCTGAGCAATGAAGCTTTCACGTGCATAGGCTCTTCTTGGAGTTCAAACGCCAGTATTGGTGTCAGTTTGGGCGTTTAACTCCAGCTTTGGTGCCAGTTCTGGCGTTTTACGCAAGAAAAGGGTTTCTAGTGGGCATTTGGATGCCAATTTGGGACATCAAATCTCAGGCAAAGTATGGACGATTTTAAATTGTAGGAAAGCCCAAGGTGTCTACTTTCCAACGCAATTGAGTGCGCTCCAATTTGGTCTCTTTAGCTCTAGAAAATCCACTTCGAGTGTAGAGAGGTCAGAATCCAACAGCATCTGCAGTCCTTTCTCAGCCTCTGAATCAGATTTTTGCTCAGGTCCCTCAATTTTAGCCAAAAAATACCTGGAATCACAGAAAAACACACAAACTCATAGTAAATTCCAGAAATTTGAATTTTGCATAAAAACTAATAAAAATATACTAAAAATAACTAAAACATGCTAGAAACTACCTAAAAATAATGCCAAAAAGCATATGAATTATCCGCTCATCAATGATGCTAAATCGGTTGTGCAACCACAAAGGAGACTCAATCCAACTATGAAAGAGGTGGTCCAAAAAGAGGTAATGAAAGTATGGGAAGCCGGCATTATATACCCTATTTCTGACAGTCCTTGGGTGAGTCCTGTGTAGGTAGCTCCCAAGAAAGGAGGGATGATAGTGATCAAAAATGAAAAGAATGAGCTAATTCCTATAAGGACCGTCACATGATGGAGAATGTTTATAGAATACAAGAGGCTCAACACTGCTACAAGGAAGGATCACTTCCCCTTGCCTTTCATTGATCAGATGCTTGAAAGGTTAGCTGCTCATGCTTTTTATTGTTTTCTAGATAGATATTCTGGATATAACCAAATTGCAGTGGACCCTCAAGATCAAGAGAAGACGGCGTTCACATGTCCTTTTGGAGTATTTCCTTACAGAAGAATGTCATTTGGACTATGTAATGCCTCAGTAACTTTTCAGAGGTGTATGCTTTCAATTTTTTCTGATATGGTTGAAAAGTTTATTGAGGTATTTATGGATGACTTTTCTGTTTTTGGTAATTCTTTTGAATCCTGCCTTAAGCATTTATCTCTGGTCTTGAAACGGTGTCAAGAATTAAATCTTGTTTTAAATTGGCAGAAATGTCACTTTATGGTCACAGAAGGCATTGTTCTTGGACACTGGGTTTCAAGCAAGGGAATTGAGGTTTATAGAGCCAAGATAGAGGTAATTGAAAAATTACCACCAGCAACTAATGTTAAGGCAGCCAGGAGTTTCTTGGTTCATGCAGGATTTTACTGAAGATTTATAAAGAATTTTTCTAAAATTGCTAAACCATTGAACAACCTACTAGTTGCTGATGTTCCTTTTGTATTTGATACTAAATGTTTGCATGCTTTTGAAACTCTAAAAGCAAACCTTACCTCTGTTCCCATCATAGCTCCCCCTGACTGAGATTTGCCATTTGAATTAATGTGTGATGCTAGTTGTAATTACCCAACTCCTAGTATACCATGGTCATACAAGAAGCTAAGTGTTACTAACATGTCCTTCCTAATTCTTAACTATTATTTATTGTATGAGCCTGTTCCTTGTTGGAGCGATGCCAATTTTACAAGTAACTTTTTTTTAATATTGTTACGGTGATAAGGTAATTGGTGCACGAAATTGTGATCATCAATGGCGCCATCAACATGGTACGCTCATTGCAATCTCAACTCTCTATCACAACTCCGCACAACTAACCAGCAAGTGCACTGGGTCGTCCAAGTAATAAACCTTACGCGAGTAAGGGTCGATCCCACGGAGATTGTTGGTATGAAGCAAGCTATGGTCACCTTGTAAATCTTAGTCAGGCAGACACAAATGGGTATAGATGATGAATAAAACATAAAGATAAAGATAGAGATACTTATGTATTCCATTGGTGAGAATTTCAGATAAGCGTATGAAGATGCTTTGTCCCTTCTGTCTCTCTGCTTTCCTACTGTCTTCATCCAATCCTTCTTACTCATTTCCATGGCAAGCTTATGCAAGGGTTTCACCGTTGTCAGTGGCTACCTCCCATCCTCTCAGTGGAAATGTTCAATGCACCCTGTCACGGCACGGCTATCCATCTGTCGGTTCTCAATCAGGCCGGAATAGAATCCAGTGATTCTTTTGCGTCTGTCACTAACGCCCCGCCCTCAGGAGTTTGAAGCACGTCATAGTCATTCAATCATTGAATCCTACTCAGAATACCACAGACAAGGTTAGACCTTCCGGATTCTCTTGAATGCCACCATCAGTTCTAGCCTATACCACGAAGACTCTGATCTCACGGAATGGCTGGCTCGGTTGTCAGGCGAGCGCTCGGTTGTCAGGCGATCAACCATGCATCGTGTATCAGGAATCCAAGAGATATTCACCCAATCTAAGGTAGAACGGAGGTGGTTGTCAGTCACACGTTCTTAGGTGAGAATGATGATGAGTGTCACGGATCATCACATTCAGCAAGTTGAAAAACTAGTGATATCTTGGAACAAGAACAAGCGGAATTGAATAGAAGAACAATAGTAATTGCAATAATACTCGAGGTACAGCAGAGCTCCACACCTTAATCTATGGTGTGTAGAAACTCCACCGTTGAAAATACATAAGAACAAGGTCTAGGCATAGCCGTGAGGCCAGCCTCCCAAAGAGGGTTCAATCATAAAAACATGATCAAAAGATCCTAAGATTGAAAGATGAAAATACAATAGTAAAAGGTCCTATTTATAGAGAACTAGTAGCTTAAGAATGAGTAAATGACATAAAAATCCACTTCCGGGCCCACTTGGTGTGTGCTTGGGCTGAGCATTGAAGCATTTTCGTGTAGAGACTCTTCTTGGAGTTAAACGCCAGCTTTTGTGCCAGTTTGGGCGTTTAACTCCCATTTTGGTGCCAGTTCCGGCGTTTAACGCCGGGAAATCTGAGGGTGACTTTGAACGCCGGTTTGGGCCATCAAATCTTGGGCAAAGTATGGACTATCATATATTTCTGGAAAGCCCAGGATGTCTACTTTCCAACGCCATTGAGAGCGCGCCAATTGGGCTTCTGTAGCTCGAGAAAATCCACTTCGAGTGCAGGGAGGTCAAAATCCAACAGCATCTGCAGTCCTTTTCAGTCTCTGAATCAGATTTTTGCTCAGGTCCCTCAATTTCAGCCAGAAAATACCTGAAATCACAGAAAAACACACAAACTCATAGTAAAGTCCAGAAAAGTGAATTTTAACTAAAAACTAATAAAAATATACTAAAAACTAACTAGATCATACTAAAAACATACTAAAAACAATGCCAAAAAGCGTATAAATTATCCGCTCATCACAACACCAAACTTAAATTGTTGCTTGTCCTCAAGCAACTGAAAATCAAATAAGATAAAAAGAAGAGAATATGTAATGAATTCCAAAAACATCTATGAAGATCAGTATTAATTAGATGAGCGGGGCTTTTAACTTTTTGCCTCTGAATAGTTTTGGCATCTCACTCTATCCTTTGAAATTCAGAATGATTGGCTTCTTTAGGAACTCAGAATCCAGATAGTGTTATTGATTCTCCTAGTTAAGTATGATGATTCTTGAACACAGCTACTTTATGAGTCTTGGCCGTGGCCCAAAGCACTCTGTCTTCCAGTATTACCACCGGATACATACATGCCACAGACACATAATTGGGTGAACCTTTTCAGATTGTGACTCAGCTTTGCTAGAGTCCCCAATTAGAGGTGTCCAGGGTTCTTAAGCACACTCTTTTTGCCTTGGATCACAACTTTATTTCTTTCTTTCTTTTTCTCTTTCTTTTTTTTTGTATTCACTGCTTTTTCTTGCTTCAAGAATCATTTTAATGATTTTTCAGATCCTCAGTAACATGTCTCCTTTTTCATCATTCTTTCAAGAGCCAACATTCATGAACCACAAATTCAAAAGACATATGCACTGTTTAAGCATACATTCAGAAAACAAAAGTGTTGCCACCACATCAAAATAATTAATCTGTTATAAAATTCAAAATTCATGCAATTCTTCTCTTTTTCAATTAAGAACATTGTTTATTTAAGAGAGGTGATGGATTCATAGGACATTCATAACTTTAAGGCATAGACACTAAGACACTAATGATCACAAGACACAAACATAGATAAACATAAGCACTAAAATTCGAAAAACAAGAAAATAAAGAACAAGGAGATTAAAGAACGGGTCCACCTCAGTGATGGCGGCTTGTTCTTCCTCTTGAAGATCTTATGGAGTGTTTGAGCTCCTCAATATCTCTTCCTTGTCTTTGTTGCTCCTCTCTCATGATTCTTTGATCTTCTCTAATTTCATGGAGGAGGATGGAATGTTCTTGGTGCTCCACCCTTAGTTGTCCCATGTTGGAACTCAATTCTCCTAGGGAGGTGTTGATTTGCTCCCAATAGTCTTGTGGAGGAAAGTGCATCCCTTGAGGCATCTCAGGGATCTCATGATGAGAGGGGTCTCTTGTTTGCTCCATCCTTTTCTTAGTGATGGGCTTGTCCTCATCAATGAGGATGTCTCCCTCTATGTCAACTCCAACTGAATAACAGAGGTGACAAATGAGATGAGGAAAGGCTAACCTTGCCAAGGTAGAGGACTTGTCCGCCACCTTATAGAGTTCTTGGGCTATAACCTCATGAACTTCTACTTCTTCTCCAATCATGATGCTATAAATCATGATGGCCCGGTCTAGAGTAACTTCAGATCGGTTGCTAGTGGAAATGATTGAGCGTTGGATAAACTCCAACCATCCTCTAGCCACGGGCTTGAGGTCATGCCTTCTTAATTGAACCGGCTTCCCTCTTGAATCTCTCTTCCATTGGGCGCCCTCTTCACAAATGTCTATGAGGACTTGGTCCAACCTTTGATCAAAGTTGACCCTTCTAGTGTAAGGATGTTCATCTCCTTGCATCATGGGCAAGTTGAATGCCAACCATACATTTTCCGGACTAAAATCTAAGTATTTCCCCCGAACCATTGTAAGCCAATTCCTTGGGTTCGGGTTCACACTTTGATCATGGCTCTTGGTGATCCATGCATTGGCATAGAACTCTTGAACCATTAAGATTCCAACTTGTTGAATGGGGTTGGTAAGAACTTCCCAACCTCTCCTTCGGATCTCATGTCGGATCTCCGGATATTCACTCTTTTTGAGTTTGAAAGGGACCTCAGGGATCACCTTCTTCAAGGCCACAACTTCATAGAAGTAGTCTTGATGCACCCTTGAGATGAATCTCTCCATCTCCCATGACTCGGAGGTGGAAGCTTTTGCCTTCCCTTTCCTCTTTCTAGAGGTTTCTCCGGCCTTGGATGCCATAAATGGTTATGGAAAAACGAAAAGCAACGCTTTTACCACACCAAACTTAAAAGGTTTGCTCGTCCTCGAGCAAAAGAAGAAAGAATAGAGGAGAAGAAGAAGAAAATGGAGGAGATGGAGGAGGTTGTGGTTCGGCCAAAAGGGGAAGAAGTAGTGTTTAGTGTGTGTGAAAATGAAGGAGTGAAGATGGGTTTATATAGGGGTGAAGAGAGGGGTAGGGTTCGGCCATTATGGGTAGGTTTGGGAGGGAAAGTGGTTTGAATTTGAATGGTGAGGTAGGTGGGGTTTTATGAAGGATGGATGTGAGTGGTGAAGAGAATGATGGGATTTGATAGGTGAAGGGTTTTTGGGGAAGAGGTATTGAGGTGATTGGTGAATGGGTGAAGAAGAAAAGAGGGTGGTGGGGATGGGGGGGATCCTGTGGGGTCCACAGATCCTGAGGTGTCATGGAAAAGTCATCCCTGCACCAAATGGCATGCAAAAATGCGTTTTGAGCCAATTCTGGCGTTAAACGCCGGGCTGGTGCCCATTTCTGGCGTTTAACGCCAAGTGCTTGCCCTTTCCTAGCGTTTAACGCCAGTCTGGTGCCCCTTTCTGGCGTTAAACGCCCAGAATGGTGCCAGACTGGGCGTTAAACGCCCAACTGCTACTTTTACTGGCGTTTAAGCGCCAGCAAGGCCTTCCTCCAAGGTGTGCTATTTTTCTTCCTGTTTTTCATTCTGTTTTTGCTTTTTCAATTGATTTTGTGACTTCTCATGATCATCAACCTACAGAAAACATAAAATAACAAAGGAAAATAGATAAATATAACATTGGGTTGCCTCCCAACAAGCACTTTTTTAATGTCAGTAGCTTGACAGAGGGCTCTGATGGAGCCTCATAAATGCTCAGAGCAATGTTGGAACCTCCCAACACCAAACTTAGAGTTTGAATGTGGGGGTTCAACACCAAACTTAGAGTTTGGTTGTGGCCTCCCAACACCAAACTTAGAGTTTGACTGTGGGGGCTCTGTTTGACTCTGTTTTGAGAGAAGCTCTTCATGCTTCCTCTCCATGGTGACAGAGGGATATCCTTGAGCCTTAAACACAAAGGATTCCCCATTCACTTGAATGATCAATTCACCTCTATCAACATCAATCACAGCCTTTGCTGTGGCTAGGAAAGGTCTGCCAAGGATGATGGATTCATCCATGCATTTCCCAGTCTCTAGGACCATGAAATCAGTAGGGATGTAATGGTCTTCAATTTTTACCAGAACATTCTCTACAAGTCCATAGGCTTGTTTCTTTGAATTGTCTGCCATCTCTAGTGAGATTCTTGCAGCTTGCACCTCAAAGATTCCTAGCTTCTCCATTACAGAGAGAGGCATGAGGTTTACACTTGACCCTAAGTCACACAGAGCCTTCTTGAAGGTCATGGTGCCTATGGTAAAAGGTATGGAGAACTTCCCAGGGTCCTGCCTCTTTTGAGGTAATTTCTGCCTAGACAAGTCATCCAATTCTTTGGTGAGCAAAGGGGGTTCATCCTCCCAAGTCTCATTTCCAAATAACTTGTCATTTAGCTTCATGATTGCTCCAAGGTATTTAGCAACTTGCTCTTCAGTGACATACTCATCCTATTCAGAGGAGGAATACTCATCAGAGCTCATGAAAGGCAGAAGTAAGTCCAATGGAATCTCTATGGTCTCATTTTGAGCCTCAGATTCCCATGGTTCCTCATTGGGGAACTCAGTGGAGGCCAGTGGACGTCCATTGAGGTCTTCCTCAGTGGCGTTCACTGCCTCTCCTTCCTCTCCAAATTCGGCCATGTTGATAGCCTTGCACTCTCCTTTTGGATTTTCTTCTGTATTGCTTGGAAGAGTACTAGGAGGGAGTTCAGAAATTTTCTTGCTCAGCTTTCCCACTTGTGCCTCCAAGTTCCTAATGGAGGACCTTGTTTCAGTCATGAAACTTTGAGTGGTTTTGATTAGATCAGAGACCATGGTTGCTAAGTCAGAGTGGTTCTGCTCAGAATTCTCTGTCTGTTGCTGAGAAGATGATGGAAAAGGCTTGCTATTGCTAAACCTGTTTCTTCCACCATTGTTGTTGAAGCCTTGTTGAGGTCTCTGTTGATCCTTCCATGAGAGATTTGGATAATTTCTCCATGAAGAATTATAGGTGTTTCCATAGGGTTCTCCCATGTAATTCACCTCTTCCATTGAAGGGTTCTCAGGATCATAAGCTTCTTCTTCAGATGAAGCATCCTTAGTACTGCCAGGTGCATTTTGTATTCCAGACAGACTTTGAGAAATCAAATTGACTTGCTGAGTCAATATCTTATTCTGAGCTAATATGGCATTCAGAGTATCAATCTCAAGAACTCCTTTCTTCTGATTTGTCCCATTGTTCACAGGATTCCTTTCAGAAGTGTACATGAATTGGTTATTTGCAACCATTTCAATTAGCTCTTGAGCTTCTGCAGGCGTCTTCTTCAAATGAAGAGATCCTCCAGCAGAGCTATCCAAAGACATCTTGGATAGTTCAGAGAGACCATCATAGAAAATACCTATGATGCTCCATTCAGAAAGCATATCAGAGGGACACTTTCTGATCAATTGTTTGTATCTTTCCCAAGCTTCATAGAGGGATTCTCCTTCCTTCTGTCCGAAGGTTTGGACTTCCACTCTAAGCTTACTCAATTTTTGAGGTGGAAAAAACTTTGCCAAGAAGGCATTGACTAGCTTTTCCAAAGAGTTCAGGCTGTCTTTAGGTTGTAAGTCCAACCATATTCTAGCTCTGTCTCTTACAGCAAAAGGGAATAGCATAAGTCTGTAGACCTCAGGGTCAACCCCATTAGTCTTGACAGTGTCACAGATTTGCAAGAATTCGGCTAAGAACTGATGAGGGTCTTCCAATGGAAGTCCATGGAACTTGCAATTCTGTTGCATTAGAGAAACTAATTGAGGCTTAAGCTCAAAGTTGTTTGCTCCAATGGCAGGGATAGAGATGCTTCTCCCATAGAAGTCGGGAGTAGGTGCAGTAAAGTCACCCAGCACCTTCCTTGCATTATTTGCATTGTTGTTGTTTTCGGCTGCCATGTCTTCTTCTTTGAAGATTTTTGTTAGGTCCTCTACAGAGAGTTGTGCCTTAGCTTCTCTTAGCTTTCGCTTCAAGGTCCTTTCAGGTTCAGGGTCAGCTTGAACAAGAATGCCCTTGTCTTTGTTCCTGCTCATATGAAAGAGAAGAGAACAAGAAAATATGGAATCCTCTATGTCACAGTATAGAGATTCCTTGAGGTGTCAGAGAAGAAGAAAATTAGAAGGAAGAGGTAGAAGAATTCGAACTTAATCAGATAGAGTTCGAATTGTGCATTGAGGAGGAGTGGTACTCCATAAATAGAAGGATGTGAGAAGAGAGGAAGAAATTTTCAAAAATTAAATTAAAAATATTTTAAAAACATTTTGAAAAACTTTAATTGATTTTCGAAAACCAAGAGTGGGAAAGAAATCAAGTAATGTTTGAAAAAGATTTTGAAATTAGAATTTAAAAAGATATGATTGAAAACTATTTTTGAAAAAAATGTGATTAAAAAGATATGATTGAAAAGATATGATTTGAAAAATAATTTAAAAAGATTTGATTTTAAAAATTAATGACTTGCCTAACAAGAAAAGATATGATTCAAACATTAAACCTTTCTCAACAGAAAAGGCAACATACTTGAATTGTTCAATCAAATCATTAATTGTTAGCAAGTATCTTTGAAAAAGGAAAGAAATTGATTTTGAAAAAGATTTGATTGAAAAGATATGATTTGATTTTGAAAAATTTTGAAAACTTGAAAAAAATTGATTTGAAAACAAAATCCTCCCTCTTGTGCCATCCTGGCGTTAAACGCCCAGAATGGTGCACATTCTGGCGTTTAACGCCCAATGCTCTACCTTTTTGGGCATTGAACGCCCAACCAGGCACCCTGGCTGGCATTTAAACACCAGTCTGTCCTTCTTCACTGGGCGTTTTGAACGCCCAGCTTTTTTTCTGTGTAATTCCTCTGCTACATGTTCTGAATCTTCAGTTCCCTGTACTATTGACTTGAAAATAGAACCAAGATCAAATAAATAATGCATGCAAGATGGTGGACGAAATTGTGATCAATGTTCTAACTATTTTTGGATGAAATCATTATTATGGCACCAGTTGAATTCACAACTCCATTCAACTAACCAGCAAGTGTACTGGGTCGTCCAAGTAATAAACCTTACGTGAGTAAGGGTCGATCCCACAGAGATTGTTGGTATGAAGCAAGCTATGGTTACCTTGTAAATCTCAGTTAGGCAGATTAAATATTGTTTATGGTTTTGGAAATTAATAATAAGAAAATAGATGAAATAATAAAAGGGATAGAACACTTATGCAGATTCATTGGTGGGAATTTCAGATAAGCATATGGAGGTACTGTATGGCTCAAGGACGCCTGCTCTCCTACTGCTTCAACTCAATCCTTCTTACTCCTTTCCATGGCAAGCTGTATGTAGGGCATCACCGTTGTCAGTGGCTACATCCCATCCTCTCAGTGAAAATGGTCCTCTGCGGCTGTCACTCGCATGGCTAATCATCTGTCGGTTCTCAATCAGGTTGGAATAGAATCCATTGATTCTTTTGCGCTTGTCATCACGCCCAGCCTTCAGGAGTTTGAAGCTCGTCACAGTCATTCAATCCTAGAATCCTACTTGGAATACCATAGACAAGGTTTAGACTTTCCAGATCCTCATGAATGCCGCCATCTATCTAGCTTATACCACGAAGATTCTGTTGGGGAATCTAAGAGATATACATTCAAGCTCTGTTGCATGTAGAACGGAAGTGGTTGTCAATCACGTGCGTTCATAAGTGAGAATGATAATGAGGGTTATCTAATCATCACATTCATCATGTTCTTGAGTGCGAATGAATATCTTGGAATAAGAATAAGAGAGAATTGAATAAAAGAAAATAGAACTGCATTAATACTTGAGGTACAGCAGAGCTCCACACCCTTAATCTATGGTGTGCAGAAACTCCACTGTTGAAAATATATAAGTGAAAGGTTCAGGCATGGCCGAATGGCCAGCCCCCTAAAACGTGATCAAAGACATCTAATACAATAGTTAAATGTTCTATTTATAATAAACTAGCTCCTAGGGTTTACATGAGTAAGTAATTGATGCATAAATCCACTTCCGGGGCCCACTTGGTGTATGCTTGGGCTGAGCTTGATCAATCCACGAGCTGAGGCATCTCTTGGAGTTGAACTCCGAGTTATGACGTGTTTTGGGCGTTCAACTCCGGATCATGACGTTTTTCTGGCGTTTAACTCCAGACAGCAGCATGTACTTGGCGTTCAACGCCAAGTTACGTCGTCAATTTCCGAATAAAGTATGGACTATTATATATTGCTGGAAAGCCCTGGATGTCTACTTTCCAACGCCGTTGAGAGCGAGCCAATTGGAGTTCTGTAGCTCCAGAAAATCCATTTCGAGTGCAGGGAGGTCAGATTCCAACAGCATCAGCAGTCCTTTTGTCAGCCTTTTTCAGAGTTTTGCTCAAATCCCTCAATTTCAGCCAGATTTTACCTGAAATCACAGAAAAACACACAAACTCATAGTAAAGTCCTGAAATGTGAATTTAGCATAAAAACTAATGAAAACATCCCTAAAAGTAGCTTGAACTTACTAAAAACTACCTAAAAACAATGCCAAAAAGCGTATAAATTATCCGCTCATCACAACACCAAACTTAATTTGTTGCTTGTCCCCAAGCAACTGAAAATCAAATAGGATAAAAAGAAGAGAATATACTACAAATTCCAAAATATCAATGAATATTACTTATAATTAGATGAGCGGGACTTGTAGCTTTTTGCTTCTGAACAGTTTTGGCATCTCACTTTTTCCTTTGAAGTTCTGAATGATTGGCTTCTCTAGGAACTTAGAATTTCGGATAGTGTTATTGACTTTCCTAGTTAAGCATGTTGATTCTTGAACACAGCTAATTATGAGTCTTGGCCGTGGCCCTAAGCACTTTGTTTTCCAGTATTACCACCGGATACATAAATGCCACAGACACATAACTGGGTGAACCTTTTCAGATTGTGACTTAGCTTTGCTAAAGTCCCCAGTTAGTGGTGTCCAGAGCTCTTAAGCACACTCTTTTGCCTTGGATCACGACTTTAACCACTTAGTCTCAAGCTTTTTACTTGGACTTTCATGACACAAGCACATGGTTAGGGACAGCTTGATTTAGCCGCTTAGGCCTGGATTTTATTTCCTTGGGCCCTCCAATCCATTGATGCTCAAAGCCTTGGATCCCTTTTTACCCTTGCCTTTTGGTTTTAAGGGCTATTGGCTTTTTCTACTGCTTCTTCCTTTTTTTTTCGAATGCTTCTTCTTTTTCACTGCTTTTTCTTGCTTCAAGAATCAATTTCATGATTTTTCAGATCATCAATAACATTTCTCTTTGTTCATCATTCTTTCAAGAGCCAACAATTTTAACATTCATAAACAACAAGATCAAAAGACATATGCACTGTTCAAGCATTCATTCAGAAAACAAAAAGTATTGTCACCACATCAATATAATTAAACTAAATTCAAGAGCTATTTTCGAAATTTATGTACTTCTTGTTCTTTTGAATTAAAACATTTTTCTTTTAAGAAAGGTGAAGGATTAATGGATTTTATTCATAGCTTTAAGGCATGGTTACATACTAATGATCATGAAATAAAGACACAAAACATAGATAAACACAATACTAAAAACCGAAAACAGAAAGAAATAAGAACAAGGAATGAATCCACCTCTAGTGGCGTCTTCTTCTTGAAGGACCAATGATGTTCTTTAGCTCTTCTATGTCCCTTCCTTGCCTTTGTTGCTCCTCCCTCATTGCTCTTTGATCTTCTCTTATTTCTTGGAGAATGATGGAGTGCTCATGATGTTCCACCCTTAATTGTTCCACATTGTGGTTTAAATCTTCTAAGGAAGTGTTGAGTTGCTCCCAATAGTTGTTTGGAGGAAAGTGCATCCCTTGAGGTATCTCAGGATTTCTTGATGATGAACTTCCTCATGTACCTCTTGAGGACCGTGAGGACTTCTCTTGCTTGCTCCTCCTTTTCTTGGTGATGGGCTTGTCTTCTTCAATGGAGACATCTCCTTCTATGATAACTCCAGCTGAGTAACATAGATGGCAAATAAGGTGAGGAAAAGCTAGTCGTGCCATGGGTGAGGGCTTGTCGGCTATTTTGTAGAGTTCATTGGAGATGACCTCATGAACTTCTACTTCCTCTCCAATCATGATGCTATGGATCATGATGGCCCGATCCACAGTAACTTCAGATCGGTTGCTAGTGGGAATGATAGAGTGTTGAATGAACTCCAACCATCCTCTAGCCACAGGCTTGAGATCCAGTCTTCTTAGTTGAACTGGCTTGCCCTTGGAATCTATTCTCCACTGAGCTCCTTCCACACATATGTCCATAAGGACTTGGTCCAACCTTTGATTAAAGTTGACCCTTCTAGTGTAGGGGCGTTCATCACCTTGCATCATAGGCAAGTGGAATGCCAACCTTACATTTTTCGGACTGAAATCCAAGTATTTCCCCCTAACAATTGTGAGATAATTCTTTGGACTTGGGTTCATACCTTGGTCATGGTTCCTAATGATCCATGCATTGGCATAGAACTCTTGAACCATTAAGATTCCGACTTGTTGCATGGGGTTGGTTAAGACTTCCCAACCTCTTCTTCGGACTTCATGTCGGATCTCCGTATACTCATTTTTCTTGAGCTTGAAAGGGACCTCAGGGATCACTTTCTTCTTTGCCACAACATCATAGAAGTGGTCTTGATGGCTCTTGGAGATGAATCTTTCCATCTCCCATGACTCGGAGGTGGAAGCTTTTGTCTTCCCTTTTCCTTTTCTAGAGGATACTCCGGCCTTAGGTGCCATTGATGGTAATGGAAAAACAAAAAGCTTATGCTTTTTACCACACCAAACTTAAAATTTTGCTCGTCATCGAGCAAAAAAGAAAAGAAGAGTAGAAGAAGAAGAAGAAAATATGGTAGAGAGGGAGAGAGGTAGGTTCGGCTATGTGGGAGAAGAAGGGGTTGTGTTGTGTGAAAATGAAGTGGAAGGGAAGGGTATTTATAGGGAGAGGGGAGGGTGGGTGTTCGGCTAATTTGGGTGGGAATGGGTGTTTAATAGAATTTGAATTTTATGAAGGTAGGTGGGGTGTATAGGGAAGAGTGGGGTGATGTGATGGGTGTTGGGAAGTGTGACATGGGGAGTAGGAAAAATGAGATTTAGGATTAGGAGAGTGTGATTAGGATTAAAAGGTAAGGTGGGAATATGGTAGGTGGGGATCCTGTGGGGTCCACAGATCCTGAGGTGATCCTGTGGGGTCCACAGGATCCTGAGGTGTAAAGAAATACCATTCCTTCACCATATAGGCATGTAAAATGCCTTCATGCATCATTCTGGCGTTCAAACGCCCATTGGTGCATGTTCTGGGCGTTCAACACCCATGTAATGCATGTTTCTGGCGTTGAACGCCAGTTTCATGCTTGTTACTGGCGTTCAGCGCCAGCTTTTCTCCTCTAGGCACATTCCTGGCATTCAACGCCAGGATGTTGCTTGTTTCTGGCGTTCAGCGCCAGAATGGTGCTCTGTTCTGGCGTTGAACGCCGGCCAGATGCATCTTACTGGCGTTGAACGCCAGCCTATGCGTCCTCCAGGGTGAAAATTTTTTTCTTCTGTTTTTGACTCTGTTTTTAATTTTTTTTGAATTTTTTTGTGACTCCTCATGATCATGTACCTACTAAAACACAAAATAACAATAAAACAAAATAAAATAAAAATTAGATAAATAAAATTGGGTTGCCTCCCAACAAGCGCTTCTTTAATGTCAATAGCTTGACAGTGGCTCTTATGGAGCCACAAGGTGATCAGGTCAATTTTAGTATAGTCCCAACACCAAACTTAGAGTTTGGATATGGGATCTTAACACCAAACTTAGAGTTTGGTTGTGGCCTCCCAACACCAAACTTAGAGTTTGACTGTGGGAGCTCTTCTTGACCCTGAACTGAGAGAAGCTCTTCATGCTTACTCTCTTCTGTCACAGAGGGATGGCCTTGTGCCTTAAACACAAGGTATTCCCCATTCAATTGAAAGACTAATTCTCCTCTGTTGACATCTATCACAGCTCCTGCTGTGGCTAGGAAAGGTCTTCCAAGGATGATGCAATCATCCTCTTCCTTCCTAGTGTCTAAGATTATGAAATCAGCAGGGATGTAAAGGCCTTCAACCTTTACTAACACGTCCTCTACTATTCCATAAGCTTGTCTCAATGACTTGTCTGCCAGTTGTAATGAGAACAAGGCAGGTTGTACCTCAATGATCTCCAGCTTCTCCATTACAGAGAGTGGCATTAGATTTATCCCTGACCCCAGGTCACACAGAGCTTTTTCAAAGATCATGGTGCCTATGGTACAAGGTATTAAGAACTTGCCAGGATCTTGTTTCTTTTGAGGTAGAATTTTCTGAATCCAAGTATCCAGTTCATTAATGAGCAAGGGAGGTTCACTGTCCCAAGTCTCATTACCAAACAACTTGGCATTCAGCTTCATGATAGCTCCTAAATATTGAGCAACTTGCTCTCCAGTTACATCTTCATCCTCTTCAGAGGATGAATAGTCTTCAGAGCTCATGAATGGCAGAAGGAGATTTAATGGAATCTCTATGGTCTCTATATGAGCCTTAGATTCCTTTGGATCCTTAATAGGAAATTCCTTCTTGCTTGGGACGTCCCAGGAAGTCTTCCTCACTAGGATTTTCGTCCTCTTTCTCCCTTGTGCATTCGGCTATATTGATCACATCAATGGCCTTGCACTCTCCTTTTAGATTCTCTTCTGTATTACTTGGGAGAATACTGGGAGGAGTTTCAATGATTTTCTTACTCAGCTGGCCCACTTGTGCCTCCAGATTTCTAATGGAGGATCTTGTTTCATTCATGAAACTGAAAGTGGCCTTTGACAGATCAGAGACTACATTGGCTAAATTAGAAGTGTTTTGTTCAGAATTCTCTGTCTGTTGCTGAGAAGATGATGGATATGGCTTACTATTGTTCAGCCTGTTGCGTCCACCATTGTTAAAACCTTGTTGAGGTTTTTGTTGATCTTTCCATGAGAAATTTGGATGATTTCTCCATGATGAGTTATAGGTGTTTCCATAAGGTTCACCCATGTAATTAACCTCTGCCATGGCAGGGTTCTCAGGATCATAAGCTTCTTCAGAAGCTGCCTCTTTAGTACTGTTGGATGCATGTTGCAATCCATTCAGATTTTGAGAGATCATGTTGACCTGTTGAGTCAACACTTTGTTCTGAGCCAATATGGCATTCAGAGTATCAATTTCAAGAACTCCTTTCTTTTGAGGTATCCCATTGTTCACGGAATTCCTCTCAGAAGTATACATGAATTGGTTGTTTGCAACCATGTCAATGAGTTCTTCAGCCTCTTCAGGCGTTTTCTTCAGGTGAATAGATCCACCTGCAGAATGGTTCAATGACATTTTTGAAAATTCAGAGAGACCATAATAGAATATATCTAATATGGTCCATTCTGAAAACATGTCAGATGGACATCTTTTGGTCAGCTGCTTGTATCTTTCCCAAGCTTCATAGAGGGATTCACCATCTTTTTGTTTGAAGGTTTGAACATCCACTCTCAGCTTGCTCAGCTTTTGAGGAGGAAAGAATTTATCCAAGAAGGCAGTGACCAGCTTATCCCATGAGTCCAGGCTATCCTTGGGTTGTGAATCCAACCATATTCTAGCTCTGTCTCTTACAGCAAAAGGGAAAAGCATGAGTCTGTAGACTTCAGGATCAACTCCATTCGTCTTTACAGTCTCACAGATCTGCAAGAACTCAGTTAAAAACTGATAAGGATCTTCAGATGGAAGTCCATAAAACTTGCAGTTTTGTTGCATTAAAGCAACTAGCTGAGGTTTCAGCTCAAAGTTATTGGCTCCAATGGCAGGAATGGAGATGCTTCTTCCATCAAACTTGGATGTTGGCTTTGTGAAGTCACCAAGCATTCTCCTTGCATTATTATTATTTTCGGCTGCCATCTCCTTCTCTTGTTCTAATGTTTCTGAAAGGTTACCTTTAGAATGATTTAATTTAGCTTCTCTTAAATTCCTCTTCAGAGTCCTTTCAGGTTCTGGATCAATTTCAACAAGAGTGCCTTTTTCCTTGTTCCTGCTCATATGAAAGAGAAGAAAACAAGAAAAGAAAGAGGAATCCTCTATGTCACAGTATAGAGATTCCTTTGTGTTAGTAGAAGAAGAAAGGGGTAGAAGAATGAAGAAGGAGATTCGGATTTTGGATGAAGAAGAGGTGAAGAGAAGTGTTAGTAATTAAATAATTAAATAAAAGAAGAAAAGAGAAGGGAAATTTCGAAAATAATTTTGAAAAGGGGTTAGTGATTTTTGAAAATTAGAGATAAAATGTAATTAAAATTAAAACATGAAACAATTAGTTAATTAAAAAGAATTTTTGAAAAAGGGATGAGATATTTTCGAAAATTAGAGAGGGAAAAGTAGTTAGGTGGTTTTGAAAAAGATAAGAAACAAACAAGAAGTTAGTTAGTTGATTGAAAAAGATTTGAAATCAAATTTTAAAAGATAAGAAGATAAGAAGTTTAGATAAGATATTTTTGAAATCAAATTTTGAAAAAGATAAAATTTTTGAAAAAGATCAAAATAAAAGATAAAAAGATTTAATTCAAAAATTTTAAAATTATTTACTTCACTAACAAGAAACTACAAGATAAGATTCTAGAACTTAAAGATTGAACCTTTCTTAACAAGGAAGTAACAAGCTTCAAATTTTTGAACCAATCACATTAATTATTAGTGAATTTTCGAAAATATGATTTAAAGATAAGAAAAAGATTTTGAAAATAATTTGAAATTTTCGAAAATTATAAAAAAAATGAAAAAGATATGATTTTTGAAAAAGATTTTAAAAAGATAAGATTTTTAAAATTGAAATTTTGACTTGACTTGTAAGAAACAACTAATTTTAAAAATTTTTGACCAAGTCAACCCAAAATTTCGAAAATTTGGAGGGAAATAAGGAAAAGATATTTTTTTTTATTTTTGAATTTTTAATTATAAGAGAGAAAAACAACAAAAATGCTTAATGCATGAAATTTTTAGATCAAAACAATGAATGCATGCAAGAATGCTATGAATGTCAAGATGAACACCAAGAACACTTTGAAGATCATGATGAACATCAAGAACATAATTTTGAAAAATTTTTGATGCAAAGAAGACATGCAAGACACCAAACTTAGAAATCTTTAATGCATGGACTCTAACAAACAAAAAATGCATATGAAAAACAACAAACAACACAAAACAAGAAATCATCAAGATCAAACAAGAGGACTTATCAAGAACAACTTGAAGATCATGAAGAACACTATGAATGCATGAGATTTTCGAAAAATGCAAGAAAACTTTTAAAAGCATGCAATTGACACCAAACTTAAAAATTAACTCAAGACTCAAACAAGAAACACAAAATATTTTTGGTTTTTATGATTTTATGATTTTTTAGTATTTTTATTATTTTTTTTTGAAAATTATATTAAAAAACGAAAATAATAAAAAAATATTTTTGAAAGATTTTAGAAAACTTTTTGAAAAGAAAATTACCTAATCTGAGCAACAAGATGAACCGTCAGTTGTCCATACTCGAACAATCCCCGGCAACGGCGCCAAAAACTTGGTGGACGAAATTGTGATCAATGTTCTAACTATTTTTGGATGAAATCATTATTATGGCACCAGTTGAATTCACAACTCCATTCAACTAACCAGCAAGTGTACTGGGTCGTCCAAGTAATAAACCTTACGTGAGTAAGGGTCGATCCCACAGAGATTGTTGGTATGAAGCAAGCTATGGTTACCTTGTAAATCTCAGTTAGGCAGATTAAATATTGTTTATGGTTTTGGAAATTAATAATAAGAAAATAGATGAAATAATAAAAGGGATAGAACACTTATGCAGATTCATTGGTGGGAATTTCAGATAAGCATATGGAGGTACTGTATGGCTCAAGGACGCCTGCTCTCCTACTGCTTCAACTCAATCCTTCTTACTCCTTTCCATGGCAAGCTGTATGTAGGGCATCACCGTTGTCAGTGGCTACATCCCATCCTCTCAGTGAAAATGGTCCTCTGCGGCTGTCACTCGCATGGCTAATCATCTGTCGGTTCTCAATCAGGTTGGAATAGAATCCATTGATTCTTTTGCGCTTGTCATCACGCCCAGCCTTCAGGAGTTTGAAGCTCGTCACAGTCATTCAATCCTAGAATCCTACTCGGAATACCATAGACAAGGTTTAGACTTTTCGGATCCTCATGAATGCCGCCATCTATCTAGCTTATACCACGAAGATTCTGTTGGGGAATCTAAGAGATATACATTCAAGCTCTGTTGCATGTAGAACGGAAGTGGTTGTCAATCACGTGAGTTCATAAGTGAGAATGATAATGAGGGTTATCTAATCATCACATTCATCATGTTCTTGAGTGCGAATGAATATCTTGGAATAAGAATAAGAGAGAATTGAATAAAAGAAAATAGAACTGCATTAATACTTGAGGTACAGCAGAGCTCCACACCCTTAATCTATGGTGTGCAGAAACTCCACTGTTGAAAATACATAAGTGAAAGGTTCAGGCATGGCCAAATGGCCAGCCCCCTAAAACGTGATCAAAGACATCTAATACAATAGTTAAATGTTCTATTTATAATAAACTAGCTCCTAGGGTTTACATGAGTAAGTAATTGATGCATAAATCCACTTCCGGGGCCCACTTGGTGTATGCTTGGGCTGAGCTTGATCAATCCACGAGCTGAGGCTTCTCTTGGAGTTGAACTCCGAGTTATGACGTGTTTTGGGCGTTCAACTCCGGATCATGACGTTTTTCTGGCGTTTAACTCTAGACAGCAGCATGTACTTGGCGTTCAACGCCAAGTTACGTCGTCAATTTCCGAATAAAGTATGGACTATTATATATTGCTGGAAAGCCCTGGATGTCTACTTTCCAACGCCGTTGAGAGCGCGCCAATTGGAGTTCTGTAATTCCAGAAAATCCATTTCGAGTGCAGGGAGATCAGATTCCAACAGCATCAGCAGTCCTTTTGTCAGCCTTTTTCAGAGTTTTGCTCAAATCCCTCAATTTCAGCCAGATTTTACCTGAAATCACAGAAAAACACACAAACTCATATTAAAGTCCAGAAATGTGAATTTAGCATAAAAACTAATGAAAACATCCCTAAAAGTAGCTTGAACTTACTAAAAACTACCTAAAAACAATGCCAAAAAGCGTATAAATTATCCGCTCATCACAAGACACCAAACTTAAAATAAGACACTAGACTCAACAAGAAACATAAAATCTTTTTTTGGTTTTTTTATGATTTTGTAATTTTTTTGTGCTTTTTCGAAAATTATATGAAAATAGACAATAAAGGTTTCAGAATTCTTAATTTGAATTCCAGGAATCATTGCAATGCTAGTCTAAGACTCCGGTCCAGGAATTAGACATGGCTTCACAGCCAGGCAAGCTTTCAAAGAAAGCTTCGGTCCAAAACACTAGACATGGCCAATGGCCAGCCAAGCCTCAGCAGATCATTGCTCCAATAGCAAGTTTGATAGAAATCAACAAGCTCTTGTGATGATAAGTTGAAACCTCGGTCCAATAAGATTAGACATGGCTTCACAGCCAGCCAGATTTCAACAGATCTTCATGACACTCTAGAATTCATTCTTAAAGAAATTCTGAAAAAAAAATTACCTAATCTAAGCAACAAGATGAACCGTCAGTTGTCCATACACGAAACAATCCCCGGCAACGGCGCCAAAAACTTGGTGCACGAAATTGTGATCATCAATGGCGTTATCAACATGGTACGCTCATTGCAATCTCAACTCTCTATCACAACTCCACACAACTAACCAGCAAGTGCACTGGGTCGTCCAAGTAATAAACCTTACGCGAGTAAGGGTCGATCCCACGGAGATTGTTGGTATGAAGCAAGCTATGGTCACCTTGTAAATCTTAGTCAGGCAGACTCAAATGGGTATAGATGATGAATAAAACATAAAGATAAAGATAGAGATACTTATGTATTCCATTGGTGAGAATTTTAGATAAGCGTATGAAGATGCTTTGTCCCTTCTGTTTCTCTGCTTTCCTACTGTCTTCATCCAATCCTTCTTACTCCTTTCCATGGCAAGCTTATGCAAGGGTTTCACCGTTGTCAGTGGCTACCTCCCATCCTCTCAGTGGAAATGTTCAACGCACCCTGTCACAGCACGGCTATCCATCTGTCGGTTCTCAATCAGGCCGGAATAGAATCCAGTGATTCTTTTGCGTCTGTCACTAACGCCCCGCCCTCAGGAGTTTGAAGCATGTCACAGTCATTCAATCATTGAATCCTACTCAGAATACCACAGACAAGGTTAGACCTTCCGGATTTTCTTGAATGCCGCCATCAGTTCTAGCCTATACCACGAAGACTCTGATCTCACGGAATGGCTGGCTCGGTTGTTAGGCGAGCGCTCGGTTGTCAGGCGATCAACCATGCATCGTGTATCAGGAATCCAAGAGATATTCACCCAATCTAAGGTAGAACGGAGGTGGTTGTCAGTCACACGTTCTTAGGTGAGAATGATGATGAGTGTCACGGATCATCACATTCATCAAGTTGAAGAACAAGTGATATCTTGGAACAAGAACAAGCGGAATTGAATAGAAGAACAATAGTAATTGCATTAATACTCGAGGTACAGCAGAGCTCCACACCTTAATCTATGGTGTGTAGAAACTCCACCGTTGAAAATACATAAGAACAAGGTCTAGGCATAGCCGTGAGGCCAGCCTCCCAAAGAGGGTTCAATCATAAAAACATGATCAAAAGATCCTAAGATTGAAAGATGAAAATACAATAGTAAAAGGTCCTATTTATAGAGAACTAGTAGCTTAAGAATGAGTAAATGACATAAAAATCCACTTCCGGGCCCACTTGGTGTGTGCTTGGGCTGAGCATTGAAGAATTTTCGTGTAGAGACTCTTCTTGGAGTTAAACGCCAGCTTTTGTGCCAGTTTGGGCGTTTAACTCCCATTTTGGTGCCAGTTCCGGCGTTTAACGCTGGGAAATCTGAGGGTGACTTTAAACGCCGGTTTGGGCCATCAAATCTTGGGAAAAGTATGGACTATCATATATTGCTGGAAAGCCCAGGATGTCTACGTTCCAACGCCGTTGAGAGCGCGCCAATTGGGCTTCTGTAGCTCCAGAAAATCCACTTCGAGTGCAGGGAGGTCAGAATCCAACAGCATCTGCAGTCTTTTTCAGTCTCTGAATTAGATTTTTGCTCAGGTCCCTCAATTTCAGCCAGAAAATACCTGAAATCACAGAAAAACACACAAACTCATAGTAAAGTCCAGAAAAGTGAATTTTAACTAAAAACTAATAAAAATATACTAAAAACTAACTAGATCATACTAAAAACATACTAAAAACAATGCCAAAAAGCGTATAAATTATCCGCTCATCAGTAATATAAACAAACATACATTGAGAGAAGCAAAAAGGAAGCATAAGGAAACATAGAAACACAGCTGATAATATACATCATGTACACTATAACAAAACATGTAGCATTTACACAAGATCAAGTCACTTTACATCCTCGTTAACCTACGTAGCTAATATATACACGACACTCCCAAGGCCAGGCCAATACAAAAAACCGCTAAGCTGGTGCCCAGGCTAGCCTAACCACTCTATAGGTCCTAGCTCTCGGGTGTACTAACACAAATGAGAAACTAACTAACAGATAATATCAGACTAGAGTGTCATCAAAAGAATGCCCCTACTGCTGTCAAACTATAACTACACGTGGCCATTCGGAAGATCGTCATGAGGCTCACCCATATCCTCATCCTACTCTATCTCTATCTCAAGGTCCTCCTGCTCTTCATCGTCTGCAGCTACGACTATACCTTCAGACCTACCAGAAGCACTGCTGTCACTATGTACAAAACAATTCACGAGCACAGGTCCGTTCGCGTATATAGGAGCTACCCCATCGTCTAGTAGTGCCGGCTTATCAGTTCATGGAAAATCAGGATCGGCTCAGGGGAAAAATCCCACTCAGGTAGAATCATAGGTACGTACCCTCCAGCTATCTCGGGCTCGTCAGGAATGACAGGCTCAGGTGCAGCCTCATTCAATGGTTGAGCTAGTATAGGGTATCCAGGACCATCGGGAAAAGGATGTCCAAGTGCGTCAGGGTATAACCAGGATAAGGGAAATTCACAAGGAGCATCAAGGTCAAAATGTGGTCTAGACAGAGGATGTTGAAAAGCTCAATTTGGAAACGCATATTGTCTAATACGAGGCTCCAATCCCATAATGAAGTAACTGTGATGTACTGGATCCTCATAGATGTAAGGGTCCCCGAACTCATAAAATATCATGCTCATCTCCATCTAGAGGAGAGGAAGGGAGAGAATGGGGTAACAACTGGGGAGTTCCTAGTAGGGCCAGGGTTATTAGTTACATTCATTTATCTGGTTTCGATTAGCAGATGAATAATAGCATAAAACAAAGCAGTAAATAGAAGATAAAGATAGATAGAGAAAAGTAAGAAAATAGAAAGCAGAACGTGAACATTGAAGAATACGACAAAATAAAACAGAGATATAGCATACAAGCAGACAAAAATAAAGAAATATATCACACACAAAAAGGGAATGCAACAGAGAATGATGTGCAGACAAGAATGATGCATGTCTAGCCCTAGTACAGGCCATGAACTCATGTGCCGGCTAGCACCTGCATTCCCAACATTTATCCGATCACGAGTCCATGATTTTTCCGATACAATTTTCCGTTCAAATAAATGCGCATATAATTATTAGGAGCTCTATTGAGACAGCATCTGCTTTCTACTCGTAGGAAATATATACTCTTGGGAACGGAAAATTACTGTAGGTATCCTAGTTTCCCTACAGAAGCTCTTGGGTTGCTTTAAGCAACAGATAAGTAAACAAACATCTCTTGGGTTGCTTTAAGCAACAAGTAATTAAACAATATCTCTTGGGTTGCCTCAAGCAACAAATAACTTTTCAATAAGTCCTCTGCTCTAGTTACTCTTTTTAACGTTTGTATTTAAAGCTTATGTAAATTTTAGAATGAATAGTTAGCTTGTCCCAAGTATAGGTTCATTTCGTCTATACTGAAACAGTTTAACTTTTCATATAATACCTAACCCTAGTCGCAACTCAAGGACTAACTATGTTGCCCTAGTTCGTTCACTAATCCCTGTCTGTTTTTCTATCATTAAAACTTTACAGACTTTTCTTTGGTTTTTATCTTTTCTTTAACTTTTTATCTTTCCTTTATCTTTGCCTCACTAACATGTTATTACCACTTCCTAAATATTTTATGAAGGTAATTATGAGATTCTGTGCTTAAAGTTGTCATTCTAAAGCTTTTACAAAAGATTACCTTTTTTGCATTATTTTATTATTTATTATTTTATCATTAAAATTTTGAAAATTACCCTCTTTTTAACTTTTAACCTTTAAAATTTACTTTTTACCACCTGTAACTTTTAATATTTCAATTTTAACTAACCTAACTTTTGGAAATTACCAAATAACCCCCCAAACACCAAAAATTTTACTTGCCCTTTTCAAGATTTAAGGTCTGTTCTTCAATGTTCTTCATCACACTCAAAGTGTTCTTCATGTTCTTCGTAAATTCTTCAAATTCTTTCTCTGTTTTTACCCGCTTTTCAATCTTTTCAGTAACCGATTTTTCTATAATTCAAAATAAAATTGCAGCCATCAAAGCCCCTTATTTCCTACTGGATTTCAACACAAATTGAACCCCAATTTAAGCTCTAGGGTTTCGGGTTCCAACTGGACTCAAGAATACAAATTCATAGCTTGAATTTCATCAAATTTCATCAAATTTTCATTAAATTTTAAACAAAAATCACTCATATAAATGATACGAAAAAAATTCATTCCTTTGTAATAACTATCGGCAAGTGCACCGGGTCGTATCAAGTAATAAAACTCACTAAAGAGTGAGGTCAATCCCACAAGGATTAACGGATTAAGAAATCATTGGTTGATTAATTAGCCTTGTTAAACGGTTCATATTGGAGTGATGATCAACAGGAAATGTAAATAACAGAAAAGGGAAGTGCAGAAAAGTAAAAGGACAAGAATGTAAAGTACAAGGAAGTAAAGTGCTAGAAATTTAAAGTGCAGGAAAGTAAATGACTATAAAGCAAATAAAGAACTAAAAATAAAATGAACATTGGTATCAAGAGATATTGCATTCTCTAGATCAAGTTTATTCTCATCTCTTCCTCAATCAATGCATTCATTGATCTCCTTGGCAATCTTAGGTGATTGGATCCCAATTCCTTGGCAATTCAGTATCTCTAAGCTTGAACAATTGCCCAATTCCTTGATTTAATCATTCATGAGAAGAGATGAAGTTTGGTCACTGATTATACCACACACCTTCATAGATCAAAGTATTGGTAGGATTACATGTCATGATATCCATCCAACCCCCAACCTAATCCAGCATGAGAAAGCATTTCTAGCATGATTTTCTCATTCCTCTGTCAAGGTTCCGAGGAAATCCAAGTATGAACAATTTTTTCGTCGAGACAATTGTTCAATTGAATGAAAATTGAAAGCTTTCTAGCAAGACCAAGATAAACGATAGGGGAAGAAGAATAAAAACTACAATTGATCCATTAAATAACAATAAAGCTCTCTAAACTAACTAAAAGAGTTATTTAGTTCATTGCTCTATTCTAACAGAACAGAAAGAATCGTGCAGAAAAATAAAGAAGAAGGTCAAGCATTGAAGAAGAACTAAAAATGAAATTTTCATAAATGAAAATTACAATTGAAACTAAACTATTACTAAGGAAAGAAAAGAAGAGAAAAGAAAGAAGAGTGCTGACTGCTAGGGCATATGTGTGCATGATTCTGGACTCCCCTCCAATCTAGAATGATTACTCCAATCCAGCTGATGCCTTTATATAGTCTTACAAACTAAAAAATGAAAATCCAAATTACAAATGAAAATTCCTAATCTAGATGCTTCTTGTGCCTTGGATTGAGTGATGTTTGATGGGCTCTGCTTGCTTGCATGAAAGATTGAACCTTTCTTAACAAGAAAGTAACAAACTTCAAATTTTTAAATCAATCACATTAATTGTTAGTAAAGTTTTCGAAAATTTGAAATAAAGATAAGAAAGAGATTTTGAAATTACTTTTTAACATTTTCGAAAAATAATAAGAAAAATGAAAAAGATTTGATTTTTGAAAAAGATTATGAAAATATAAGATTTTTAAAAAATGAAATCTTGACTTGACAAACAAGAAACAACTAATTTTATAAATTTTTGACTAAGTCAACCCAAAGATTTTGAATTTTTGAGTAAAATAAGGAAAATATATTTTTTTGATTTTTTGAAATTTTTAGTGAGGAGAGAGAAAAACACAAATATGACCCAAAACATGAAAATTTTGGATCAAAACCACTAATTCATGCAAGAACACTATGAATGTCAAGATGAACACCAAGAACACTTTGAAGATCAAGATGAACATCAAGATTTATTTTTGAAAAATTTTCAAGAAAAGAAAAACATGCAAGACACCAAACTTAGAAATTTTTCATGTTTAGACACTATGAATTAAAAAATGCATATGAAAAACAACAAAAGACACAAAACAAGAAAATATGAAGATCAAACAAGAAGACTTATCAAGAACAACTTGAAGATCATGAAGAACACCATGCATGGATTTTTCAAAAAAAAATGCATAAATTTTAAAAGCATGCAATTGACACCAAACTTAAAAATTGACACTAGACTCAAATAAGAAACACAAAATATTTTTGGTTTTTATGATTTATTATTTTTTTGTAAATTTTTTTTTCAAAAATTAATTTTTTGAAAAACAAAAATAAAGAAAGAATTTTGAAAGATTTTTGAAAACTTTTTGAAAAGAAAATTACCTAATCTGAGCAACAAGATGAACCGTCAGTTGTCCAAACTCAAACAATCCCCGGCAACAGCACCAAAAACTTGGTGCACGAAATTGTGATCATCAACAATGGCGCCAAAGACTTGGAGCTCTCAAACATGAATCACACTTTGTCACAACTTCCCACAACTAACCAGCAAGTGCACTGGGTCGTCCAAGTAATACCTTACGTGAGTAAGGGTCGATCCCACGGAGATTGTTGGTATGAAGCAAGCTATGGTCATCTTGTAAATCTCAATCAGGTAGATTCTAATGGTTATAATGGTTTTCGAATATAAAGCTAAATAAAGCATAAAATAGAGATAGAGATACTTATGTAATTCATTGGTGGAAATTTTAGATAAGCGCATGAAGATACTGTATTCCTTTTGAATCTCTACTTTCCTACTGCTTTCATCCAATCATTCTTACTCCTTTCCATGGCAAGCTGTATGTTCGGGTTTCACCAGCATCAATGGCTACTGATGAGCGGATATTTTATACCCTTTTTGGGGGTAATTTCATATAGATTTTAGTATGTTTTAGTTAGTTTTTAGTATATTTTTATTAGTTTTTAGGAAAAATTCATATTTCCGGACTTTACTATGATTTTGTGTGTTTTTTTTGTGATTTCAAGTATTTTCTGGCTGAAATTGAGGGAGCTGAGCAAAAATCTGATTCAGGCTGAAAAAGGACTGCTGATGTTGTTGGATTCTGACCTCCCTACACTCGGAATGGATTTTTTGGAGCTGCAGGAGTCCAATTGGCGCGTTCTCAATTGGGTTGGAAA
The DNA here is from genome assembly GCF_014773155.1 of Arachis stenosperma. Lineage (NCBI taxonomy): Eukaryota > Viridiplantae > Streptophyta > Magnoliopsida > Fabales > Fabaceae > Arachis > Arachis stenosperma. The sequence continues at coordinate 93,125,936 of NC_080379.1, read as the reverse complement.
GTAGACATCCAGGGCTTTCCAGCAATATATAATAGTCCATACTTTGCGCTAAGATAAATGACATAAACTGGCATTTAACGCCAGTTCCATGTTGCATTCTGGCGTTGAACGCCAGAAACAGGTTGCAAGTTGGAGTTAAACGCCAGAAATAGGTTACAACCTGACGTTTAACTCGAGAAACAGCCCAGGCACGTGAGAAGCTCAAGTCTCAGCCCCAACACACACCAGGTGGGCCCCAGAAGTTGATTTCTGCACTATCTATCTTAGTTTACTCATTTTCTGTAAACCTAGGTTACTAGTTTAGTATTTAAACAACTTTTAGAGACTTATTTTGTATCTCATGACATTTTAGATATGAACTTTGTACTTTTTGATGGAATGAGTCTCTAAACTCCATTGTTGGGGGTGAGGAGCTCTGCAGCGTCTCGATGAATTAATGCAATTATTTCTGTTTTCTATTCAAACACGATTGTTTCTCTTTAAGATGTTCATTCATACTTAACCATGATGAAGGTGATGATCCGTGAAACTCATCACCATTCTCAATCTATGAACGCGTGCCTGACAACCACCTCAATTCTACCTTCGATTGAATGAATATCCCTTGGATTCCTTAATCAGAATCTTCGTGGTATAAGCTAGAATCCATTGGCAGCATCCTTGAGAATCCGGAAAGTCTAAACCTTGTCTGTGGTATTCCAAGTTGGATTCAGGGATTGGATGACTATGACGAGCTTCAAACTCGCGAGTGTTGGGCGTAGTGACAAACGCAAAAGGATCAATGGATCCTATTCCGACATGATCGAGAACCGACAGATGATTAGCCATGCGGTAATAGCATATTTGGACCATTTTCACTGAGAGAACGGATGGTAGCCATTGACAATGGTGATCCACCAACACACAGCTTGCCATAGGAGGAACCTTGCGTGCGTGAAGAAGAAGACAGGGGAAAAGCAGAGATTCAGAAGACAAAGCATCTCCAAAACTCCAACACATTCTCCATTACTGTGTAACAATTACTTATTTTATGCTCTTTCACTTTTTACAATTGAAACTAAAGAACCCTATTGGTATCCTGACTAAGAATAATAAGATAACCATAGCTTGCATCAAACCAACAATCTCCGTGGGATTCGACCCTTACTCACGTAAGGTATTACTTAGACGACCCAGTGCACTTGCTGGTTAGTTGTGCAGAATTACATAGTGTGAGTGTAATTTTCGTGCACCAAGTTTTTGGTGCCGTTGCTGGGGATTATTTGAGTTTGAACAACTGACGGTGAATCTTGTTGCTTAGATTAGGAAAATTTTGTCTTTTGGATCAGAGTCTTTTATTTTCTTTTCAAAATTTTTTTCAAAAATATTATTTTTTTATTTTTAGTTTTTCTGTGAGTTTAGTATCATGTTTTAAGTTTAGTGTCAATTGCATGCTTTTCTTTATCTTTCAATTTTCGAATTGCAAGTTCTTTGTTCTTCCTTGATCTTCAAATTGTTCTTGTCAAATTTTCTTGTTTGATCTTTGGTTTGTCTTGGTTTGTGTCTTTTCTTGTTTTTTGTGCATTTTCAAATTTTTAGTTTTCAAAAAAAAAAATATTTATTAAATACCTTTTTAAAATACGTTAAATTTATAGCTTAGTTAGCTAGAGCGTTGGCTTATGTTCTTAGCAATTGGGTATCTTCCTTTTAAAACTTTTTCAAAAATAATTTTTCTTTGATTAAATCTTGTGCCAAACTTTAAGTTTGGTGTTCTCTTGTTAATTTTCTTTAATTTTCGAAAATTTATTTTGGTTTTCTAAAAATTTTAAGTTTGGTGTTCTTTCTTTTGTTCTTGTGAGTCTTCAAGGTGTTCTTGAGTCTTCTTTGTGTTTTGATCTTAAAATTTTTAAGTTTGGTGTGCCTTGGTGTTTTCCCTCCAAAATTTTCGAAAACAAGGAGCATTGGATTTAAAAATTTTAAGTCTTGTGTCATTTGTTTGTTTCTCTCTTTCATAATAAAATTCAAAAATAAAAAAATATCTTTTCTAACTATTTTTAAGCAAATATTTTGAAAATTTTCAAAAAAAAATTCAGATTTCAATTTCAAAATTTTTCAAAATCTTATCCTTTTAAGATTTTTTTTAAAAAAATCACATCTTTTTCAAAAATATCCTAACCACTTTCTCTCTCCTCACTTTTTCGAAAATCTTCATAAAATATTTTCAAATTTTTAATTTTTTATTTTTATTTTTTATTTTAGTTTTTATTTTATTTTATTTTATTATTTCAAAAATTATTTTTCTTATATAATAAAATAAATAAAATAAATCCACATCATCTCCCTTTCTCCATCATGGATCTAAGTGGAAATGAACAATTTAGAAGGACTCTGGGGTCATATGCTAACCCCACTACTGCTTCATATGGGAGTAGTATCTATATACCCTCCATCGGAGTTAGTAGTTTTGAGTTGAATCCTCAGCTCATTATCATGGTGCAGCAAAATTGCCAGTATTCCGGTCTTCCATAGGAAGAACTTACAGAGTTTCTGGCACAATTTTTACAAATTGCTGACACAGTACATGATAAGGAAGTAAATCAGGATGTCTATAGATTATTACTGTTTCCATTTGCTGTAAAAGACCAAGCTAAGAGGTGGTTAAATAACCAACCTAAGGCTAGCATAAGGAAATGGAAATAGCTGTCAGAAAAATTCCTGAATCAATATTTTCCTCCAAAATGGATGACACAGCTAAGGTTGAGCATCCAAGGCTTTAAACAAGGAGATAATAAATCTCTTTATGATGCCTGGGAGAGATACATAGAGATGCTAAGAAAATGCCCCTCTGAAATGTTTTCAGAGTGGGTGCAGTTAGACATTTTCTATTATGGGCTTACAAAGAAAGCTCAGATTTCTCTTGACCACTCAGCTGGTGGATCTATCCACATGAGAAAGACAATTGAAAAAGCTCAATAGCTCATTAATACAGTTGCCAGAAATTAGCATCTGTACCTAAGCAATGAACCTTCCATGAAAGAAGAGGCAAAAATAGTAACTGCTGAACTCAGTCCTGCAGAACAAGTTACTGAATTCAATCAGCAATTAGATTTTCTAACAAAAAATCTAGCCGAATTCAAGGAGATACTACAAGACACAAGAATGGCTAATATGAATATGGAAGTGCAGTTGAAGCAAACAGAACAGTAGTTATCAAAACAAATAACAGAAGAATGCCAAGCAGTTCAATTAAAAAGTGGGAAAACATTAAATACATCACTTCAAGGTAGCAGGAAGCCAAGAAATGAACAAACTGCTACCCAAAATCCCACTGAGGATAGTAAGAGCCCAGAGAGGAACAATTCTGGCGTTCAAACGCCAGAAAAGGGTGAAGGGCTGGCGTTAAACGCCCAACCCATGCTCAGTTTTGGCGTTCAAACGCCAGAAACAGGCAAGGAATTGGCGTTGAACGCCCAAAGAAAGCTCAGTTCTGGCATTCAGACGCCAGAAACAGGTAAGGAGTCGGCATCTAACGCCACTCCAGCTTCCACCCCTGGCATTCAAACGCCAGTGGGGGATCGGACACATACAAGTACTGATAGCAACCCCTCTAAAAAGGCTTCTCAACCCACGTCTGTAGGCAATAAACCTGCAGCAACTAAGGTTAAGGAATAAAAAGCCAAAATGCCTTATCCTCAGAAACTCCGCCAAGCAGAACATGATAAGCAATTTGCCCGCTTTGCAGACTATCTCAGGACTCTTGAAATAAAGATTCCGTTTGCAGAGGCACTTGAGAAAATACCCTCTTATGCTAAGTTCATGAAAGAGATCTTAAGTCATAAGAAGGATCAGAGAAAAACTGAAAAAGTTTACCTCACTGAAGAATTTAGTGTAGTCATTCTGAAAAGCTTACCAGAAAAGCTTAAAGATCCTGGAAGCTTTATGATACCATGCACGTTAGAGGGTACTTGTACCAAGCAAGCTCTATGTGATCTTGGGGCAAGTATCAACCTAATACCTGCATCTACTATCAAAAAGCTTGGTTTGACTGAAAAAGTCAAACCAACCTGGATATGTCTCCAACTTTCTGATGGCTCCATTAAATACCCATCAGGCGTGATTGAAGACATGATTGTCAAGGTTGGGCCATTTGCCTTTCCCACTGACTTTGTGGTGCTAGAAATGGAGGAGCACAAGAGTGCAACTCTCATTCTAGGAAGACCTTTCCTAGCAACTTGACGAACCCTTATTGATGTCCAAAAATGGGAAGTAACCCTGAGAGTCAATGAGGATGAGTTTAAGTTGAATGTTGTCAAAGCTATGCAGCATCCAGACACCCCAAACAACTGCATGAGCATTGATATTATTGACTCTCTGGCAAAAGAGGTCAATATGACTGAGAGTCTCGAATCAGAGCTAGAGGATATCTTTAAAGATGCTCAGCCTGATCTGGAGGAACCAGAGAGAATAATAGAACCTCTGAAAATACCTCAGGAAGAGGAGAAACCTCCCAAGCCCGAGCTCAAACCAATACTACCATCCCTGAAATATGCATTTCTGGGAGAAGGTGATACCTTTCATATAATCATAAGCTCTACCTTAGAGCCACAGGAAGAGGAAGCACTAATTCAAGTGCTAAGGACACACAAGACTGCTCTTGGGTGGTCCATCACTAATTCATGCACAAGATCCTATTGGAGGGTGACGCTAAGCCAGTGGTTCAACCACAGAGGCGGCTGAATCCAGCCATGAAGGAGGTGGTGCAGAAGGAGGTTACTAAATTACTAGAGGCTGGGATTATTTATCCTATTTCTGATAGCCCCTGGGTAAGCCTTGTCCAAGTTGTCCCTAAGAAGGGTGGCATGACAATGGTTTATAATGAAAAAAATGAAATGGTTCCTACAAGAACAGATACAGGGTGGTGTATGTGTATTGATTATAGAAGGCTCAATACAACTACCAGAAAGGATCATTTTCCTTTAGCATTCATAGACCAAATGCTAGAAAGACTAGCAGGTCATGAATACTACTGCTTCCTGGATGGATATTCAGGCTATAATCAAATTGCAGTAGATCCCCAAGATCAAGAAAAAATAGCATTCACATGTCCATCCGGAGTATTTGCATACAGAAGGATGCCATTTGGTCTGTGCAATGCACCTGCAACCTTTCAAAGGTGCATGTCTCTATTTTCTCTAATATAGTGGAAAAATTTCTGGAAGTCTTCATGGATGACTTTTCAGTATTTGGAGACTCATTCAGCTCCTATCTTGACCATCTAGCACTTGTTCTAAAGAGGTACCAAGAGACTAACCTAGTTTTAAACTGGGAAAAATATCACTTTATGGTGACTGAAGGAATTGTCCTTGGGCACAAAATTTTGAACAAGGGAATAGAGGTGGATCAAGCTAAGGTAGAGGTAATTGAAAAATTACCACCACCTGCCAATGTTAAGGCAATCAGAAGCTTTCTGGGGCATTCAGGATTCTATAGGAGGTTTATAAAAGATTTTTCAAAAATCGCCAAACCTCTGACTAATGTGCTAGCTACTGACACGTAATTTATCTTTGATAAGGAGTGTCTGTAGGCGTTTGAGACTCTGAAAGCTAAGCTGGTCACAGTACCAGTCATCTCTGCACCAGACTAGACATTACCATTTGAATTAATGTGTGATCCCAGTGACCATGCCATTAGTGCAGTGTTGGGACAAAGGCATGACAAGCTTCTACACGTCATTTATTATGCCAGTCGTGTTCTAAATGACGCACAGAAGAACTACACAACCACAGAAAAAGAGTTACTTGCAGTGGTTTATGCCATTGACAAGTTCAGATCTTATTTAGTAGGATCAAAAGTGATTGTGTACACTGACCATGCTGCTCTTAAATATCTACTCACAAAGCAAGATTCAAAACCCAGACTCATAAGATGGGTGTTGCTTCTGTAAGAGTTTGATATAGAAATAAGAGACAGAAAATGGACAGAGAACCAAGTAGCAGATCACCTGTCCCAAATAGAACCAGTAGAAGGGGCATCCCTCCCTCTTACTGAGATCTCTAAAAACATTCCGGATGAGCAACTCTTTGCCATTCAGGAAGTACCATGGTTTGTAGACATTACAAACTACAAGGCTGTGAGATTCATACCTAAAGAGTATAGTAGGCAGCAATCAAAGAAATTGATCACAGATGCAAAGTACTATCTTTGGGATGAACCATATCTCTTCAAGAGATGTGCAGACGGAGTAATTCGTAGATGTGTGCCTAAAGAAGAAGCACAGACGATCCTATGGCATTGCCATGGATCACAATATGGAAGACATTTTGGAAGTAAGCGAACAGCCACAAGAGTCCTCCAATGTGGCTTCTATTGGCCTACTCTCCATAAAGACTCCTGAGAGTTTGTACTTAATTGTGACAGTTGCCAAAGATCTGGCAATCTGCCTCACAGTTATGCCATGCCTCAACAAGGGATCTTGGAGATTGAGTTGTTTGATGTATGGGGTATTGACTTCATGGGGCCTTTTCCACCATCATACTCAAACACTTATATTCTGGTGGTAGTGGATTATGTATTCAAATGGGTGGAAGCTATTGCAACACCCACTAATGATACTAAGACAGTGCTAAAATTCCTCTAGAAACATATCTTCAGCAGATTTGGTGTCCATAGAGTACTAATCAGTGACGGGGGCGCTCATTTCTGCAATAAATAGCTTTACTCTGCTATGGTTCGATATGGAGTCAGCCACAGGGTGGCAACTCTATATCATCCACAGATAAATGGGCAAGCTGAAGTCTCTAATAGAGAACTTAAAAGAATCCTGGAACGGACTGTGATTAACCGTAGAAAGGATTGGGCAAGAAGCTTGGATGATGCTCTGTGGGCATACAGAACAGCATTCAAGACTCCTATAGGGACCTCTCCATACCAGCTTGTGTATGGAAAAGCCTGTCACTTGCTAGTGGAACTAGAACATAAGGCCTACTGGGCAACCAGATTCCTAAACCTTGATGCCAAGTTAGTTGGAGAAAAACGATTGCTCTAGTTAAATGAGCTAGAGGAATTCAGACTCAATGCTTTCGAAAATGCAAAAATTTACAAAGAGAAAGCAAAAAGATGGCATGATAAGAAACTGTCATCCAGAGTCTTTGAGCCAGGGTAGAAAGTTCTGCTGTTTAATTCTAGGCTTAGATTATTCCCCGGGAAATTGAAATCCCGGTGGAGAGGTCCATAGGTGATTACAAGTGTGTCACCATATGGATACGTAGAGCTTCAGGATAATGATTCTAACAAAAAAGTTCATTGTTAATGGACAGAGAGTCAAACATTATCTTTAAAGCAATTTTGAGCAAGAATGCTCAAAACTGAGAGTTGATTAAAGCTCAGTAATAGTCCAGCTAAAGACAATAAAGAAGCGCTTGCTGGGAGGCAACCCAGCCATTTTGTTAATTAATTGAATTTTACAGGTTCATACTAATTATCTTCAAGGTAAAATAGCAATTGCATGAGTTCACAGAGTTACAGAAGGATTAAGAGGATAAAACAGCAAAAAGAAGCCCACTGGTGCAAAAAAGCCAGTAAGAGTTGCTTTGGGCGTTAAACGCCCAAAAGAAGCATCTACTGGGCATTTAACGCCAGTAGAGATAGTGAAGAGAGAACTTTTGCGTGGTCTAGAATTCAGAATAAATTCCCGTTGTAAGTATAGCTTCTAAACCAACAAAAGTCCTTTCTTACAAACATTTTGGTTGTCACAAGTAACAAACCCCTGATAAAATTGATAACCAAAGTATTTAAACCTCAGGTCGTCTTCTCAAGGAATTGCAGGGAGGTATATTCTTATTATTGGTTATGAGTCTTGTAAATTGGGGGTTTTGAAAGTAAGGAACAAATATGTTAAATGATAAGAAAAATAAAATAGTAATGATAAAACAAACTCTTGGCAAGGTATTAGAATCGGAATTCCTATCCTAGTTATCCTTATCAGGTGTGATGAGAATTGGGTTTTAATCCCACTTAGTTATCCTTTATTAAACAAAGGAAGGTCAAGTAGACTAATTAGCTTAATCCTCAAGTCCTAGTCAATCCCTGTGGGAGGACTAGCTTTAGAGTGATCTAGATCAATTAGAATCTGCCAATTTCAACCACTGCTGAGTTTGACAACTCAAGTGTTACCAATTACCTAACCAAAGCCAAAAGGGGGAAAAATCTAAATTATTTATATAAATAAAAGAAAACAATTATGAGTCTGAAATACCTCAAACTATATTTAAATAAAGATGTCAACTCTAACATGGACAAATTCATAAATCAAATTGGAAAGACAAATAAAAAGAACATTAAACCTGTGATTTGAAGAAGATGAAAGTATTCCTAAGTTCTAAAAATCCTAATCCTAAATCCTAAGAGAGAGGAGAGAACCTCTCTCTCTAAAACTACATCTAAACTAAGAAAAGTGAAAATAACTGGCCATCCCTGAATGGATGCATTCCTCCACTTCATAACCTCTAATATGGACCTCTTGGACTTGGATTTGGGCCAAAAAGGGCTTTAGAAACCGCTAGGAGCATTTTCTGTAATTTCTGGGGCGTGGCGTCTGTCACGCGTCTGTGTGGGTCACACGGTCGCGTCATCTGGAGTTTTCCTTATCACGCGTTTGCTTTGATCATGCGTCCACGTCATCTGTGTTCTGCTTAAGGCGTGCGGTCGCGTCAGTCACGCGTTCGCATCGCTCCCTTTAGCGCGAACCATGCGTTTGCATCGTCCATGCGGACGCGTCACTGCCAATTTCTCCAAAACTCTAATTTATGCTTTTCTTTCGTTTTAGTATGTTTTCTTTCCATCCTTTAAGTCATTCCTGCCTTAAAAGCTCTGCAACTACTCAACACACAAATCACGACATCGAATGGTAATAAAGGGTAATTAAAATAATTACTTTTAAAGCATAGAAAATATGTATTTCACATAAATCACATAATAATGAAGGGAAAGCAAAACTATACAATTTCCATGAATAAGTAGGTGAAGGGTTGAATAAATCACTTAAATTGAGCACAATATATATCATAAAATATGGGTTTATCAACCTCCCCACACTTAAACAATAGCATGTCCTCATGCTAAATCCAAGATAAAGAGTAAGGTAAAGTGGTGGAATCTCATGCAATGCAATCTATCCTAGATGCAACTACCTAAATGAGTCATGAAAATCTAGTTATTATTCACCTATATATAAAGCTTTACATGTAGTTAAATTAATTCACATTCTCAAGGAATCATATACGCATAGCCAACCTTAGATAATGTTAAAGCACTTTTACAATTGAGATGGGAAAAAATATTTTTCAAACTTGCAAGACAATTAACAATAGAGGTAGAGATATATGGTGATGAGCTATTGAATCCTCACTGGATTTTGTGTTTACTCTCTAGTCACTCAGTGTTTATTGGGTTAATCACTCTATTCTTCTTTTTATCATTACTTTCTATAACTTTGTTCTTCATCTAACCAATCAACAATTATAGCATATAGAGATACAAAAATCATGAGGTCTTTTCAAGGTTATAATGGGGCCAAGGTAGAGGTAAGGATATATGTATAAGGCTAAGTGAACTAATAAGTGTCTAAGATCTCACATAACATACATACTTTTACATAAATAAAAGTTTCTTAACCTTCTTGCCCAAATTTTTCCACTTTGTATTGCAAACTCATGCATTTAAATTTAACTTTGTCCCATGTGCATTGATTCTTCTTATTTTGTGTTTGGGGAATTTTTGTATCCCCTTATTGAAAATAAATTTTTTATATATATATATATATATGCACATGGTGACTTTTAATTGTTTTGATTTCACATGAGCATGCTTCCCAAAATTTTTAAATAATTTATTCGATTTAAATTCCTATTCTTTTCTATCATCCTATGTTCCCATAAAATTCCCCACACTTGAATGTTACACAATATCTATCTTAAGCTAACCAAGCATTCAACTTGGGATTTTTATTTTGTTTTTCTGCTTAAGGCTAGTAATGTGGTTATAAAACAGAAGTGGATTAAAAGGCTCAAGGGGGCTAACAATGATGGCATAAAAGGTAGGCTTTATTTGGGATAAGTGAGGAAAAATTCAAATGATGGCCTCAATCACTTTCTTAGTATGTATCTATATTCTATAATCGGACATATAGATTAAAGCAAAGCAAAGAACATCAGAATAAAAAAAGAAGGGCGAATCACATAGGAATAAAAATTATGGTTTGAATGTAACCATACAATTAAGCTTAAAACTCTCAGGCTGTGTGTTCTCAAGCTCATAAACCATATATCAGTTATGTATGTCATGCAAGTAGAAATTAAGAGTTTCCATTATTCTCAATATAAAATTTATTTGGGTGGCTTTAAAGTTTTAGTGTTCCTCCTTGATGAAATGTTGTTAACTAACTAACATGTAATGCTATATATACAAGGGGTGTGGGTTGTTTTGATTCTGTTAAAGTCTCTAGCTTACTTCCTTTTTATTTTCAATTTTAAACCAAACTTATCATATGCTAAAAGGGTAAACTATACTAATTAATCCACTTAATATATAACTAGTAAACTAAGGTGCAAATCAAGCTAAAATATCCAGGATATTATACAGCCCAAAGTGCATAATGCAAAAAGTACAATAAAAGCAAGAGGGAAATGTGCAAAAATATAGAAAATAGATAAAATAGATAAGAGTCTGTAGTGGTTCACAAAAATAAATAGATGGCAGAGATGGCGACCTCCTCACACTTAAAATAAAGCATCGTCCTCGATGCTCACTCAAGTTGGGTGTGAAGGAGTGTCATCACTGGGAGGATGGGCTGCTGGAGTCTCGGTGGTGGTCTGAGGATCTGCAGGCTGGATGAAGGTAGGAGGATCTGTCTGTTGCAGAGGAGGCTTTGACTGGATAGGAATCTTGGGATCTGTGGCCTGTATCTGGTGTGGCTCCTCAGGATGTGGCGCAGCCTGCTCCGGACCTGCCTGCTCAGCCTGAGTGGGTCTCTCCTCCTCATGAGCTCTCGCCTCTGCCTCAGAGGTGTCAGAAGGGGTGTCAGGCTCTGAGGGGATGTCGCCACCAGATCTGATCAATAGCATGAGGTGTTCGAAGTGCCGCTTGTTGCGACGCTCCAAACGGTCTAAGTGGGTGAAGAGTCGATGCACCAAATGGTAAATAGGCTCAGGAGCAGCTAGAGGTGCAGTGGGCGGGGCAGGTGCAGCAGTGGAAGAAGAGGGGACAGCTGAAGGTGTGGCTGTCTCATCAGAAGCAGTAAGGAATGAAGGTCTGTAGCCTAAAGCCAGAAAGTTCCTGCTGTGAGGAATGATCTTCTTATAGTCCGCAGCAGGTGGCTTCTCATCAGCATCCTCCCAAGGCATGTCAGCTCGATGGCCTAGCTGGGTGACCAGATAGGGGAAGGGAAGGGTGCCTCTGATATGGACCCTGGCCATATAGTGCCGAATGAATCGTGGCAGGTACAGGTCCTTACCCTCCATCACACACCAGAGGAGGGTGATCATAGTAGCAGACAGCTCTGTCTCATGAGTGCTCGGCATAATAAAGTTACTCAGGATCTGGTGCCAGAGCCGAGCTTCATCATTCAAGTATATCCGCTTGATTCCTTTAGGCATGGTGGTGTTCTTACCCATGACCCATGGGACAGTAGGGTCAAGGGCTATCTTCTCCTTGACAGCATCCCAGTCAAATCTCAGAAAGCGCATGTCTTCTTCAACCTTTTGGTAACCATCAGGCTGATCTGACTTAGGCTGAAGGTGCATAATATCCTCAATGGCCTCTTTAGTGACTAGTATCTGTTTCCCTCTGAGGTACACTGCATCTAGGGAAGTCTTGAAATAATTGTAGTAAAACTCTCTTAACCAGGAATCATTTACCTCAATCAAGTTTCTCTCCAAGAAGAACCAGCCTCTTTGTTTGATCTGATCGGAGGTGTACTGCTATAGTTCTTCTGGAATTTTCAAAGTCCTCTCCAGGTACAGATTTCTGGAGGTAGTAAACATTGGAAACTTCAGCTCACAGTATCGGTTTGCAAACTTAATTGGATCATTGGCAGGGAGGAGCTGGTCAGCCTTCTCCTGCGTAGTAAAGTTTTTCTCCCACCAGGAATCATCATGTAAAATGCCAAGGATGGAACCAGAGGATTCGCCTCTTTTCTTTTTGCCAGTGGTAACTTTGCCCTTTCCCCTGCCTTGAGAGTCAAACATCCTGAAAAATAGAATTTCCAAGATATAATTGAAGAATAAAAGCAGGAAAACAAGTAGGCAAAAAGGATAATAGCAATATAGGCATAGAGTGGGAAAAGAGCAAGAGAAGCGAGAATCGAGTGAAAGATGTGAGTATTCTGGATTGTGTTTAAGGAAAAAGTCTGAAAATAAAAATGACAATCCAAAATACATGCTAAGTGGAATTCATGTTAATAAAGAAAAGGCAGTAATCATGCCTTGAATTAGAAGGTTAAAGTAAGTAAAGGAAAACAGAAGGGAGAGATTTTGAAAATTAAAATGGTTAAGAAGGAAAGAGGAAGTTAGAAAGTTAAAGAGTGAGTTGGTGAAAAGATGGTTAAAATTAGTGGCATGAGAATGGTTTCCTAGGTAACAATAAATTCACAAAGTAAAAAAATAAATCACTGATATTCAAGCAGGGATAACAGGGTATTGATGATGATTCATATAGATATAGGAGTAGTAAAAAGTAAAATCAGATCATCAATAAACCAATTTATTAACCAGGAAATCAAAACTAATAAGAATGCTGGCTCGTGCATTCAAGAATTGGTTTGGTATTCGTGGAGTAGTGCAAAATAGAGAATTGCCAAAACTAATACTTGAATGTAAAAAGGAAACAATTTGCAGAAAATTGGGCAGCATTCCGGCTAAAATTGGATGTTTCCGAAAAATAGATAGTAAGAACAGTTCATATGAATTGAAATAAGGCTGCACAAATAGCAAGAATAAGAAAGAGCAGTGTAACAGCAGCATGAAACAGTTAAGCGCAGCATATGAACAGTATTAACATCACAGCCAGATTAAAATTACAGAACAGATAAACAGATAACAAGAACAGAGCAATTATTAGGCCTAAATCTACTAACCACATCCTAGGTACCTAACCACCTAGAATCCACTACGAACATGCATCTCTATCTAGCCTATTCGGAATAAAAATTGGAAAACGAACTTAATGAGTCGCAAGGAGGAATCGCCGTATGGCGGAACCTGGTGCGGAAAGGGCAATGAAATGGAACAGAGATGAGGGCAGAGATGTGGTGATGCATTGTGGCGGCACCGGGAGGATCACGGCGGTGCGGCGATGGAGCAGGGTCGGTGGTAGGGTGCAGGATAGGGTTGAGGGGTATGGTTGAGAAGAGGGGGTTAGGGTTGGGGTGGTGGCCGGCGAAGGTGGCTGCGGCGGTCGGAGGCTTGCGGTGGTGGAGCAGTGGCGGAGGTGAGAGAGAAGGAGGGAAAAGAAAGAAGGAGGAGAGGGGATGGGTAGGTGTCACGGCGGGGTCTGGGGGTGGCGTTGTGGCGGCGGTCTTGGAGGTCGGAGGTGGTCGTTGGGGGTGGCTGGGGGTGGTTGAGGGAGAGAGAGTTGCAGAGGAGAGGAAGAGGGGTTGGGGTTTGGGTTGCGCGAAGGGTAGGGTTTCGCGTGACTTGGGGTTAGTGATCGCGAATCCACGTGAACGCGTGGAGGACGCGATCGAGTGACTAGGGTGAAATGGGGTTGACGCGGATGCGTGGTTGACGCAATCGCGTATGTTAGGGGAAAGATGGGTAACGCGGACGCGTAAAGAACGCGAACGCGTCGCTGGTATTTGTGCTAGACGCACGATTCCAGCATCATTTCAGCACAACTCTCTGTCTAATATAGGGGGTCATAATATCCGCGCAACGCAATCACGTCACTCACGCTTTCGCGTGGGACGGGTGTTGTGTAAGTGACACATTCGCGTCAGGGACGCGTACGCGTGGATTGTTTTGTGCGCATCGCACACCAGCCGTACGATTCCAGCCCAACTTTCTGGGCGTTGGATCTTTACGCCGATATCCAGATCACGCATTTGCGTGAGTGACGCGGACGCGTGGGAGGTATTTTCTGCAACTGACACGATCGCGTGGGGCACGCGGTCGCGTGGAACAATTTGTGCCCAAGGCACGCCTCCAGCTTTGTTTTAGCGCGACTTTCTGTTCACTTTCATTTTTCTTTTAATGCACTTGTGGCGCGGACGCGTCATCGACGCTGTCGCGTTGCGTGCTTTCGCTCTTTCTTTTTACGTGGTATGCAGAATGCAGAATGCAATGAATGTTATGCAAAAATTCCAGGTTCAAAGAAAATTCAAAAATAGAGTAGAATGGAGAAGGAATGATCATACCAAGGTGGGTTGTCTCCCACCTAGCACTTTTAGTTAAAGTCCTTAAGTTGGACATTTGACGAGCTTCCTGCTATGGTGGCTTGTGTTTGAATTCGTCCAGAAATCTCCACCAGTGTTTGGAATGCCAGCATCCTTCGGGGTCCCAAACAAGGCACATAAAACCTTTGAGTACTTTCAAACAGGTTTCCAGGCTCCCGGGGTGTTGAATATCAGAAGAGATTCCAGGATCCCAAACTCTACTTTTACTGCCATTTTTATCTTGATCTGCATTTTTCCAACCGGGTGATAAGTAATCTGAATTCTCACTCCAGTGACCAAACAGCTTCGAGATCCTTTCAATTGAGCTTGACACCAATCCTTGTACCTCAATTTGAAGTGTGAAACCTCATTGAATCTTGCATACCAGCGCTGAGTTCGAGTCATTTCCCTTTTGCTCTTAAAGCTGTAGAGAGCTCTAAGCTGGCCATCTGTCTCAAGCAAACCATATTCAAGTGGAAAATTGAAGATAAAGGTCAAGGATTTTACCCACTTGAAGTTTGTGTTGGGTGGTAATGGCCTTGGGATAGGTGTTTTCTGTGGTTCTGCAAGCTATACAACCTTGTGGTCTTCTATGAATTCATCCACTTCTTTGCAAATTTCTTCCATTTCAACCATGTCTTGATCAAAGTCTTCGATATCTTCCTCATCACTTGAGTCATAACTGGGAGGTTGAGAAAAGTCAACTTCTGCATCACCTTCGTATTCACTTGGAGAGGATTCTTCTATCTCAAAGAATTCACTTACAGGTGTAAGTTCATTACTAAGAGAACTTGACTTGTGATCATCATCATCAAGGAAACTTGTGTTTTGGGTTATTCCGTCCAATTCCTCATAAGATGCATGCTTTGGGGGTTGTGCACTATCCTCCCTAGCATCAATTGTAACGTCCTTGACGAAATTCTCCACAACTCTGGATTCCTGCAGAGGTTCGGCGTCTCCTAAATCTTCAACCAACTCTTCTTCTTCTACAATGACAACTTCCTCTACTTGTTCTAGTACGAAGTTATGCTCTATACTGTCCACTGGAGTATCAAGTATTTCCTTCATGCTACGTTCTTCATTAGATTCTCCACATGATGCCATGGGGATTTTTTGAGTATCTGAACGTCTAGAAGATAATTGATTTATTGCTTGCTCCAGTTGATGAAGGGTTGCATGAAATTGGTCTATTAATTCTTCGAAGCGAACCTGTGATTCTTGGCTTGATGGATATGGACATGGTGCATAGGGGAGTGGTGGTTCTTGGGAGTAATTGGATTGGTGTTGGGGTGGATAAGGATCATATGGTGGCGAATGGTGAAAATAAGCTTGTGAGTGTGGTGGTTCGAAGTTATGTTGAGAGGATGGTCTTGATAAACCCCGATTTCGTGGTTTATTTTGTGCTTATTTTGGGGAATTTATTCACCTTTTCCCACATTTATTCAATGAAATAGCATGGTTTTATAATTCTCCCTTGAATTGTGCATAAATGTAAAAACATACTTTTTAGGCCTTAAATTGGTGATTTTAATTCACTTTAACTCCATTCGATGCCTTGATGTGTTTGTTAAGTAATTTCAGGTTCATAGGGCAAGTATTGGATGGAAGAAATGAGGAGAAAAGCATGCAAAGAGGAGAATGCATGAAGAAACAAAGATTTGGAATGCACCAATGGACGCGCACGCGTACAAGGCGCGCACGCACAAAAGTGGTTTTCCATAAGGACGCGCACGCGTACATACCGCTTACGCGCGGATTGGGAATTTTCCAGCGACGCGCACGCGCACATGCCGCGCGCGCGCCGATACTCTTACATGGCCCACTTAAAGGCAAATCGCTGGGGGCGATTTCTGAGCTGCCCAGGCCCAAATCCAACTTGTTTCTGAGTGTATTTCATGCAGAATTGAAGTCCAAGCAAGGGGGGAGCAATTAGTTGTAGGTATAGCAACATGTAGTTTAGTTTTCTAGAGAGAGAAGCTCCCTCTTCTCTCTAGAATTAGGATAGAATTAGGTTAATCTTTAATAGATCCATGTTAATTTCATGTTTTCATCTTGTCTCCTCTATGATCTCTTGTTTCTACTACTTGACTCTCTTAGTTTCCATGTTAATTTACCTTTTATGCTTTCTTATGTTCAAGGATGCTCATGTTGAATTTGATTTACAATTAATGCACTTTAATGTTTGATGTTTCTTTTATTGACAATTTGAGTTGTGGATTTACTTTTCTTGCTATTTGTGGTTGCCAGATTTCCATTTCTTGCACTTTTAGTAAGCTTTTCTTTGTTACCCACCAAGTGTTTGACAAAATGCTTGGTTGGGCTTTAGAGTAGATTTCGAGCATTCTTGGCTTGGAAAGAGTAATTAGGCAATCTTGAGTCATGAAAACCCCAACGTATGTTGATAATCTAGAATTGTTAGCTAGTATTGTTTCCATTGACGCTAATCTTTTGCTAATTTAATTAGTAAGTTGGTTAGGACTTTTGGATTGAGATTAGCTAGTCTCATTAGACTTTCTCTCATGGAAGATAATATGATACCTTCTTCCAATGTTAGAGATGACGTAATGAGATAAATTCTTGTTTATATTTGTGATATGATTGATTATCTTGTTTAACTTTCTCTCGATGTGTGAGTTAACAAAATAAGGTGAATTAATCATTGCATGGCTAGGATAGAAAGCCTATGATCTCAATTCAATGCCATGAATGTCTCTCTTCTTTAATTGCTTCCTTAAATTGTTTGCTTGATTTACTTTCCTTGCACATTTAAATTTCCTTGCCCGATCACCAATCAAACCTCTTCTTTTACCCCTTCATAGCCAATACGCATGCACTCCATTGTTTCCTAGGGAGACGACCCGGAGTCCAAATACTCCAGTTATAAACTCATTTGGGGTTTGTTATTCGTGACAACACCAATATTTTTTGATTGAGAGGAATCTTTGTTGGTGTAGAACTATACTTTGCAACGAGAATTCATTCATTCGAGGAAAATTCTATACCATACAAAAGTTCATCTCATTATCAAAATGGCGCCGTTGCCGGGGAGCCAATGGTGCTATGTTATTGGCTATTGTAAATATTGTGAATAGCTTTATCTTGGGTTTATTTGTTGATTTTTGCTAGTTTTTGGATCTAGTCTTCTTCATTTCTTATTGCTCTTTGTTTTTTTTATTATTTTCTATTTCACTATGAATTCTCACTTTGGCTATGAGTGTAGCTCAAACTATGTTGTAGGAAATGAAAGCTTCAATGAGGATGTGCATCAAGGAATTGGAGATCAAAGGTGGGAGGAGCCTCAGACATTTGATCAACCTCCATGGCAACAACCTCCACCAATGCACTATGAAGAAGAGCCGTTCTATGATGTATATCGATCCAATGGCTATGGTGAATTCCCTTGTGACTTCCAAAAACCACCACCATATGCCTATGAGTCATATCCTCAATATAGCCACACGTCATACTCACAGGCCTCATACCACCATTCACCTCCATATGACCATAACCCATACACACCATATCAACCACCATTAGAATCACATGTAGAACAACCACCATCCCAATACCAATACTCTCAAGAACCACAAATTCCACATACACCACCTCAAGAACTCCACCAATATGAACCACCTTCCGATTACAACAATCTTCCCCTAATCGATGAATTTTCTCTTCCAACACCATCTCCTGATGAAGCCTTCATGTTAGTACTTAGAGACCTTGAATCTCGTATTTTAAGGCGACAAGAGGAGGATGAAACCTAGTTCAAGGAGTTAAGAGTAAGGGTGGCCGGCATAGTAGAAGCCATGAGTCACCTAACATCTCACCTAAGCTCATGCGCCATAAGTACTCCCATTGTTGAATATGGAGAAACCACCAAGGAGCTTAGTGAGGATATAAACTTGGAACTCCATGGTGAGGAAGGAGAATTGAAGCAAGAAGCGCAACAAGAGGAGAAGATGGAAATTAGCGAACAAAAGGAAGTAATGGGCGGATGTTTAGGATATGTTGAGTACATAAAGGAATCTCTAGTTGAGGAATCCTCTTCCAAAGAGTGTGGAGGGAATATCAAAGAGAAGAGCAATGTTGCGGGAGTAGACAATGAGTTAAAGGAGATTGATCGAGAAGTGGATTCCATCACTAGTGATTTTTTGCCCACCTTGATCAATTCCTTTGACGATCCTGTTGAACCTTCCCCCAGTAGATTGGAAAGCAAGGGTGGGGAGGACATGCAACCTCCATGGCCTAGTGCGAGTGAAGAACTGGAAGAAGTGTTCCAAGCAACAAACTCTCCTACCTATGATGATTCTGAATCAACATATGATCCTTTTGAGTTCGAAGAGTCCTTCCCCAAATTGCTTAGACTTGATGATGAGGTAGATTTCACTAGACCTCCTGTCTACGATGAGAGTGATGGGGAAGAAATAGAACAAATTGGTGAAGAGGAATGTAAACTTGGGAGAGCTTGGCATGAGGAGGAACTTGAAGAACCTCGCCAAGTGGTGGAAACCTCTAGAAGGGGATGGACGGGAGTAGAACATGCTTTATCACGACCTTTGGGAACTCCTCCACCTAGTTCATCATCCAATCCTCCGTTTGAGTGGGTAAAACTTCTAACTCTCAGCTTTATTATCCCACTTGAGTATGGTTTGCTTGAAACGGATGGCCAACTTAGGGCGCTTTGTGGAATTAAGCAGAAAAGGAGGATGTTTAGTGGTTGGCGTTCTAAATCTAGGCTCATTATGGTGGAAAGCTCAAAATTAGAGAGCATGGATTGGTGTAATGCTAAATTAAATGGGTCTAGGAGAGTAGTTTGGTGCTTCAATGAGAATTCTGTTTTCTCGTCGCCCGGACAAAGTCAAGACAATCAACTAGAAGATGGGTGCGAGGACAAGATATGGGATCCTGGATTATGCTATGATAGTCATTCTCGGGAGCTCACGTCTTGGAAAGAACCTCACCAAAGCGTAACGAAGAAGGTTGGAACTTCTAATAACCGATTGAAGAACAAGCACTTTTGGAGGTTCAAGGATGGATACAAGCATAAGCCACCTTGACAAGAAACCTCCCAATGTCCAACTTAAGGACTTAAACTAAAAGTGCTTGGTGGGAGACACCCCACCATGGTAAACTCTTTCCATTCTCTTGTAGATATAATCAATGAATGAATTGGGTTCCATTATATATAGTTTCTTTACTTCTTGGTATATTTTTCTTTGTTTACTAAGGTGTTTATGCATTCTATGCTTTAATAAGGGATGAATTTTTGAATTTAGTTTTTGCTTGAATCGCAAGTTTTCTCAAGTTGTTTGAAAAATGCCCCTATGTTTCAAAATGTACTTAATCTTGCACCTTAGCTTGTTTTAGAGTTTTAGAAAAGGATGGAAAGTTATGAGGTCTTTTGATGCTCATTAAAAAAAATACAAAAAATGGAAAAAGCAAGCCACGTGCAAGAGCAAAGCGCGCGCGCGCGTCGGCTGCGCATTTCAGTTTCCTGGACCAAGAACCAGAGAGTTGCGCCACTTTTGGGCCAACTCTGTGCCTCAACCCATGCGAACGCACGCTGTACGCGTCCGCGCCACTCTCTACTTCTCTGCCCATGCGTTGGCGTGCTTTACGCCTCCGCACCCATCCAATAAGCTCAAGCCATCCACGCGAACGCGCGCAGCGCGCGTGCGCGTCTATGCGTCTTAGCATCATCCCGGCCAAAGGACCCGAGAGTTGTGCCAACTCTGGGCCTCTTTTGCACCTTCGACCCAGCACATCCACGCCGACGCGCACCTTACGCATCCGCGCCCATTCTAATCCTTCCGTCTACGCGCAAGCGTGCGTGGCTTACCTAAACTTAATCTCTATGCTATGTAAATATGCTGGGGTGAAGATGGGATTAACTGAGTATATCTCAGTTGAGCGACCAATCACCAAAAAGTCAATGGAAGGACAACAAGTGCAGGACGACTCCATCAAGAGGAAAGCACAGGAGTTCCTCCCAAAAATCCCTCAAATCGAATACTGGGAGCGCCTTAAAGCATCTGTCACCAAATTGCAAGAAGCTTTGGAGCAACTAAAGGAAGAACAGCAAAATCAAAATAGCATGCTTTGCAAATTGCTTAAGGAACAAGAAGAGCAAGGGCGTGAACTGAGGGAACTGAAGCGTCAGAAGCTGTCTCTTGAAGGGCCAATCACCCCACAGATTAAAGGAGCATCTACCTCCCAAAATAAAGGTTGTTGAGTCCTAATCTTTGCCTTAACTCTGTGATAATTGTTCTTATTAGGAATTTACGTTAGAAGTTATATATTAGTAGTAGTAAGTAGTATATCTATTTTGATTTTATCTCCAGTTAAGCTATAATTTATTTTTCTCATCATCATCAAACATGAATAAAATAGGAGATTTTTAGAATAAAGAGGCAATATTTTTTTCGAGTTTTTAATAAGGAAAATTTTAATTATTTAGTTGTGGTGGCAATACTTTTTGTCTTCTGAATGAATGCCTGAACAGTGCATATTTTTTATATTGAATTTTATGAATGTTAAAATTGTTGGCTCTTGAAAGAATGATGAACAAGAGAAATATTATTGTTGATATGAAAAATCATGAAATTGATTCTTGATGCAAGAAAAAGCAGTGAAAAAAAAAGAAGAGAAAAAAAGAGAAGGAGCAGTAGAAAAAGCCAATAGACCTTTAAACCAAAAGACGAGGGTGAAAAGGATCCAAGGCTTTGAGCATCAATGGATAGGAGGGCCCAAGGATATAAATCCAGGCCTAAGCGGCTAAATCAAGCTGTCCCTAACCATGTGCTTGTGGCATGCAGGTCCAAGTGAAAAGCTTGAGACTGAGTGGTTAAAGTCGTGATACAAGGCAAAAGAGTGTGCTTAAGAACTCTGGACACCTCTAATTGGGGATTTTAGCAAAGCTAAGTCACAATCTGAAAAGGTTCACCCAGTTATGTGTCTGTGGCATTTATGTATCCAGTGGTAATACTGGAAAACAAAGTGCTTAGGGCCACAGCCAAGACTCATAAAGTAGCTGTGTTCAAGAATCAACATACTAAACTAGGAGAATCAATAATACTATCTGAATTCTGAGTTCCTATGGATGCTAATCATTCTGAATTTCAAAGGATAAAGTGAGATGCCAAAACTGTTCGGAAGCAAAAAGCTACTAGTCCCGCTCATCTAATTAGAATCTGAGCTTCACTTAAAACTCTGAGATATTATTACTTCTTGATTTCTTATTATCCTATTTTATTTATCTAGTTTCTTGGGGACAAGCAATAGTTTAATTTTGGTGCTGTGATGAGTGGATATTTTATACGATTTTTGGGGGTAATTTCATATAGATTTTAGTATGTTTTAGTTAGTTCTTAGTATATTTTTATTAGTTTTTAGGCAAAATTCATATTTCTGGACTTTACTATGAGTTTGTGTGTTTTTCTATGATTTCAGGTATTTTCTGGCTGAAATTGAGGGAGCTGAGCAAAAATCTGATTCAGGCTGAAAAAGGACTGCTGATGCTGTTGGATTCTGACCTCCCTGCACTCGGAATAGATTTTTTGGAGCTACAGAACTCCAATTGGCGCGCTCTCAATTGTATTGGAAAATAGACATCTAGGGCTTTCCAGAAATATATAATTGTCCATACTTTGCGCTAAGATAAATGACGTAAACTGGCGTTTAACGCCAGTTCCATGTTGCATTCTGGCGTTGAACGCCATAAACAGGTTACAAGTTGGAGTTAAACGCCAGAAATAGGTTACAACCTGATGTTTAACTCCAGAAACAGCCCAGGCATATGAGAAGCTCAAGTTTCAGCCCCAGCACACACCAAGTGGGCCCCAGAAGTTGATTTCTGCACTATCTATCTTAGTTTACTCATTTTCTGTAAACCTAGGTTACTAGTTTAGTATTTAAACAACTTTTAGAGACTTATTTTATATCTCATGACATTTTAGATCTGAACTTTGTACTTTTTGATGGCATGAGTCTCTAAACTCCATTGTTGGGGGTGAGGAGCTCTGCAGCGTCTCGATGAATTAATGCAATTATTTCTGTTTTCTATTCAAACACGCTTGTTTCTCTTTAAGATGTTCATTCGTTCTTAACCATGATGAAGGTGATGATCTGTTACACTCATCACCATTCTCAATCTATGAACGCATGCCTGACAACCACGTCCATTCTACCTTCGATTGAATGAATATCTCTTGGATTCCTTAATCAGAATCTTCGTGGTATAAGCTAGAATCCATTGGCAGCATCCTTGAGAATCTAAAAAATCTAAACCTTATCTGTGGTATTCCAAGTAGGATTCAGGGATTAGATGACGGTGACGAGCTTTAAACTCGCGAGTGTTGGGCGTAGTGATAGACGCAAAAGGATCAAGAGCTCCTATTCAGACATGATCGAGAACCGACAGATGATTAGCCGTGCGGTAATAGCGCATTTGGAGCATTTTCACTGAGAGGTCAGATGGTAGCCATTGACAACGCTGATCCACCAATACACAGCTTGCCATAGGAGGAACCTTGCGTACGTGAAGAAGAAGACAGTGGGAAAGCAGAGATTCAAAAGACAAAGCATCTCCAAAACTCCAACACATTCTCCATTACTGCGTAACAATTACTTATTTTATGCTCTTTCACGTTTTACAATTGAAACTAAAGAACCCTATTGGTATCCTGACTAAGAATACCGTGGGGTTCGACCCTAACTCACGTAAGGTATTACTTGGACGACCCAGTGCACTTGCTGGTTAGTTGTGCGGAATTACATAGTGTGAGTGTAATTTTTGTGCACCAGCTACCTCTCGTCCTCTCAGTGAAAATGGTCCAAATGCTCTGTCACAGCACGGCTAATATTCTGTCGGTTCTCGATCATGTAAGAATAAGATCCATTGATCCTTTTACGTCTATCACTACGCCCAACACTCGTGAGTTTGAAGCTCGTCACAGTTATCCCATCTCAGATCCTACTCGGAATACCACAGACAAGGTTTTGACTTTCCGGCTCTTAGGAATGGCTGCCAATAATTCTAGCTTATACCACGAAGACTCTGATTAAGGAATCCAAGAGATACATGCTCGATCTAAGGTAGAACGGATGTGGTTGTCAGGCACGCGTTCATAGGTGAGAATGATGATGAGTGTCACAGATCATCACATTCATCATGTTGAAGTGCAGCGAATATCTTAGAATAAGAATAAGTTGAATTGAATAGAAGAACAATAGTAATTGCATTAATACTCGAGGAACAGCAGAGCTCCATGGTGTGTAGAAACTCCACCGTTGAAAATACATAAGTGATAAATGTTTAGGCATGGCCGAATGGCCAGCCCCCAAACGTGATCAAGAGATTAATCAAAAGACTAATTCCCTGATGAAAATACAATAGTAAAAAGTCCTATTTATACTAAACTAGCTACTAGGGTTTACAAAAATAAGTCTTAGTACAGAAATCCACTTCCGCGGCCCACTTTGGTGTGTGTTTGGGCTGAGCTTGAGCTTTACACGTGTAGAGGCTTCTCTTGGGGTTAAACGCCAAGTTGTAACGTATTTTTGGCGTTTAACTCTGGTTTGTGACGTGTTTCTTGCGTTTTACTCCAGAATGCAGCATGGAACTGGCGTTGAACGCCAGTTTGCGTCATCTAAACTCGAATAAAGTATGAACTATTATATATTTCTGGAAAGCCCTTGATGTCTTCTTTCCAATGCAATTGAGAGCGTGCCATTTGAAGTTCTGTAGCTCCAGAAAATTCATTTCGAGTGCAGGGAGGCCAGAATCCAACAGCATCAGCATTCCTTTTTCAACCTGAATCAGATTTTTGCTCAGGTCCCTCAATTTCAGCCAGAAAATACCTGAAATCACAAAAAAACACACAAACTCTTAGTAAAGTCCAGAAATATAAATTTTGCATAAAAACTAATAAAAACATCCCTAAAAGTAGCTAGATCCTACTAAAAACTACCTAAAAATAATGCCAAAAAGCGTATAAATTATCCGCTCATCAGTATGCATACTGCTCTGTGCGTATGCACACAAGGTGATTCTTCCGGCCTTCATTTTTTGAGATGTATCGAGGACGTTGGGGGTAACATTAGTTCACCAACGTTCCCTCCAACGTTGGTTTAGCATTTCTTCATATCAACGTTGGTTCTTCCCAACGTTTACTCCAACTTTGCCACCAACGTTGGTTCTCCAACTTTGCTTTCCTCTGCTTTTCTGCTCCTACTTTTCCTATCATCAAACAAATAAGTGTATCAAAGTAATAAACAAGATAATCTTTACTATACTAATTGTGCTAATAATGCTAAAAATCATAACTTCACTTAGTGTGATCTATTTCATCATTTTTACCCTGTACATTAACAAAAAATCACCTATGCTTGAGAATTTGTTTCATGTAGATATTTTTCATGCTTTTGCTCCTTTATCAACAGAATTTGTAAGAAAACTAAACTAAAATCTACTGAAAAAGCATAGAAAAATAGGCCATGATGCATTGGCATCACAACACCAAACATAAATCTTGCTTGTCCCCAAGCATGAAGAGAATCATGCAATAAGGTTTGACAATCCAAGGTGAGAAGAGCAACACTGTAATGTTCCTAGTTAGCTAGCTTTCTATGCATGCAACAATCATAAAAGAAATACAAATGATTGATGCCTCTATCTAGCTCATTTTGTGAAATCTTTTTCTTTAAGTTCTTCCTTGAAACTAGCTTTTCATTTCTTTCTTGGCTTAGCTTTTTAGGTGCTTTGCACTATGTGTTAAAAGCAAAGTTACGACTCTAAATGCTTTCTTTTTCAAGCATTACCACTTGATACATAAGCACCACAAGCATTTAATTAGAGGGCTCTATTAGCTCATTTTGTTTCTTATCTTCTTGACTCTCTAATCATTGATGCTCAAAACCTTGAGCTTTGAGGGAGTGCTTTTGCCCTTGAGCCTAGCCTTGACTTTAAGTGTATTGTTTTCAAGCTTTTTGCTTGATACATAAACACCAATACTTAACAAATGAATTGTCATTGGTACTCAGAGCCTTTAGCTTTCTCATTCTTTCCCTTTTCATTTTCTTGCCTTAATTGCAATTACTTTTTCAAGGTTTTCATGATTTCAAAAATTTAATAAAATGTCCTAGATGAAAACTTCAATTAAATAAAATCCAATGCAATTGAGCAACAAAATAATCATGCTAGCCTTCCAATACTTATATGTGATGCCAAGGCATCTTAGGCTAGTTTCACTAGCATTTTTCTGTTAGTTTTAGTTGTTTTATGCATTTTCTTGAGCTTAAAGTAACCAAGAATGGTTAAATGAATAACAAAGCAATGAACCATCCAAACAGTATGATTTTGATGCAAATTCCATGAGTTTTTAGTTATATTACTTGAATGCTATGAATGGAAGATTTCTCATGAAATTTTGCAAGACTTTGATGCAGTTGTTTGGATGATTTCAGGGAAGAAGAGGCTAGGCAAGGAAGCAACAAAATCAATAAAGGAAGCTTGAATATCACATGTGGAGTTTAAGTTCCAGTTTAAGCTTAAACTGGAACTTAAACTGCCAAGCCATATAATGCTGGGAACTATCAGTGGCGTTTAAGCTCCAGTTTAAGCTTAAACTGGAGCTTAAACGCCAAAATCATGAAAGCTGAGGAAAAGCTGAAAGTGGCGTTTAACCTCCAGTTTAACCTTAAACTGGAAGTTAAACGCCAGAAATGAGAAATGCACCAGGGAGCCATTTCCACGTTTAAGCTCCAGTTTAACCTTAAACTGGAGCTTAAACGTGTTCGACCAAAATTCTCCTCCAGGGTTGCTTTCTTCATTTCCAGGTTTAAGCTTCAGTTTAACCTTAAACTGAAGCTTAAACGTGTTCGACCAAAATTCTCCTCCAGGGTTGCTTTCTTCATTTCCACGTTTAAGCTTCAGTTTAACCTTAAACTGAAGCTTAAACGTGTTCGACCATTCCACACTCCAGGGTTGCTTTCTTCCATTTCCACGTTTAAGCTTCAGTTTAACCTTAAACTGAAGCTTAAACGTGTTCGACTACTTTACCCTCCATGGTTGCTTTCTTCCATTTCCACGTTTAGGCTTCAGTTTAACCTTAAACTGAAGCTTAAACGTGCTTGAGTTATACCACCTCAAGGAGTGTCCAACGTTTAAGTTCCAGTTTAAGCTTAAACTGGAACTTAAACGTGCTTCCACAAAAGGCATCACTGGAAGTGTCTGGCGTTTAAGTTGCAGTTTAAGCTTAAACTGCAACTTAAATGCCACTATTTGAAAAGGTTTATGGGCCAAAGATATTGCAGTTTTAAGTTAGCATTTGAGCACAAACATTAACTCAAACGTACTCTGGTATGAAACCCAATTGAATATCATGGTTTATGGGATTGGGCCTGAAGAATTGATGAGTCTGGAATTTCAATTTGTTGAGTCATGTGTCATTACTTGATTATCACTAAGTTGGCTCAATGAATGTTACAGAATTGGATCAGCAGCCTCATCAGGATTATGGATCATAAACCCAAAGCAAAAGGAAATCAGGGAAAGGCCTCAAAACCCAAGAAACACAACAGAAGCTCAATTTAGAAAGTGTATAAATAGGATAGAATTTAAGTTAGTAAGGAGGACTTTGGATCATTTTTCTAGTTTTCATACTTTTTGTAATTGAATTCAGAGCTATGACTCACTAAACCCCCATTCATTGGGTTAGGGAGCTCTATTGTAATTCAATGAATCAATAATAGTTTTTATCTTCTTCTTCAATCTTTTCTCTTGAATTTTTGTTAGAAAGCTTCTCGATCTAATTCCATTGGTTAGTTGTCTTGGGAAAGAAACTATCCATAATTGGAATCCTTCGGAACCGTGGGAAAGGAATGGAGGATTCATGCTAGAGAAGCTTTCTCACAGTGAATTGGATTGGGGTTTGGATGGATATTGTGACATGTAATCCTACCAAATTGTGGTTCATGAAACTGTGTGGTATAATCAGTGATCGAGCGTCATCTCTTCTTATGAACATTTAAACCAAGGGATTGGGAATTTGTTTGTTTTTAGAGAGAATTGGTGAACCAAGGGATTGGGATCCAATCATATAAGATTGCCAAGCAAAATTCAATGAACGCATTGGTTGAGGAAGGGATAAAAATGTTTTGATTCGGAGATCTCAATATCTCCTGAAACCCAATGAATTCCCCATTTCTGATCTACCACTTTCTCTTTACATTCTGCAATTAAATTCATGCAATCACCCCGATCCCTTTTTAATTTCAGCAATTTAGCTTCTCGCTCTTTAATTCATGCAATTTAAGATTCCGCAATTTCAATTTCTTACCATTTACGTTTCCCGCCAATTTTACATTCCGCAATTCTCATCTAAATCTTGATTCCGCTCAACTAGAACATACTTCTAATCCGAATTGCTCACTCAACCAATCCTTGTGGGATTCGACCTCACTCTATTGTGAGATTTTACTTGACGATAACCGGTCCACTTGCCGGAAGGAATTTTTGCCGATCGTGCAATTTCCTAAAATCGTAGCATCAAGTTTATGGCGCCGTTGCCGGGGATTGGTTTTCGATTGACAATTCTCAAATTGGAAGTTAACTAGATTGAGCATTTTTCTTGTTTTGTTAATTCAGTTCAAGTTACTGGTTGAATTTTAATTTCTGCACTCTGTTACTTGCTTTCTTTCTTTATGCCTTTAAATTCAAGCAACTAACTCACTGACTCACTAACTATTTGAATTAATTTCTCAACTGCTCTAACCATACTCTTCCATTAACCAAGAGTATTTCACTTGTTTGTTGCCTGTGCTGTGTTCTTGTATGACAGGTAGGAGAGGAGAGACATCAACTCATCCATATACCGAACCAGAGAGGACCCTTCATAAACTTAGAAGGGAAGCAAGAGGGAAGAGAGTACTGGGAGAAGAAGAATCCGAAGGAGAATCTGAGGACAATTTTGAGGAAGCTCTAGATCTCAACATGGATAGAGAAGTTCACAACCATGAGAGAGCTGATGGAAACAATGCCATTCCCGAGAGGAGGGTTCTTGGTTCATACATAAACCCAAACTCTGGGAATTGTGGTAGCAGCATTCAGAAACCACCCATTCAGGCCAACAATTTTGAACTCAAACCACAGCTAATATCACTGGTGGAGAATCATTGTTCATTTGGTGGGAGTGCTAATGAAGATCCAAACCAACATCTCACAAAATTCCTGAGAATTTGTGACACTGTGAAGTCCAATGGAGTCCAGGAAGATGCCTATAAACTGCTCTTGTTCCCATTTTCACTTAGGGACAAGGCAGCTAAGTGGCTGGAATCATTCCCAAGGGGGAGCCTAACAACCTGGGATGAGGTGGAAAGCAAGTTTCTGGGACGTTTGTACCCCCCACAGAAGGTCAATAGGCTTCGATCTGAGGTTCAGACTTTTAGACAACAAGATGGTGAAACTCTCTACGAGGCATGGGAGAGGTTCAAGGATTTGACAAGGAAATGCCCACCAGACATGTTCCATGACTAGGTGCAATTGCATATTTTCTATGATGGACTTTCTTATGAATCAAGGAAGGCTGTGGACCATTCATCAGGAGGTTCATTGAACAGGAAAAAGACTGTGGAAGAAGCCATTGAAGTGATTGAGACAGTGGCTAAGAATGAGTACTACTATGCTTCAGAGAGACACAAAACTAAGGGAGTCATGGAGCTGAACCATGTTGATACAATTCTAGCCCAAAACAAGGTGTTTGCCAAGCAACTAGCAGAGCTCACCAGGAAATTAGAAACAAATCAAGTGGCTGCAATACACACACAAGAGGAAGTAAGCACTGAAGGAGGTGATTGGGAAGAGGCCAACTATGTGGGAAATCAATAAAGGCAACCATATGATCCACATTCCAACACTTACAACCCAGGCTGGAAAAACCACCCAAACTTTGGGTGGGGAAACCAGCAAACCCAACCACAAAACCACAAACCTTACAACCCCAACCAACATAACAATTCCACATACCAAAACTCCAACCAAAGATCATACCAAGCCACACAAAACACTTACTCCCAACCACCATATCATGGCCAAAATAATCAACCTGCCCAACCTAATCCGAAAAAACAATTTCAAGATCAATTAAACAGGATAGAAGGAATGCTTG
The DNA here is from genome assembly GCF_014773155.1 of Arachis stenosperma. Lineage (NCBI taxonomy): Eukaryota > Viridiplantae > Streptophyta > Magnoliopsida > Fabales > Fabaceae > Arachis > Arachis stenosperma. The sequence goes on along the minus strand of NC_080379.1, from coordinate 93,096,365 downwards.
CAAACATGGGTCAGGACATAAGTGAGTTGAAAAGCTTTAGGGATGATGTGAGATCTACCTTAAGGAACCATGGTGAAAAACTCAAGAGGATGGAGTCTCGAGTAGGAGAGCTATCTCAACAGGCCCCCAAGTCAACTGCAGTGTTCCCTAGTGACACAGAAAAGAATCCTAAAGGGGAACAAAAGGGAGTGAGATGGGAAGAATGCAAGGCCATCACCATATTGAAGGAAGTCTCAGAAGAAGAAGGAATCAGACCCTCAGAACAGGAGCCAGAAATCTTGAAGGAAGGTGTGGAAGAAGCTAAGCAGGAAAGTGAAACTGAGCAAGCCAAGGAACTGCAAAATAAAGGCATGCTAGAAACATACCAACCAAAAGCACCATTTCCTCAGAGGTTAGGAGGAGGTGAAAAAGGGAAAACATATTCAAGGTTTTTAGAGACATTTAAGTCTCTCCATATAAATATTCCCTGTCTTGAGATTCTCCAGCAGATGCCTACACATATCAAGTATTTGAAGGAATTGCTGAGCAAGAAAAGAGTTTTGAAGGGAGGACAAACTGTAATAATGAACAAAGAATGCAGTGCCCTCATCAAGAAGGACATAGTCTCTAAGAAAACAGACCCAGGAAGTTTTCATATCCCCTGCATCATAGGGGAAACAAAAATTGACAGAGGATTCTGTGATCTAGGAGCTAGCATAAATGTGATGCCTCTGACTCTTATGAAGAGGCTACAACTGAATGAGGTGAGATCCACTGATGTAATCATACAACTGGCTGACAAAACTCAGAAGCAAGCTGAAGGGGTAGTTGAGAATGTGCTGGTGAAAGTGGGAAATTATTTCTTCCCCACCGACTTTGTCATTTTGGACATGGAGGAAAGCTACCTACACCCTATCATTCTGGGAAGGCCATTTCTAGCCACTGCTAGAGCGCTCATAGATGTAGAACAAGGAGAGCTAATTTTGAGAATACATGATGAACAGCTCATTTTCCATGTTTTCAAACCTGCATCTAAGCCTGAACCAGAACCTGAAAAGCCTAAGGATGATAGTAGCCATCTGTGTTTGGAGGAAAGCAATCCAGCAGCTGAAACTCTGAAACAGTCCTTGGAAGGCAAACAAGAATTGCAAGAGTTAAAGCCACAAGAATCAATAGAAACAGATCAGAAGGATCCTCCTGGCATAAGGGTCAATGAAGAAATCCTCAAGAGAGAGGGAAGAATTGTAAAGAAATTGCCAAGAAGGTGGAGAAACAAGAAAATTCCCACTGAAGGTTTCTCTCCGGGAGATAAAGTGATATCAAGTCATTATCTGCCAATCCCACCTGGCCTCAAAACCATTCCTTCCCAGCTCCCTCAAGTGTTCACAATCAGGAAAGTTCTTTCTATGGAACATTTGGAAATCATGAAGGAATCAAATGGGGACGTTTTCATAGTGAGAGGAGAGGACATCAAGCACTACAATCCACCCTAACAAGGGACAACCGTCAAGCTAGTGACGTTAAAGAAGCGCTTCATGGGAGGCAACCCATGTTTTAGTATCCTTACTCTTTATTGTTTTGCTTTGCATCTAATAAAGCATGGTTTCTTATGCATGAACTTGAATCCTCAGGACAACTGTTGATAAGGTGCACTAAACATTGCATGTAAAATACAATTGGTCTCTAAGTTTGGTGTGCCTAAAGGCACCCCAAATCTTATTCAAATTGTATTCAATCTTTCATTCAAGGGCACAACCAAACATTAAGTTTGGTGTTCCTCTTTGAACACAGTTAATGAAAAGCAAGAAGTTCCTCTGGATTTAGAAATTCATGACAAGTATACCATTTGCATGTTTTAATACTTTGATTTCAATTACTTTAGGTAGTAAAATTGTTTAGGATCAAAGAGCCAAAGTGACTATGAATTATTAGAATTATGCACATTCATTAAGGACAACCAACATGGATTTCATGTCATCAGGAGACATTACCAAACACTAAGTTTGGTGTCCAGTAATAAGTGTGCATACATACAAGGGTCACGGCTATAAGCTCATGAAGTCAATCATTGATTTACAATTCAAAAAGAAGGAAAAACATGTGCAAGTACTATTCATTATTCACATGGACCGAAAAAAAAAATGATAGCAAAGTTGTTTGTTTGTGCAGGTACAAAAGGAAGGATAAGAATGGATGAAAAAGACAAAGGGGGAGGTACGGTGCTTGGTCAAAAAGGGAGTTTACAAGTTTTTGAAACTAACACATGGGAAAGGGAAGTTCTGCATGAAAAGATAGCTACATGTACAACTTAATGCACCCAGAATACTTCCAAGAAAGTGAAAAGCAATTCGTCTTTCTCCCTAATTCATATATTTACCATCAAGCCATCCTTCACAAATCACCCTAGCCGTCCATTTTTCACTTGCATGCACTATAAAGAACCACTTGGGGAACGAGTTCCACACCACCAAATTTCCTTCTTGCACATATTCTTTCATCATAGCATAACTACCTCTTACCGAAAACAACCTCACCACACTTCTAACAACATTTTCTTACTTCACCTTGTCAACCATAGCTTGTCACTTGCCAAAACTAAAGAACCAATGGCAGCCTCATCTAGCCACAAAAGAAGAAAAGACAAGCAGCTAATGGAGGAGGAAAGGGAATTTGATGCATGGAAATACAAATCAGTTTTTCATGAGATTCAGGCCGAATGGATGAAACCTAAAAGGATACTAGCTGAGATTCCCTTTGACCTTGGAGAGGAGGAGTTTCCAAGTATTTGGGAGAAGATCAAAAAGAGGAAGTGGGAGCTCCTGACTAAGCCAATCACTAGAATCAACATCAACCTGGTGAAGGAGTTTTATGCAAATGCAGTGAGGGAGGATCCAACCGAGGAACCCACATACAAAAGCTATGTGAGAGGGGTGGAAGTTGACTTCAGCCCCAAGGCAATCATGAAAACTCTTGGCCTGAAAAACATACGTTTCAGCCAAGCAAGTTATGAGGATAGGATGATAGGAGAACCTGACTATCTGACTATTGCTGAAGACCTTTGTGCCATCAGAGCTGAATGGGTGAGAAAAACAAAAGGGGCTCCAAGAATCTTGAGAAGGGGAGACCTAACACCTGAAGCTAAAGGGTGGTATGAAATAGTTAGGAGATCCATCCTACCCACTGCAAACTCTTCAGAAATACTCCCTAAAAGAGCCGTCTTGCTACATTGCATTATGATGGGAGGAGAGATCAAAGTTCATAAACTCATTGCTGAACAGATACAAGAGTTTAGTGAGAAAAGTGACCCTGACTCCTGGCTCCACTTCCCTAGCACCATCATCAGACTATGCATCGAGGCCCAAGTACCACTTGAAGATGCAAGACCTAATTGGCTATATCCTGGAATGGCCATGACTGCTCACAGAATGACTCTTGGCCCAATTGCTCCAAGACATACAAAAAGAAGAAATGAAGAAGGGCAACAAGCAGAAGGGGAGCAAGAAGCAGAGCAAGAAAGAGAAGAAGAGCAAGAAGCAGAGCAAGAAAGAGAAGAAGAGCAAGAAGAGCAAGGAAATCCAGAAAGAAGGCAACAAGTTCCCAGAGACCCCATGGATATGAGCAGAATGCAGGAAATCATAGAAGGAATGTCTCAACAATACATGAGGTCTCAAGAGAAGCACGAGGACTTTCACCTAAAAATGATGGACATGCAAAGGAACTTTGAATCAAGATTCCTAGATCTGCAAAGGGAACAGAATTTACAATTACAGGAATCCCTCAGCCACATAGGCCAACACCAAGATGATAATATCTTGGCAATCAAGGAAGCCACCACTTTGCAGAATGCAAGATATGCAGTTCAAGCTGATTACAACATCAGTTCTCAAATCAAGCTTAACTACATAGGGGAACATCTACACAAGATGGACCCAGCATTCCCAGCTTTTGATGAGTATTTCAAGGGGAGGAAAGAAGGAGAAATGAACAAGGCAATGATCCTTGAAGAAAGAGTGGAAGAAACAATGAAAAAAGCTGGATTCTGGACAAAGCTCATAAGAAAAGACAAAGGAAGTACAAGTGGGCAAAAAGAGGCAAGAAGAAAGAAGAAGCAGGACCCCAAGAATCAAGAAAAACCAAGCAACAAATGAGAGGTGGTCTTGCTCCTTAATAATCAAATAATAGTTTGTGAATTGTCTTTATGAGCTTTCTTTCATTTTAAGTCATTTAAGTTTTATTTGAAATTTCTAGTATGTTTGTCTGTTTAATGCTTTGAATAAAGTGAATGCCTAGATGTTTGGATATAACTTCACCTTCTTAAACAAATGCTTGCCATGTTTGTTCTGTTTCCAAAAATAAAAGAAAAGTTTGAACAAAAGTAACTTGGCTCAATTAGTGACAAATCAAGTAGAATTAAGTGGTGGTATGCATGCTTGATTGTTTAGTCAGATCACTGGAAATTGAGTGTAGAATTATCATTTTTGTGTAGAAGTTTGAATACTGTCTATGGATCTTGATGAATAAATGTCTTTGGCCATGAAAAAGAAAGAAAAAGAAGAAGAAAAAGCCACTGAAAAAGGGCAACCAAAAAGCAAAAAAATTGAGAAAATAAGCTAGGCACCAATGGTTTGAACTTTTGAGACAAATGCCTGTGGTGTTTATGTATTAAGGATATGCTTGGATGAATAGGTTCTGAGGAGTGTTTCAACACTTGGTAACTTGGGTTAACTAACCCGGGATTATCAACCAAAAGTCCATTATCAAGAGCAACCTAAATACAAAACATTTAGTCACACAAAGAGGTGCTGGGCACTAATGTCTCAAGAAGAAATGTGAACTAAAATGCCTGTAGTGGATATGTGTAGTGCACTGATAAGAAAAAGAAAATGCCAAAGGCTTGTGCAACACATGACACTGAGCAAACAAGGAGCAAAGGAGCTCTAAGAAAAAGAAAAACAAAGAAAGGAAAAGTGCCAAGGACATAAGAATAACAAGAGGCCATAGCAGTGTTTGATGGATGCAATGAAAAAGTGATAATCTTACCTGATAAGAATGAAAAAGTGATGCTGCAACTTTCTGCATAAAACCCTTCTGATGAACTTCAAATGCTTGCTAATATAGCCAATGCAATTGCTTTCTGTTTCATACTTTCTTCTCAAATAACTCAGGACTTGCTTAGGGACAAGCAAGTATTAAGTTTGGTGTTGTGATGCCAAGGCATCTTAGGCTAGTTTCACTAGCATTTTTCTGTTAGTTTTAGTTGTTTTATGCATTTTCTTGAGCTTAAAGTAACCAAGAATGGTTAAATGAATAACAAAGCAATGAACCATCCAAACAGTATGATTTTGATGCAAATTCCATGAGTTTTTAGTTATATTACTTGAATGCTATGAATGGAAGATTTCTCATGAAATTTTGCAAGACTTTGATGCAGTTGTTTGGATGATTTTAGGGAAGAAGAGGCTAGGCAAGGAAGCAACAAAATCAATAAAGGAAGCTTGAATATCACATGTGGAGTTTAAGTTCCAGTTTAAGCTTAAACTGGAACTTAAACTGCCAAGCCATATAATGCTGGGAACTATCAGTGGCGTTTAAGCTCCAGTTTAAGCTTAAACTGGAGCTTAAACGCCAAAATCATGAAAGCTGAGGAAAAGCTGAAAGTGGCGTTTAACCTCCAGTTTAACCTTAAACTGGAAGTTAAACGCCAGAAATGAGAAATGCACCAGGGAGCCATTTCCACGTTTAAGCTCCAGTTTAACCTTAAACTGGAGCTTAAACGTGTTCGACCAAAATTCTCCTCCAGGGTTGCTTTCTTCATTTCCACGTTAGGCTTCAGTTTAACCTTAAACTGAAGCTTAAACGTGTTCGACCATTCCACACTCCAGGGTTGCTTTCTTCCATTTCCACGTTTAAGCTTCAGTTTAACCTTAAACTGAAGCTTAAACGTGTTCGACTACTTTACCCTCCATGGTTGCTTTCTTCTATTTCCACGTTTAGGCTTCAGTTTAACCTTAAACTGAAGCTTAAACGTGCTTGAGTTATACCACCTCAAGGAGTGTCCAACGTTTAAGTTCCAGTTTAAGCTTAAACTGGAACTTAAACGTGCTTCCACAAAAGGCATCACTGGAAGTGTCTGGCATTTAAGTTGCAGTTTAAGCTTAAACTGCAACTTAAACGCCACTATTTGAAAAGGTTTCTGGGCCAAAGATATTGCAGTTTTTAAACGCCACTATTTGAAAAGGTTTCTGGGCCAAAGATATTGTAGTTTTAAGTTAGCATTTGAGCACAAACATTAACTCAAACGTACTCTGGTATGAAACCCAATTGAATATCATGGTTTATGGGATTGGGCCTAAAGAATTGATGAGTCTGGAATTTCAATTTGTTGAGTCATGTGTCATTACTTGATTATCACTAAGTTGGCTCAATGAATGTTACTGAATTGGATCAGCAGCCTCATCAGGATTATGGATCATAAACCCAAAGCAAAAGGAAATCAGGAAAAGGCCTCAAAGCCCAAGAAACACAACAGAAGCTCAATTTAGAAAGTGTATAAATAGGATAGAATTTAAGTTAGTAAGGAGGACTTTGGATCATTTTTCTAGTTTTCATACTTTTTGTAATTGAATTCAGTGCTATGACTCACTAAACGCCCTTTCATTGGGTTAGGGAGCTCTATTGTAATTCAATGAATCAATAATAGTTTTTATCTTCTTCTTCAATCTTTTCTCTTGAATTTTTGTTAGAAAGCTTCTCGATCTAATTCCATTGGTTAGTTGTCTTGGGAAAGAAACTATCCATAATTGGAATCCTTCGGAACCTTGGGAAAGGAATGGAGGATTCATGCTAGAGAAGCTTTCTCAAAGTGAATTGGATTGGGGTTTGGATGGATATTGTGACATGTAATCCTACCAAATTGTGGTTCATGAAACTGTGTGGTATAATCAGTGATCGAGCGTCATCTCTTCTTATGAACATTTAAACCAAGGGATTGGGAATTTGTTTGTTTTTAGAGAGAATTGGTGAACCAAGGGATTGGGATCCAATCATATAAGATTGCCAAGCAAAATTCAATGAACGCATTGGTTGAGGAAGGGATAAAAATGTTTTGATTCGGAGATCTCAATATCTCCTGAAACCCAATGAATTCCCCATTTCTGATCTACCACTTTCTCTTTACATTCTGCAATTAAATTCATGCAATCACTCCGATCCCTTTTTAATTTCAGCAATTTAGCTTCTCGCTCTTTAATTCATGCAATTTAAGATTCCGCAATTTCAATTTCTTACCATTTACGTTTCCCGCCAATTTTACATTCCGCAATTCTCATCTAAATCTTGATTCCGCTCAACTAGAACACACTTCTAATTCGAATTGCTCACTCAACCAATCCTTGTGGGATTCGACCTCACTCTATTGTGAGTTTTTACTTGACGATAACCGGTGCACTTGCCGGAAGGAATTTTTGCCGATCGTGCAATTTCCTAAAATCGTAGCATCAATATGTCCATGCTAAGTTCTTCTTTAATGACCTTGTTTGTTTATGATCATGAAACTAAATTGCTTTGGGTTCACATAATTCAAGATGGCAATCATGATATCATAGCAACATGTCACAATTCAAACATCAAACTATGCTTATTCATAAGGAGCAATCACACATACATAAGAAGAAGATAGAAGACAATCATGCAATTGAAAATACTGAAAATAAATAAGAGAAAAAGGAACTTTACCACCTTTTAGTTCATCTTCATTGTTGTTGTCATTTACCTCCTACTTTCTCCCTTCCCACACCAACTTAGGATGATTTCTTATACTACAGCAACAATTAAAACAGTGGTGATGGGATCTATGATGGTTCATGAATGTCTTACACACTGAAATGTGAGTAATGCATGTTGTTAAGCAAGCAAAAATTAAAGATAACACTGTAGGCCTAAGAAGCAAAGGCATTATGACTATACAAACAAGTGGTGTTGCTGGATGCATTGCATAAAAAAATAAGTGGCACACCAAACTTAGTGTGATACTTTCTTTTGGAATTGATGCAAGTATCTAGAAAGATTGAAAACAGATTGTTGCAAGGCAACACCAAACTTAGAATGTAACCATATGCCAATTTATTTGACAGAAAGCTAAATAAAACAAGCTGTTGTATTAATAACATAATCACCAAGACCCAGAGATGTCACGAGCAGGGGTTTCTTGGTGAGGCATTAATAAAAACAGCAAAAGAGCATGAAAAATAAAGAACAAAAGCAATTAAATGAATAGAAAGAAAAATGTCTAATCTAGGTAGTCAACCAACCGATAGTTTGTTAATCACAATTAATCCCCGGCAACGGCGCCAAAAATATGATACGGAAAAAATTAATTCCTTCGTAATATCTACCGGCAAGTTTAGCGGGTCGTATCAAGTAATAAAACTCACTAAAGAGTGAGGTTGATCCCACAAGGATTAACGTATTAAGCAATCAATGGTTGATTAACTAGCCTAGTTAGATGGTTCATATTGAAGTGATGATCAACAGGAAATGTAAATAACAAAAAAGGAAAGCGCAAAAAAGTAAAATGACAAGAATGTAAAGTACAAGAAAGTAAAGTGCTGGAAATGTAAAGTGTAGGAAAGTAAATGACTATAAAGAAAATGCAGAACTAAAAATAAAATGAACATTGGGATCAAGAGATATTGCATTCTCTGAATCAAGTTCATTCTCATCTCTTCCTCAATCAATGCATTCATTGATCTCCTTGGTAATCTTAGGTGATTGGATCACAATTCCTTGGCAATCCAGTATCTCTAAGCTTGAACAATTGCCCAATTCCTTGATTTAATTGCTCATGAGAAGAGATAAAGTTTGGCCACTGATTATACCACACACCTTCATAGATCAAAGTATTGGTAGGATTACATGTCATGATATCCATCCAACCCCCAACCTAATCTAGCATGAGAAAGCATTTCTAGCATGATTTCCTTATTCCTCTATTAAGGTTCCGAGGAAATCCAAGTATGAATGGTGCACGAAAATGTAAATCACATTTTTCACAACTCGTACCACTAACCAGCAAGTGCACTGGGTCGTCCAAGTAATACCTTACGTGAGTAAGGGTCGATCCCACGGAGATTGTTGGCTTGAAGCAAGCTATGGTTATCTTGTAACTCTTAGTCAGGATATAATATCAATAATGATTCTTAGTTTTAATTGTAAAAAGTAAAAGAGCATGAAATAAATACTTATTATGTAATAATGGAGAAGATGTTGGAGTTTTGGAGATGCTTTGTCTTCTGAATTCCTGTAACATAATGCTTCCTCACTTTCAAACATGCAAGGCTCCTTCCATGGCAAGCTGTATGTAGGGCGTCACCGTTGTCAATGGCTACTTCCCATCCTCTCAGTGAAAATGGTCCAAATGCTCTGTCACAGCACGGCTAATCATCTGTTGGTTCTCGATCATGTCAGAATAGAATCCATTGATTCTTTTGCGTTTATCATCATGCCCAACAATCGTAAGTTTGAAGCTCGTCACAGCCATTCAATCCTTGAATCCTACTCGGAATACCATAGACAAGGTTTAGACTTTTTAGATTCTCAAGAGTGGCCGCCAAAGGGTTCTAGCTTATACCACGAAGATTCTGATTAAGGAATCTAAGAGATACTCATTCAATCTAATGTAGAACAGAGGTGGTTGTCAGGCAAACGCTCATGGATTGGGAATGGTGATGAGTGTCACGGATCAACACCTTTTTCATATTAAAGCGCGAATGAACATCTTAGATAGAAACAAGCGTGTTTGAATAGAAAACAGAAATAATTGCATTAATTCATCGAGATGCTGCAGAGCTCCTCACCCCCAACAATGGAGTTTAGAGACTCATGCCGTCAAAAAGTATAAAGTTCAGATCTAAAAATGTCATGAGATACAAAATAAGTCTCTAAAAGTTGTTTAAATACTAAACTAGTAACCTAGGTTTACAGAAAATGAGTAAACTAAGATAGATAGTCCAGAAATCCACTTCTGGGGCCCACATGGTGTGTGCTGGGGCTGAGACTTGAGCTTATCACGTGTTTGGGCTGTTTCTGGAGTTAAACGTCAGGTTGTAACCTCTTTCTGGCGTTCAACTCCAACTTGCAACCTGTTTCTGGCGCTGAACGCTAGAATACAACATGGAACTGGCGTTGAACTCCAGTTTACATTGTCTATTTTAGCGCAAAGTATGGACTATTATATATTTCTGAAAAGCCCTAGATGTCTACTTTTCAACCCAATTAAGAGCGCGCCAATTTGACTCCTGTTACTCCAAAAAATCCATTCCGAGTGCAGGGATCCAACAGCATCAGTAGTCCTTTTTTAGCCTAAATCAAATTTTTGTCCAGCTCCCTCAATTTCAGCCAGAAAATACCTGAAATCACAGAAAAATACACAAACTCACAGTAAAGTCCAGAAATATGATTTTTTCCTAAAAACTAATAAAAATCTACTAAAAACTAACTAAAACATACTAAAATTTACATGAAATTACCCCAAAAAAGCGTATAAAATATCCGCTCATCACAACACCAAACTTAAACTGTTGCTTGTCCCCAAGCAACTAGATAAATAAAATAGGATAAAAAGAAATCAAGAAGCAATAATATCTCAGAGTTTTAGTGAAGCTCAGATTCTAATTAGATGAGCAGGGCTAGTAGCTTTTTGCTTTTGAACAGTTTTGGCATCTCACTTTATCCTTTGAAATTCAGAATAATTGGCATCCATAGGAACTCAGAATTTAGATAATATTATTGATTCTCCTAGTTTAGTATATTGATTCTTGAACACAGTTACTTTATAAGTCTTGGCTGTGGCCCTAAGCACTTTATTTTCCAGTATTACCACTGGATACATAAATGCCACAAACACATAATTGGGTGAACCTTTTCAGATTGTGACTTAGCTTTACTAAAATCCCCAATTAGAGGTGTCCAGAGTTCTTAAGCACACTCTTTTGCTTTGGATCACGAATTTAACCACTCAGTCTCAAGCTTTTCACTTGGACCTGCATGCCATAAGCACATGGTTAGGGACAGCTTGATTTAGCCACTTAGGCCTGGATTTATTTCCTTGGGCCCTCCTATCCATTGATGCTCAAAGCCTTTGATCTTTTTCACCCTTGCCTTTTGGTTTTAAGGGTTATTGGCTTTTTCTTTTTCTTTATCCAATGATTCTTTTTTTTTTTTCACTGCTTTTTCTTGCTTCAAGAATCAATTTCATGATTTTTCAGATCATCAATAATATTTCTCTTATTCATCATTCTTTTAAGAGCCAACAATTTTAACATTCATGAAATTCAATATAAAAAATATGCACTGTTCAAGCATTCATTCAGAAGATAAAAAGTATTGCCATCATATATAAATAATTAGAATTTTCCTTATTAAGAACTCAAAAAAATTAAATTGCCTCTTTATTCTAAAAATCTACTATTTTATTCATGTTTGATGATGATGAGAAAAATAAATTATAACTTAATTGGGAATAAAATTAAAATAGATATACTAATTACTACTACTCATATATAACTTCTAAGGTAAATTCCTATAAGAACAACTATCACATAGTTAAAGCTAAGATTAGGACTCAACAACCTTTATTTTGGGAAGTAAATGTTACTCTAGTCTGTAGGGTGCTTGGTCCTTCAAGAGATAATTTTTGACGCTTAAGTTCCTTCAAGTCACGCCTTTGCTCTTCTTGTTCCCCAAGCAATTTGCAAAGCATGCTATTTTGATTATTCTGTTCTTCCTTTATTTGGTCCATAGCTTCTTGCAACTTGGTAACAGATGCTTCAAGATGCTCTCAGTATTCAATTTGAGGGATTTCCGGGAAGAATTCCTGTGCTCTCCTCTTGTTTTGGTGATTGGTCGCTCAACTGAGATATACTCAGTTATTCCCATCTTCACTCCAGCATCTTTACATAGCATAGAGATTAAGCTTGGATAAGCCAATTTGGCATCTTTGGAGTTCTTGTTTGCAATTATGTAAAGTTCACACGAAATCAGCTGATGAACTTCCACTTCTCTTCCCAATATAATGCAGTGGATCATCAATGCTCTTTTAATGGTGACTTCAGAGCGGTTGCTAGTGGGCAGTATAGAATGCCCAATGAAGTCCAGCCAGCCTCTGGCGACTGATTTGAGATCTTCTCTCTTGAGTTGATTTGGGACAGCCTTGGTGTTGGTGGTCCACGCACCTGGTTCCAGGGAGGCATATGTCCTCTAGAATCTTGTCCAGGCCCTTATTTGTTCTCATCATTCTCCTATTAAAGGAGTCTGGGTCATCTTTCAGCTGAGGTAGCTTAAAGATCTCCCTGATTTTGTTAGGGTGGATGTGAACAATCTTTCCTCTGACCAAGGTCTGATAGTCATAGAGAGCAGTTCCAGATATTTTCTGCCTGTCTGTTTGCCACATGTTAGCGTAGAATTCCTAAACCATGTTTCTTCCCACCTTTGTTTCAGGATTAGCTAGGACTTCCCAGGTCCTGTTTCGAATTTGCTCTTGGATCTCCGGATATTCGTCTTCTTTCAGATCGAATTTAACTTTCGGGATCACTAATCTTAGACCCATTATTTTGTAGTAATGGTCTAAATGTTCTTTGGTTAAGAACTTCCCTTGATTCCAAAGTGGTTTTGGAATACTCTCTTTCTTGCCTCTTGGAGTGGGTTGTTTTCCTTTAGGAGCCATGATCTTAGTGGGTATGGTTTAGTGATCACGGATAAACACACCAAACATAGAGGTTTCCTTGTCCTCAAGCAAAAGAAAGGAAAGGAGAGGGATAGAAGGAGAGCTAGTATCGAATGGTGGATGAGAGGAGGGAGGCCGAATATGGATTTAAAGGGAGGGGGTGTGGTGCACGAAATTGTGATCATCAACAATAGCATTCAACTTGGTATGCGCGTTTATAACTCAGCACTTTCTTCACAACCTCGCAAAACTAACCAGCAAGTGCACTAGGTCGTCCAAGTAGTAAACCTTACGTGAGTAAGGGTCGATCCCACGGAGATTGTTGGTATGAAGCAAGCTATGGTCATCTTGAAATTCTTAGTTAGGCGGATAATATATGGTTATGGAGTTTTCGAATAATAATAATAAATAAACAGAAAATAAAGATAAAAATACTTATGTAAATCATTGGTGGGAATTTCAGATAGGTGTATGAAGATGCTGTGCTCCTTCTGAATCTCTGCTTTCCTACTGCCTTCATCCAATCCTTCTTACTCCTTTCCATGGCAAGCTGTATGTAGGGCATCACCGTTATCAATGGCTACATCCCATCCTCTCAGTGAAAATGGTCCAAATGCTCTGTCACAGCACGGCTAATCATCTGTCGGTTCTCGATCATGTCGGAATAGAATCCATTGATTCTTTTGCGTTTGTCATCTCGCCCAACAATCGCGAGTTTGATGCTCGTCACAATCATTCAATCCCTGAATCCTACTCGGAATACCACAGACAAGGTTTAGACTTTTGGTGCGCGAAATTGTGATCACTACACAACTTTGCACAACTAACCAGCAAGTGCACTGGGTCGTCCAAGTAATAAACCTTACGCGAGTAAGGGTCGATCCCACGGAGATTGTTGGTATGAAGCAAGCTATGGTCACCTTGTAAATCTTAGTCAGGCAGACTCAAATGGGTATAGTGATATACGAATAAAGCATAAAGATAAAGATAGAGGTACTTATGTAATTCATTGGTAGGAACTTCAGATAAGCGTATGAAGATGCCTTCCCTTCCGTCTCTCTGCTTTCCTACTGTCTTCATCCAATCCTTCTTATTCCTTTCCATGGCAAGCTTATGCAAGGGTTTCACCGTTGTCAGTGGCTACCTCCCATCCTCTCAGTGAAAATGTTCCTATGCTCTGTCACAGCATATGGCTAATCAGCTGTCGGTTCTCGGTCAGGCCGGAATAGAATCCAGTGATTCTTTTGCGTCTGTCACTAACGCCCCGCCTGCTAGGAGTTTGAAGCACGTCACAGTCATTCAATCATTGAATCCTACTCAGAATACCACAGACAAGGTTAGACCTTCCGGATTCTCTTGAATGCCGCCATCAGTTCTCGCCTATACCACGAAGACTCTGATCTCACGGAATGGCTGGCTCGTTTGTCAGGCGAGCACTCGGTTGTCAGGCGATCAACCATGCATCGTGTATCAGGAATCCAAGAGATAAACACTAGAGCCTTGCTTGCTTGTAGAACAAGAGTGGTTGTCAGTCACCTTGTTCATAGGTGAGAATGATGATGAGTGTCACGGATCATCACATTCATCAAGTTGAAGAGCAAGTGATATCTTGGACAAAGAACAAGCGGAATTGAATAGAAGAACAATAGTAATTGCATTAATACTCGAGGTACAGCAGAGCTCCACACCTTAATCTATGGTGTGTAGAAACTCCACCGTTGAAAATACATAAGAACAAGAGTGATCATTGGTTTCGGCCCCAGAGAGGGAACCAGAAGAACCAAGATGATCTAGAGATCTAAAGTGATCAAAAGATGAAAATACAATAGTAAAAGGTCCTATATATAGAAAACTAGTGGCCTAGGGTGTACATAGATGAGTAAATGACATAAAAATCCACTTCCGGGCCCACTTGGTGTGTGCTTGGGCTGAGCAATGAAGCAATTTCGTGTAGAGACTCTTCTTGGAGTTAAACGCCAGCTTTTATGCCAGTTTGGGCGTTTAACTCCCATTTAGGTGCCAGTTCCGGCGTTTAACGCTGGAATTTCTGAGGGTGACTTTGAACGCCGGTTTGGGCCATCAAATCTTGGGCAAAGTATAGACTATCATATATTGCTGGAAAGCCCAGGATGTCTACTTTCCAACGCCATTGAGAGCGTGCCAATTGGGTTTCTGTAACTCCAGAAAATCCACTTCGAGTGCAGGGAGGTCAGAATCCAACAGCATCTGCAGTCCTTTTCAGTCTCTGGATCAGATTTTTGCTCAGGTCCCTCAATTTCAGCCAGAAAATACCTGAAATCACAGAAAAACACACAAACTCATAGTAAAGTCCAGAAAAGTGAATTTTAACTAAAAACTAATAAAAATATACTAAGAACTTAACTAAAACTACTAAAAACATACTAAAAACAATGCCAAAAAGGGTACAAATTATCCGCTCATCACAACACCAAACTTAAATTGTTGCTTGTCCTCAAGCAACTGAAAATCAAATAAGATAAAAAGAAGAGAATATACTATAGACTCCAAATTATCAATGAAACTCAGCTCCAAATTAGATGAGCGGGACTAGTAGCTTTTTGCCTCCGAATAGTTTTGGCATCTCACTTTATCCTTTGAAATTCAGAATGATTGGCTTCTTTAGGAACTCAGAATCCAGATAATGTTATTGATTCACCTAATTAAGTATGATGATTCTTGAACACAGCTACTTATTGAGTCTTGGCCGTGGCCCAAAGCACTCTGTCTTCCAGTATTACCACCGGATACATACATGCCACAGACACATAATTGGGTGAACCTTTTCAGATTGTGACTCAGCTTTGCTAAAGTCCCCAATTAGAGGTGTCCAGGGTTCTTAAGCACACTCTTTTTGCCTTGGATCACAACTTTATTTCTTTCTTTTTCCTTCTTTTTCTCTTCCTTTTTTTTGTATTCACTGCTTTTTCTTGCTTCAAGAATCATGTTTATGATTTTTCAGATCCTCAGTAACATGTCTCCTTTTTCATCATTCTTTCAAGAGCCAACAATTTTAACATTCATGAACAACAAATTCAAAAGACATATGCACTGTTCAAGCATACATTCAGAAAACAAAAAGTATTGTCACCACATCAAACTAATTAAGCTAGTTTTAAAGATGAATTCGAAATCCTGTACTTCTTGTTCTTTTGTAATAAAAACAGTTTTCTTTTAAGAAAGGTGATGGATTCATAGGACATTCATAACTTTAAGGCATAGACACTAAGACACTAATGATCATAAGATACAAACATGGATAAACATAAGCACTAAATTTTCGAAAAATAGGAATTTAAAGAACAAGGAGATTAAAGAACGGGTCCACCTTAGTGATGGCGGCTCTTTCTTCCTCTTGAAGATCCTATGGAGTGCTTGAGCTCCTCAATGTCTCTTCCTTGTCTTTGTTGCTCCTCTCTCATGATTCTTTGGTCTTCTCTAATTTCATGGAGGATGATGGAGTGTTCTTGGTGCTCCACCCTTAGTTGTGATGGGCTTGAGGTCATGCCTTCTCAGTTGAACCGACTTCCCTCTTGAATTTCTCTTCCATTGGGCGTCCTCTTCACAGATATCTATGAGGACTTGGTCCAACTTTTTGATCAAAGTTGACCCTTCTTCATGGCCACAACTTCATAGAAGTGGTCTTGATGCACCCTTGAGATGAATCTCTCCATCTCTCATGACTCGGAGGTAGAAGCTTTTGCCTTCCTTTTCCTCTTTCTAGAGGTTTCTACGGCCTTGGATGCCATAAATGGTTATGGAAAAACAAAAAGCAATGCTTTTACCACACCAAACTTAAAAGGTTTGCTCGTCCTCGAGCAAAAGAAGAAAGAAGAAAGTAGAAGAAGAAGAAATGAGGAAGAAGGGAATGGCTTTTGTGTTCGGCCAAAGAGGGGGAGAAGTGGTGGGGTTGGTGGGGATCCTGTGGACTCCACAGATCCTGTGGTGTCAAGGAAAAGTCATCCCTGCACCAAATGGCATGCAAAAATACGTTTTGGGCCAATTCTGGCGTTAAACGCCGGGCTGGTGCCCATTTCTGGCGTTTAACGCCAGGTTCTTGCCCTTTCCTGGCGTTTAACGCCAGTCTGGTGCCCCTTTCTGGCGTTAAACGCCCAGAATGGTGCCAGACTGGGCGTTAAACGCCCATCTGCTAGCCTTACTGGCGTTTAAACGCCAGTAAGTTCTTCCTCCAGGGTGTGCTGTTTTTCTTCCTGTTTTTCATTCTGTTTTTGCTTTTTCAATTGATTTTGTGACTTCTCATGATCATCAACCTACAAAAAACATAAAATAACAAAAGAAAATAGATAAAATATAACATTGGGTTGCCTCCCAACAAGCGCTTCTTTAATGTCAGTAGCTTGACAGATGGCTCTCATGGAGCCTCACATTTTCTCAGAGCAATGCTGAAACCTCCCAACACCAAACTTAGAGTTTGAATATGGGGGTTCAACACCAAACTTAGAGTTTGGTTGTGGCCTCCCAACACCAAACCTAAAGTTTGACTGTGGGGCTCTTTTTGACTCTGATTTGAGAGAAGCTCTTCATGCTTCCTCTCCATGGTGACAGAGGGAT
This sequence comes from Arachis stenosperma, assembly GCF_014773155.1. NCBI lineage: Eukaryota > Viridiplantae > Streptophyta > Magnoliopsida > Fabales > Fabaceae > Arachis > Arachis stenosperma. Next base: position 93,079,075 of record NC_080379.1, on the reverse strand, counting down.
ATCCTTGAGCCTTAAACACAAAGGATTCTTCATTCAATTGAATGATCAGTTCGCCTCTATCAACATCAATCACAGCCTTTGCTGTGGCTAGGAAGGGTCTGCCAAGGATGATGGTTTCATCCATGCACTTCCCAGTCTCTAGGACTATAAAATCAGTAGGGATGTAGTGGTCTTCAATCTTCACCAAAACATCCTCTACAAGTCCATGAGCTTGTTTTCTTGAGTTGTCTGCCATCTCTAATGAGATTTTTGCAGCTTGCACCTCAAAGATCCCTAGCTTCTCCATTACAGAGAGAGGCATGAGGTTTACACTTGACCCTAAGTCACACAGAGCCTTCTTGAAGGTCATGGTGCCTATGGTACAAGGTATTGAAAACTTCCCAGGATCTTGTCTCTTTTGAGGTAATTTCTGCCTAGACAAGTCATCCAGTTCTTTGGTGAGCAAAGGGGGTTCATTCTCCCAAGTCTCATTTCCAAATATCTTGTCATTTAGCTTCATGATTGCTCCAAGGTATTTAGCAACTTGCTCTTCAGTGAGATACTCATCCTCTTCAGAGGAAGAATACTCATCAGAGCTCATGAATGGCAGAAGTAAGTCCAATGGAATCTCTATGGTCTCATTTTGAGCCTCAGATTCCCATGGTTCCTCATTAGGGAACTCATTGGAGGTCAGTGCACGCCCACTGAGGTCTTCCTCAGTGGCGTTCACTTCCTCTCCTTCCTCTCCAAATTCGGCCATGTTGATGGCCTTGCACTCTCCTTTTGGATTTTCTTCTGTGTTGCTTGGAAGAGTACTAGGAGGGAGTTCAGTAATTTTCTTGCTCAGCTGTCCCACTTGTGCCTCCAAATTCCTGATGGAGGATCTTGTTTCAGTCATAAAACTTTGAGTGGTGTTGATTAGATCAGAGACCATAGTTGCTAAGTCAGAGGGGTTCTGCTTAGAATTCTCTGTCTGTTGCTGAGAAGATGATGGAAAAGGCTTGCCATTGCTAAACCTGTCTCTTCCACCATTATTGTTGTTGAAACCTTGTTGAGGTCTCTGTTGATCCTTCCATGAGAAATTTGGGTGATTTCTCCATGAAGAATTATAGGTGTTTCCATAGGGTTCTCCTAAGTAATTCACCTCTTCCATTGAAGGGTTCTCAGGATCATAGGCTTCTTCTTCAGATGAAGCATCCTTAGTACTGCTTGGCGCATTTTGCATTCCAGACAGACTTTGAGAAATCAAATTGACTTGTTGAGTCAATATTTTATTCTGAGCCAATATGGCATTCAGAGTATCAATCTCAAGAACTCCTTTCTTCTGATTTGCCCCATTGTTCACAGGATTCCTTTCAGAAGTGTACATGAATTGGTTATTTGCAACCATTTCAATTAGTTCTTGAGCTTCTGTAGGCGTCTTCTTCAGATGAAGAGATCCTCCAGCAGAGCTATCCAAAGACATCTTGGATAGTTCAGAGAGACCATCATAGAAAATACCTATGATGCTCCATTCAGAAAGCATGTCAGAAGGACATTTTCTGATCAATTGTTTGTATCTTTCCCAAGCTTCATAGAGGGATTCTCCATCCTTCTGTCTGAAGGTTTGGACTTCCACTCTAAGCTTACTCAATTTTTGAGGTGGAAAGAACTTTGCCAAGAAGGCATTGACTAGCTTTTCCCATGAGTCCAGGCTTTCTTTAGGTTGTGAGTCCAACCATGTTCTAGCTCTGTCTCTTACAGCAGAAGGGAATAGCATAAGTCTATAGACCTCAGGGTCTACCCCATTAGTCTTGACAGTGTCACAGATTTGCAAGAATTCAGCTAAGAACTGATGAGGATCTTCCAATGGAAGTCCATGAAACTTGCAATTCTGTTGCATTAGAGAAACTAATTGAGGCTTAAGCTCAAAGTTGTTTGCTCCAATGGCAGGGATAGAGATGCTTCTCCCATAGAAGTCGGGAGTAGGTGCAGTAAAGTCACCCAGCACCTTCCTTGCATTGTTTGCATTGTTGTTGTTTTCGGCTGCCATGTCTTCTTCTTCTTTGAAGAATTCGGTCAGGTCCTCAATAAAGAGTTGTGCCTTAGCTTCTCTTAGTTTTCGCTTCAAGGTCCTTTCAGGTTCAGGGTCAGCTTCAACAAGAATGCCTTTGTCTTTGTTCCTGCTCATATGAAAGAGAAGAGAACAAGAAAATATGGAATCCTCTATGTCACAGTATAGAGATTCCTTGATGTGTCAGAGGAAGAAAAATGGAAGACAGAGGTAGAAAATTCGAACTTATCAAAGAAGATGGAGTTCGAATTTTGCATTAAGGAATAGTGTTAGTCCATAAATAGAAGGATGTGAGAAGAAGGGAAGTAATTTTCGAAAATTAAGTAAAAGATTTTGAAAACATTTTGAAAAACACTTAATTGATTTTCGAAAATAAGAGTGGAAAAGAAATCAAGTGATTTTTGAAAAAGATTTTGAAATTAGAAATAAAAAAGATTTGATTGAAAATTATTTTGAAAAAGATGTGATTAAAAAGATTTGATTGAAAAGTTATGGTTTTAAAAAGATATGATTGAAAAGATATGATTTGAAAAATAATTTTAAAAAGATTTGATTTAAAAAAATTAATGACTTGCCTAACAAGAAAAGATATGATTCAAACATTAAACCTTTCTCAACAGAAAAGGCAACATACTTAAAATGTTTAATCAAATCATTAATTGTTAGTAAGTATCTTTGAAAAAGGAAAGAAATTGATTTTGAAAACATTTGATTGAAAAGATATGATTTGAAAAAGATTTGATTTTGAAAAACTTTGAAGACTTGAAAAAAAATTGATTTTGAAAACAAATCCTCCCCCTTGTGCCATCCTGGCGTTAAACGCCCAGAATGGTGCACATTCTGGCGTTTAACGCCCAAACTACTACCCTTTTGGGCGTTAAACGCCCAGCCAGGCACCCTGGCTGGCGTTTAAACGCCAGTCTGTCTTCTTCACTGGGCATTTTGAATGCCCAGCTTTTTCTGTGTGATTCCTCTGCAGTATGTTCTGAATCTTCAATTCTCTGTATTATTGACTTGAAAAGACACAAATTAAAAATATTTTTGGATTTTTAATAATAAGGAATAATCAAAATGCAACTAAAATCAAATAATAATGCATGCAAGACACCAAACTTAGCAGTTTGTATACCATTGACACTAACAAAATGAGAATGCATATAACAAAACACTCAAGTCAATAGAATTCAAAGATCAAAACAAGGAAATCATCAAGAACAACTTGAAGATCAATGAGGACACATGCATGAATGCAATAAGAACAGAAACATGCAATTGATACTAAACTTAAGATGAGACTCTAGACTCAAACAAGACATATTTTTGGATTTTATGATTTTGTAATTTTTTTTTTTGTGCTTTTTCAAAAATTAAGTGAAAAGGAAAATAAAGGTATGAAAATTCTTAATGAGAATTCCAGGAATCATGCAATGTTAGTCTAAAGCTTTAGTCTAAAGGAATTAGACATGGCCGGCCAAGCTTCAGCAGGACATTGCATTCAAGAGCTAAATTGATGAGAATCAATCAGCTTTGGTGATGATAAGAACATCACCTTTGAAACACTAGAATTCATTCTTAAGAACTCTGAAGAAAAATACCTAATCTAAGCAACAAGATGAACCGTCAGTTATCCATACTCGAACAATCCCCGGCAACGGCGCCAAAAACTTGGTGCGCGAAATTGTGATCATTACACAACTTTGCACAACTAACCAGCAAGTGCACTGGGTCGTCCAAGTAATAAACCTTACGCGAGTAAGGGTCGATCCCACGGAGATTGTTGGTATGAAGCAAGCTATGGTCACCTTGTAAATCTTAGTCAGGCAGACTCAAATGGGTATAGTGATATACGAATAAAGCATAAAGATAAAGATAGAGGTACTTATGTAATTCATTGGTAGGAACTTCAGATAAGCGTATGAAGATGCCTTCCCTTCCGTCTCTCTGCTTTCCTACTGTCTTCATCCAATCCTTCTTATTCCTTTCCATGGCAAGCTTATGCAAGGGTTTCACCGTTGTCAGTGGCTACCTCCCATCCTCTCAGTGAAAATGTTCCTATGCTCTGTCACAGCATATGGCTAATCAGCTGTCGGTTCTCGGTCAGGCTGGAATAGAATCCAGTGATTCTTTTGCGTCTGTCACTAACGCCCCGCCTGCTAAGAGTTTGAAGTACGTCACAGTCATTCAATCATTGAATCCTACTCAGAATACCACAGACAAGGTTAGACCTTCCGGATTCTCTTGAATGCCGCCATCAGTTCTTGCCTATACCACGAAGACTCTGATCTCACGGAATGGCTGGCTCGTTTGTCAGGCGAGCACTCGGTTGTCAGGCGATCAACCATGCATCGTGTATCAGGAATCCAAGAGATAAACACTAGAGCCTTGCTTGCTTGTAGAACAAGAGTGGTTGTCAGTCACCTTGTTCATAGGTGAGAATGATGATGAGTGTCACGGATCATCACATTCATCAAGTTGAAGAGCAAGTGATATCTTGGACAAAGAACAAGCGGAATTGAATAGAAGAACAATAGTAATTGCATTAATACTCGAGGTACAGCAGAGCTCCACACCTTAATCTATGGTGTGTAGAAACTCCACCGTTGAAAATACATAAGAACAAGAGTGATCATTGGTTTCGGCCCTAGAGAGGGAACCAGAAGAACCAAGATGATCTAGAGATCTAAAGTGATCAAAAGATGAAAATACAATAGTAAAAGGTCCTATATATAGAAAACTAGTAGCCTAGGGTGTACATAGATGAGTAAATGACATAAAAATCCACTTCCGGGCCCACTTGGTGTGTGCTTGGGCTGAGCAATGAAGCAATTTCGTGTAGAGACTCTTCTTGGAGTTAAACGCCAGCTTTTATGCCAGTGTGGGCGTTTAACTCCCATTTAGGTGCCAGTTCTGGCGTTTAACGCTGGAATTTCTGAGGGTGACTTTGAACGCCAGTTTGGGCCATCAAATCTTGGGCAAAGTATGGACTATCATATATTGCTGGAAAGCCCAGGATGTCTACTTTCCAAATCCGTTAAGAGCGTGCCAATTGGGCTTCTGTAACTCCAGAAAATCCACTTCGAGTGCAGGGAGGTCAGAATCCAACAGCATCTGCAGTCCTTTTCAGTCTCTGGATCAGATTTTTGCTCAGGTCCCTCAATTTCAGCCAGAAAATACCTGAAATCACAGAAAAACACACAAACTCATAGTAAAGTCCAGAAAAGTGAATTTTAACTAAAAACTAATAAAAATATACTAAGAACTTAACTAAAACTACTAAAAACATACTAAAAACAATGCCAAAAAGGGTACAAATTATCCGCTCATCAACTTTCCAGATTCTCATGAATGCTGCCATCAATTCTAGCTTATACCACGAAGATTCTGGTCAAGGAATCCAAGAGATATGCGCCCGGTCTAAGGTAGAACGGAAGTGGTTGTCAGTCACGCGTTCATAGGTGAGAATGATGATGAGTGTCACGGATCATCACATTCATCATGTTGAAGTGCAACGAATATCTTAGAACAGGAATAAACTGAATTGAATAGAAAATAGCAGTAATTGCATTAAAACTCGAGGTACAGCAGAGCTCCACACCCTTAATCTATGGTGTGTAGAAACTCCACCGTTGAAAATACATAAGTGATGGTGGTCCAGGCATGGCCGAATGGCCAGCCCCCAAAACGTGATCACAGGATCCTAAGATGAATAATGGAATAAAACCGAGACCAGAGATGTCTAATACAATAGTAAAATGTCCTATTTATACTAGACTAGCTACTAGGGTTTACAGAAGTAAGTAGTTGATGCAGAAATCCACTTTCGGGGCCCACTTGGTGTGTGCTTGGGCTGAGTTTGAGCTTTACACGTGCAGAGGCTTCTTTTGGAGTTGAACGCCAAGTTGTAACGTGTTTTTGGCGTTCAACTCTGGTTCGTGACGTGTTTCTCGCGTTTGACTCCAAAATGCAGCATGGAACTGGGGTTGAGCGCCAGTTTACGTCGTCTAATCTCGAATAAAGCATGGACTATTATATATTGCTGGAAAGCTCTGGATGTCTACTTTGAATTCTGTAGCTCTAGAATATCTATTTTGAGTGTAGAGAGGTGAGAATCCAACAGCATCAGTAGTCCTTTGTCAGCCTTTTATCAAAATTTTGCTCAGGTCCCTCAATTTCAGCCAGAAAATACCTGAAATCACAGAAAAACACACAAACTCATAGTAAAGTCCAAAAATGTGAATTTAGCATAAAAACTAATGAAAACATCCCTAAAAGTAACTAGATCCTACTAAAAACTACCTAAAAATAATGTCAAAAAGCGTATAAATTGCCCGCTCATCACAACACCAAACTTAAATTGTTGCTTGTCCCCAAGCATCTGAAAATCAATTAGGATAAAAAGAAGAGAATATACTATAAATCTCAAACTATCAATGAATATTAGTTCTAATTAGATGAGCGGGACTAGTAGCTTTTTGCTTCTTAATAGTTTTGGCATCTCACTTTATCCTTTGAAGTTTAGAATGATTGGCATCTATAGGAACGTATAATTTCAGATAGTGTTATTGATTCTCCTAGTTAAGTATGTTGATTCTTGAACACAGCTACTTTTATGAGTCTTGGCCGTGGCCCTAAGCACTTTGTTTTCCAATATTACCACCGGATACATAAATGCCACAGACACATAACTGGGTGAACCTTTTCAGATTGTGACTCAGCTTTGCTAAAGTCCCCAGTTAGATGTGTCCAGGGTTCTAAAGCACACTCTTTTTGCTTTGGATCACGACTTTAACCACTTAGTCTCAAGTTTTTCACTTGGACCTGCATGCCACAAGCACATGGTTAGGGACAGCTTGATTTATCCGCTTTGGCCTGGATTTTAGTTCCTTGGGCCCTCCTATCCATTGATGCTCAAAGCCTTGGATCCTTTTTACCCTTGCCTTTTGGTTTTAAGGGCTATTGGCTTTTTCTGCTTGCTTTTTCTTTTTTTTTCGCCATTTTTTACAAGCTTTTGCTATTCACTGCTTTTTCTTGCTTCAAGAATCAATTTCATGATTTTTCAGATTTATCAATAGCATTTCTCTTTGTTCATCATTCTTTCAAGAGCTAACAATTTAAACATTCATAAACAGCAAGATAAAAAATATGCATTGTTCAAGCATTCATTCAGAAAACAAAAAGTATTGTCACCACATCAATACAATTAAACTAATTACAAGGATGAATTCGAAATTCATGTACTTCTTATTCTTTTGAATTAGAAACATTTTTCATTTAAGAGAGGTGAAGGATTCATGGAATTATTCATAGCCTTTGGACATAGTTACTAAATACTAATATCATGAAGTAAAGACACAAACATAGACAAACATGAAGCATAAAAATCGAAAAATAGAGATAAGAACAAGGAAGTTAAGGAATGAGTCCACCTTAGTAAGGGTGGCGCCTTTTTAACGGATCAATGGTGCTTTTTGAGCTCCTTTATGTCTCTTCCTTGCCTCTATTGCTTGATCCCTTGTGATTTTGTTGCTCCTATCCTTAGTTGCTCCCAATAGTTGTGTAGAGGAAAATATATCTCCTGAGGTATCTCAGGGATTTCTTGATGAGGGAATTCCTCATGCTCTTTTGATGTGCAGTCAAATGCTCTACTACTGAGTTATGGACCCTTGAGATGAATCTCTCCATCTCCCACAACTCAGAGGTGGAAGCAATTGCCTTCCCTTTCCTCTTTCTTGAGGTTTCTCTGGCCTTAGGTGCCATAAATGGTTATGAAAAAACAAAAAAGCTATGCTTTTACCACACCAAACTTAGAATATTGCTCGCCCTCGAGCAAAAGAAGAAAGAATAGAAGAAGAAGAAGAAGATATGGAGGAGAGGGAGAGATGTTTGTGTTTCGGCCATGTAGGGTGGGTTTGGGTGGGAAGGATTGATGGATGTGAGTGGTGAAGAGGTGATGGAGAAGAGAGATTGAGGTGATCGGTGAAGAAGAGAGAAGGTGAGTTGGGGTAGGTAGGGATCCTGTGGGGTCCATAGATATCCTGAGATGATCCTGTGGGGTCTACAGATCCTAAGGTGTTAAGGATTATCATCCCTACACCGATGAGGCGTGTAAAACGCCCTCTGCATGCAATCCTGGCGTTCAACGCCAGATTGATGCTTGTTTTTGGCGTTGAACGCCAGCTTCATGCTTGTTTTGGGCGTTCAACGCCCATTTGCAGTATGTTTCTGGTGTTGAACGCCAGTTCCATGCTTGTTTCTGGTGTTCAGCGCCAGCTCTCCTCAGGGTGTATTCCTAGTGTTTAAACGCCAGGATGTTGCTTGTTTCTGGCATTCAACGCCAGATCCATGCTCTGTTCTGGCGTTGAACGCCAGCCAGACGCTCCTTACTGGCGTTTAAATGCTAGTAAGTCCTTCCTCCAGGGTGTGCTTTTTCTTCTGCTGTTTTTGATTCTATTTTTAATTTTAGTATTTATTTTGTGACTCCACATGATCATGAACCTAATAAAACATAAAATAACAATAAAAGAAAAACAAAATTAGATAAATAAAATTGGGTTGCCTCCCAATAAGCCATCCTTTAATGTCATTAGCTTGACAATGGGCTCTCATGGAGCCTCACAGGTGATCAGGTCAATGTTATAGACTCCCAACACCAAACTTAGAGTTTGGATGTGAAGATTCAACACCAAACTTAGAGTTTGGTTGTGGCCTCGCAACACCAAACTTAGAGTTTGATTGTGGGGGCTCTGTTTGACTCTGTACTGAGAGAAGCTTTTCATGCTTCCTCTCTATTGTTAAAGAAGAACACCCTTGGGTCTTAAACACAAGGTAGTCCCCATTTAATTGAAGGACTAATTCTCCTCTGTTAACATCTATTACAGCTCCTGCTGTGGCTAGGAAAGGTCTTCCAAGGATGATGCATTCATCCTCTTCCTTCCTAGTGTCTAAGATTATGAAATCAGCAGGGATGTAAAGGCCTTCAACCTTTACCAACACGTCCTTTACCAATCCATAAACTTGTCGTACTGACTTGTCTGCCATTTGCAATGAGAATATGGTAGGCTGTACCTCAATGATCCCCAGATTCTCCATTACAAAGAGTGGCATAAGATTTATGCCTGACCCTATGTCACACAGAGCCTTTTCAAATGTCATGGTGCCTATGGTACAGGGTATTAAGAATTTACCAGGATCTTGTTTCTTTTGAGGTAAACTTTTCTGAACCCATGTATCTAGTTCACCAATGAGCAAGGGAGGTTCACCTTCCTAAGTCTCATTACCAAACAACTTGGCATTCAGCTTCATGATAGCTCCTAGATATTGAGCAACTTGCTCTCCAGTTACATCTTCATCCTCTTCAGAGGAAGAATAGTTTTCAAAGCTCATGAATGGTAGAAGGAGGTTTAATGGAATCTCTATGGTCTTTATATGAGCCTCAGATTCTTTTAGGTCCTCAATAGGAAACTCCTTCTTGCTTGAGAGACTGATAACCCCCGATTTTGTGTTTTATTTTGTGCTTATTTTGAGGGATTTATTGACCTTTTCCCATATTTATTTAATGAAATAGCATGGTTTCGTAATTCTCCTTTGAATTGTGCTTGAATGTTAAAACATGCTTTTTAATTCATTTTAATTCCATTCGATGCCTTGATGTGTTTGTTAAGTAATTTCAGGTCCATAAGGCAAGTATTGGATGGAAGAAATGAAGAGAAAAGCATGCTAAGAGGAGAATGCATGAAGAAACAAAGAATTGGAATGCACCAATGGACGCGCACGCGTACAAGGCGCGCACGCGTACAAGGCGCGCACGCGCAAAAGTGGTTTTCCACAAGGACGCGCACGCGTACATACCGCTTCCGCGCAGATGAGGATTTGACAATCGACGCGCACGCGTACATGGTACGCACGCGCCAATACTTTTACTTGGCCCACTTAAAGGCAAAATGCTGGGGGGCAATTTCTGAGCTTCCCTGGCCCAAATCCAACTTGTTTCTGAGTGTATTTCATGCAGAATTGAAGTCCAAGCAAGGGGGAGCAATTAGTTTTAGCCAACATGAGCCTTTAGTTAGCTTTCTAGAGAAGGAAGCTCCTTCTTCTCTCTAGAATTAGGATTAGGATTTCTTAGATCTTGGTTTAATTCATGCTTTGATTTACTTTTCCTTTACAATTTCTTGTTCCTCTACTCTTTCTCTCTTTAATTTTGTATTTCATTCTTGTAATTGCTTACTTTGTTGTTGATGCACTTTTGTTATTCCATTTTCCTTTAATGCAATTTATGATTCATGTTCCTTTATTGTTGATTTGATTTGTTGTTGTTTAATTCATTGCAATTGAGTAGTGTAGATTTACATTCCTTGCAATTTTACTATGCTTCCCTTTTATGCCTACTAAGTGTTTGACAAAATGCTTGGTAGGATGTTAGAGTAGATTTTGAGCATTCTTGGCTTGGAAAGAGTGATTGGGCAATCTTGAGTCATGAAAACCCAATTTATGTTGGTAATATAGAGTTGTTAGCTAGTATTGTTTCCATTGACGCTAATCTTTTTCTAATTTAATTAGTAAGTCGATTAGGACTTTTGGATTGAGATTAGCTAGTCTCATTAGACTTTCTCCCTATTTGTTGGAGTTGACGTAATGAGATAAATTCTTGTTTATTATTGTGACATGATTGGTTAATCTTGTTTGACATTCTCCCTATTTGTTGGAGTTGACTAAATAAGATGAATTAATCATGCATGACTAGGATAGAAAGCCTATGATCTCAATCATTGCCATGAATGTCTCTCTTTATTAATTGCTTTCTTTAATTACTTGCTTAATTTACTTTTCTTGTCCTTTTATTTTATTGTCCCTCTAATCAACCAAAACCCCCCTATACCCCTCATAGTCAATAATCATACATTTCATTACAATTCCTCGTGAGACGACCCGGAGTCTCAATACTTCGGTTAATTTTTATTTGGGGTTTGTTCTTTGTGACAACCAAAAATTTAATTTGAATTGAGGATTGACTATCGGTTGGACTATACTAACAATGGAAATATTTTGTGGAATTCCGAACTGGTAACGATTCTCACTATCAGAGACGTCCCATGAGGTCTTCCTCATTGGGATTCACGTTCTCTCCTCCCTCTCTAGGTTCGGCCATATTGATCATGTCAATGGCCTTGCACTCTCTTTTTGGATTCTCTTCAGTGTTGCTTGGGAGAGTACTAGGAGGAGTTTCAGTGACTTTCTTACTCAGTTGGCCCACTTGTGCCTCCAAATTTCTAATGGAGGACCTTGTTTCACTCATGAAGCTTAAAGTGGCCTTAGACAGATCAGAGACTATATTTGCTAAGTTAGAGGTGCTCTGCTCAGAATTCTCTGTCTGTTACTGAGAAGATGATGGAAAAGGCTTGCTATTGCTAAACCTGTTTCTTCCACCATTATTAAAGCCTTGTTGAGGCTTTTGTTGATCCTTCCATGAGAAATTTGGATGATTTCTCCATGAGGGGTTATAGGTGTTGCCAAAGGCTTCCCCCATGTAATTTACCTCTGCCATTGCAGGGTTTTCAGGATCATAAGCGTCTTCTTCAGAAGATGCCTCTTTAGTGCTGTTGGATGCATTTTGCCATCCATTCAGACTTTGAGAAATCATGTTGACTTGCTGAGTCAACATTTTGTTCTGAGCAAATATGGCATTCAGAGCATCAATTTCAAGAACTCCCTTCCTCTGAGGCGTCCCATTATTCACGGAATTCCTCTCAGAAGTGTACATGAACTGGTTATTTACAACCATGTCAATAAGTTCTTGAGCCTCTGCAGGTGTTTTCTTTAGGTGAATGGATCCACCTGCAAAATGGTCCAGTGACATCTTAGAGAACTCAGATAGACCATAATAGAATATATATATCATGGTCCATTCTGAAAATATGTCAGAAGGATATATTTTGGTCATCTGCTTGTATCTTTCCCAAGCTTCATAGAGGGGTTCACCATCTTTTTGTTTGAAGGTCTGAACATCCACTCTAAGCTTGCTCAACTTTTGAGGAGGAAAGAACTTAGCCAAGAAGGCCGTGACCAGCTTATCCCAGGAGTCCAGGCTATCTTTAGGTTGTTGAGAGTCCAACCATGTTCTAGCTCTGTCTCTTACAGCAAAAGGGAAAAGCATGAGCCTATAGACTTCAAGATCTACTCCATTAGTCTTAACAGTCTCACAGATCTGCAAGAACTCAGTTAAGAACTGGTAAAGATCTTCTGATGGACGTCCATGAAACTTGCAGTTCTGTTGCATTAGAACAACTAATTGAGGTTTCAGCTCAAAATTGTTTGCTCTAATGGCAGGAATTGAGATGCTTCTTCCATTAAACTTGGATGTAGGTGCAGTATAATCACCAAGCATCCTTCTTACATTATTGTTGTTGGGTTCGGCTGCCATCTCCTTTTCTTGTTCGAAAATTTCAGCAAGGTTGTCTCTGAATTGTTGTAATTTAGCTTCTCTTAGTTTCCTCTTCAGAGTCCTTTCAGATTTTGGATCAGCTTCAACAAGAATGCCTTTTTCCTTGTTCCTGCTCATATGAGAAAAAAGAGAACAGAAAAAGAAGAGGAATCCTCTATGTCACAGTATAGAGATTCCTTTATGTTAGTAGAAGAAGAAAGGGAATAAGAATGAAGAAGAATGAATAATCCAAACACAAGGGTGATGATAGGAGCTGAGATTTGAGATAAAGAGAAGTGTTAGTAAATGAATAAATAAATAGAATAAGATGAGAGAGAGAAGTTTTCGAAAATAATATTTGAAAAAGAGTTAATGATTTTCGAAAATTAAAGGGGGAATAAAATTAAAATTAAAACTTAAAACAATTAGTTAATTAAAAGAATTTTAAAAAGGAAGGAGCAATTTTCGAAAATTAGAGAGGGAAAATTAGTTAGGTGGTTTTGAAAAAGATAAGAAACAAACAAAAAGTCAATTAGTTAGTTGAAAAAGATTTGAAAATCAAATTTGAAAAGATAAGAAGTAAGAAGATATTTTGAAATCAAATTTTTGAAAAAGATAAAATTTTGAAAAAGATATGATAAAAAGATATGATTAAAAAGATATGGTTGGAAAAGATTTAATTTTTTAAAATTAAAATTAATTACTTGACTAACAAGAAACTAAAAGATACGATTCTAGAATTTAAACATTGAACCTTTCTTAACAAGAAAGTAACAAACTTCAAATTTTTGAATCAATCACATTACTTGTTAGTTAAGTTTCGAAATTTTGAAATGTAATTAAGAAAAAGATTTTGAAAAATATTTTAAAAATTTTCGAAAATTAATAAGAAAAATGAAAAAGATTTGATTTTTGTAAAAGTTTTGAAAAGATAAGATTTTTAAAATTTGAAAATTTGACTTGACTTACAAGAAACAACTAATTTTAAAATTTTTTGACTAAGTCAACTCAAATTTTCGAAATTTTGAGAGAAAAAAGGAAAAGATATTTATTTTTTTGATTTTTGAATTTTTAATGATGAGAGAGAAAAACACAATTATGACCCAAAACATGAAAATTTTGGATCAAAACACATGATGCATGCAAGAACACTATGAATGTCAAGATGAACACCAAGAACACATTGAAGATCATGATGAACATCAATAACTTATTTTTGAAAAAATTTTTATGCAAAGAAAACATGCAAGACACCAAACTTAGAAATCTTCAATGCTTAGATACTATGAATGCAAAAATGCATATGAAAAATAAGAAAAGGCACTAAACAAGAAAAATTAAAGATCAAACAAGAAGACTTACCAAGAACAACTTGAAGATCATGAAGAATGCAATGCATGAATTTTTCAAAAAATGCAAGAACAAGATGAATATGCAATTGACACCAAACTTAAAACATGACACAAGACTCAAACAAGAATCACAAAGTTATTTTTGATTTTATGATTTTCTAAATTTTTTTGTATTTTATTTTATTTTTTTCGAAAACATATAGGAAAAAGGAAGTAATGAATTCAAAGTCCTCAATCAAAATTCCAGGAATCATACCAGGTTAGTCTAAAGCTTGATGGCTAGCCAAGCTTCAGCATACCATTTTGAATCTCTAGAATTCATTCTTAAAAACTCTGAAGGATTTTTCGAAAACAGAGGGAGAAAAATTTTTTGAAATATTTTTGAAAATTTTTCTGAAAATAAATGAAAAGAAAATTACCTAATCTGAGCAATAAGATAAACCGTCAGTTGTCCAAACTCGAACAATCCCTGGCAACCGCGTCAAAAACTAGGTGCACGAAATTGTGATCATCAACAATAGCATTCAACTCGGTATGTGATGAGCGGATAATTTGTACGCTTTTTGGCATTATTTTTAGTATATTTTTAGTAGTTTGAGTTGAGTTCTTAGTATATTTTTATTAGTTTTTAGTTAAAATTCACTTTTCTGGACTTTACTATGAGTTTGTGTATTTTTCTGTGATTTCAGGTATTTTCTGGCTGAAATTGAGGGACCTGAGCAAAAATCTGATCCAGAGACTGAAAAGGACTGCAGATGCTGTTGGATTCTGACCTCCCTTCACTCGAGGTGGATTTTCTGGAGCTACAGAAGCCCAATTGGCGCGCTCTCAACGGCGTTGGAAAGTAGACTTCCTGGGCTTTCCAGAAATATATGATAGTCCATACTTTGCCCAAGATTTGATGGCCCAAACCGGCGTTCAAAGTCACCTTCAGAATTCCCAGCGTTAAACGCCGGAACTGGCACCAAAATGGGAGTTAAACGCCCAAACTGGCATAAAAGCTGGCGTTTAACTCCAAGAAGAGTCTCTACACGAAAATGCTTCAATGCTCAGCCCAAGCACACACCAAGTGGGCCCGGAAGTGGATTTTTATGTCATTTACTCATCTCTGTACACCCTAGGCTACTAGTTCTCTATATATAGGACCTTTTACTATTGTATTTTCATCTTCTGATCTTTGGAATCTTTTGTTCTTTAGATCTTTTGATCACTTTGGGAGGCTGGCCTCACGGCCATGCCTAGAGCTTGTTCTTATGTATTTTCAACGGTGGAGTTTCTACACACCATAGATTAAGGTGTGGGACTCTGCTGTACCTCGAGTATTAATGCAATTACTATTGTTCTTCTATTCAATTCCGCTTGTTCTTATTCTAAGATATTCATTCGCACTCAAGAACTTGATGAATGTGATGATTATGTGACACTCATCATCATTCTCACTGATGAACAAAGTGACTGACAACCACTCTTGTTCTACAAGCAAACAAGGCTCTAATGTTTATCTCTTGGGTTCTTTAACCGGAATCTTCGTGGTATAAGCTAGAACTGATGGCGGCATTCAAGAGAATCCGGAAGGTCTAAACCTTGTCTATGGTATTCTGAGTAGGATTCAATGATTGAATGACTGTGACGTGCTTCAAACTCCTGAGGGCGGGGCGTTAGTGACAGACGCAAAAGAATCACTGGATTCTATTCCGGCCTGATTGAGAACCGACAGATGGATAGCCATGCCGTGACAGGGTGCGTTGAACATTTCCAATGAGAGGATGGGAGGTAGCCACTGACAACGGTGAAACCCTACATACAGCTTGCCATGGAAAGGAGTAAGAAGGATTGGATGAAGACAGTAGGAAAGCAGAGAGACGGAAGGGACAGTATCTTCATACGCTTATCTGAAGCTCTCACCAATGATATACATAAGTATCTCTATCTTTATCTTTATGTTTTATTCATCATCTATACCCATTTGAGTCTGCCTGACTAAGATTTACAAGGTGACCATAGCTTGCTTCATACCAACAATCTCCGTGGGATCGACCCTTACTCGCGTAAGGTTTATTACTTAGACGACCCAGTGCACTTGCTGGTTAGTTGTGCGAAGTTGTAGTGATCACGATTTCGCCCACCAAGTTTTTGGCGCCGTTGCTGGGGATTGTTTTGAGTATGGACAACTGACGGTTCATCTTGTTTCTTAGATTAGGTATTTTTCTTCAGAGTTCTTAAGAATAAATTCTAGTGTTTCATGATGATCTGTTGAAGTCTGGCT
The DNA here is from genome assembly GCF_014773155.1 of Arachis stenosperma. Lineage (NCBI taxonomy): Eukaryota > Viridiplantae > Streptophyta > Magnoliopsida > Fabales > Fabaceae > Arachis > Arachis stenosperma. The sequence continues at coordinate 93,063,008 of NC_080379.1, read as the reverse complement.
GGCTGAGAAGCCATGTCTAATCTTATTGGACCGAGGTTTCAACCTATCATCACAAGAGCTTGTTGATTTCTATCAATCTTGCTATTGGAGCAATGATCTGCTAAGGCTTGGCTGGCCATTGGCCATGTCTAGTGTTTTGGACCGAAGCTTTCTTTGAAAGCTTGGCTGGCTGTGAAGCCATGTCTAATTCCTGGACCGGAGTCTTAGAATAACATTGCAATGATTCCTGGAATCCAAATTGAGAATTCTGAAACTTTTATTTTCTAGTTTCATATAATTTTCGAAAAAGCACAAAAAAATTATAAAAATCATAAAAACCAAAAATATTTTATGTTTCTTGTTTGAGTCTAGTGTCTAATTTTAAGTTTGGTGTCTTGCATGCATTGTTTAATTGATCTTGGTTCTATTTTCAAGTCAATAGTACAGGAAACTGAAGATTCAGAACATGCAGCAGAGGAATTACATAGAAAAAGCTGGGCGTTCAAAACGCCCAGTGAAGAAGGACAGACTGGCGTTTAAACGCCAGCCAGGGTGCCTAGTTGGGCGTTTAACGCCCAAAAAGGTAGTGCATTGGGCGTTAAACGCCAGAATGTGCACCATTCTGGGCGTTTAACGCCAGGATGGCACAAGGGGGAGGATTTTGTTTTCAAAATTAATTTTTATCAAGTTTTCAAAGTTTTTCAAAATCAAATCATATCTTTTCAATCAAATGTTTTCAAAATCAATTTCTTTCCTTTTTCAAAGATACTTGCTATCAATTAATGATTTGATTCAACATTTCAAGTATGTTACCTTTTTTGTTGAGAAAGGTTTAATGTTTGAATCATATCTTTTCTTGTTAGGCAAGTCATTAATTTTTAAAATCAAATCTTTTTAAATTGTTTTCAAAATCATATCTTTTCAATCATATCTTTTTAAAACCATAACTTTTCAATCATATCTTTTTAATCACATCTTTTTCAAAACAGTTTTTAATCATATCTTTTTGATTTCTAATTTCAAAATCTTTTTCAAAAATTACTTGATTTCTTTCCCACTCTTGATTTTCGAAAATCAATTAAAGTTTTTTCAAAAATGTTTTCAAAATATTTCACTTGTTTTTCGAAAATTTCTTCCTCTCTTCCCACATCCTTCTATTTATGGAGTACCACTCCTTCTCAATGCACAATTCGAACTCTATCTAATTAAGTTCGAATTCTTCTACCTCTTCTTTCTATTTTTCTGTTCCTCTGACACTTCAAGGAATCTCTATACTGTGACATAGAGGATTCCATATTTTCTTGTTCTCTTCTCTTTCATATGAGCAGGAACAAAGACAAAGGCATTCTTGTTAAAGCTGACCCTGAACCTGAAAGGACCTTGAAGCGAAAACTAAGAGAAGCTAGGGCACAACTCTCTGTAGAGGACCTGAATCCTACTCGGAATACCAAAGACAAGGTTTAGACTTTCTGGATTCTCATGAATGCTGCCATCAATTCTAGCTTATACCACGAAGATTCTGGTCAAGGAATCCAAGAGATATGCGCCCGGTCTAAGGTAGAACGGAAGTGGTTGTCAGTCACGCGTTCATAGGTGAGAATGATGATGAGTGTCACGGATCATCACATTCATCATGTTAAAGTGCAACAAATATCTTAGAACAGGAATAAACTGATTTGAATAGAAAATAGTAGTAATTGCATTAAAACTCGAGGTACAGCAGAGCTCCACACCCTTAATCTATGGTGTGAAGAAACTCCACCGTTGAAAATACATAAGTGATGGTAGTCCAGGCATGGCCAAATGGTCAGCCCCCAAAACATGATCACATGATCCTAAGATGAATAATGGAATAAAACCGAGACCAAAGATGTATAATACAATAGTAAAATGTCCTATTTATACTAGACTAGCTACTAGGGTTTACAGAAGTAAGTAATTGATGCAGAAATCCACTTCCGGGGCCCACTTGGTGTGTGCTTGGGCTGAGCTTGAGCTTTACACATGCAGAGGCTTCTTTTGGAGTTGAACGCCAAGTTGTAACGTATTTTTGGCGTTCAACTCTGGTTCGTGACGTTTTTCTGGCGTTTGACTCTTGAATACAGCATGGAACGGGCGTTGAGCGCCAGTTTACGTCATCTAATCTCGAATAAAGCATGGACTATTATATATTGCTGGAGAGCTCTGGATGTCTACTTTCCAACGCCATTGAGAGCGCGCCATGTCGAGTTTTGTAGCTCCAGAAATCCATTTTGAGTGCAGAAAGGTCAGAATCCAACAGCATCAGCAGTCCTTTGTCAGCCTTTTATAAGAATTTTGCTCAGGTCCCTCAATTTTAGCTTGAAAATACCTGAAATCACAGAAAAACACACAAACTCATAGTAAAGTCCAGAAATGTGAATTTAGCATAAAAACTAATAAAAACATCCCTAAAAGTAACTAGATCCTACTAAAAACTACCTAAAAACAATGTCAAAAAGCGTATAAATTATCCGCTCATCAGGGTGGGTTTTCAAAAATTCTGAGAAAAGATAAGATAGAAGATATGATTTGTAAAAGATAAATATGATAGGAAAAAGATATAATTTAAAATTAAAAAGTTGTGAAAGATATTTGGAAGAGATAATTCTGAATTTTTATTTTGAAAAAGATTTTAGATGAATTTGAAATGATAATTGAGTTTTGAAAAAAAATTTGAAACGAAGTTGGATGGGATTTGAAAAGGATTTGTGTTTATGAATTACGATACATTTGATATTTTTGAAAAAGGGATTTTAGAAATTAGGATTAAAATTTTTTTGGAATTGAAGGATGAGAGTTTGTAACATGTTTATGCAAGAAATCATGAATTGAAAAATGAAAATTGGAAAAAATGTGAAGTAAAAACGAATTTACCTCCTCCCCACCATCCTGGCATTAAACGCCCAAACGCTGCATGTTTTGGACATTTAACGCCCATCTGTAGCTTGTCCTGGGCGTTCAACGCCCAGCTGTTGCTTCTAGCTGGCGTTGAACGCCAGAAACTCCTTTGTCACTGGGCGTTTTTCGGAACGCCCAGGACGCTGTAAATCTGGCGTTAAACGCCCAGAAGATGCTTCTTTCTGGCGTTTAACGCCCAGAAGATGCTTCTTTTTGGCGTTTAACACCCAGATGACTATCTCTACTAGCGTTGAACGCCCAGTAGATGCGTTTTTTGGGCGTTCAACGCCCAAAACAGCTCTTACTGGCTTTTTCGCAACAGTGAGTTTCCTTTTTGCTGTTTTATCCTCTGAATCCTTCTGTAACTCTGTGAACTCAAGCAATTGCTAATTTACCTTGAAGATAATTGACATAAACCTGTAAAAATTAATTAATTAACAATTAAGTTTTGTTAATGGCTGGGTTGCCTCCCAGCAAGCGCTTCTTTATTGTCTTTAGCTGGACTATTACTGAGCTTTAATCAAGTCTCAGTTTTGAGCATTCTTGCTCAAAATTGCTTTCAAGATAATGTTTGACTCTCTGTCCATTAACAATGAACTTTTTGTTAGAATTATTATCCTGAAGCTCTACGTATCCATATGGTGACACGCTTGTAATCACATATGGACCTCTCCACTGGGATTTCAATTTCCCAGGGAATAATCTGAGCTTAGAATTAAACAGCAGAACTTTCTGCCCTGGCTCAAAGACTCTAGATGATAGCTTCTTATCATGCCATCTTTTTGCTTTCTCTTTGTAAATTTTTGCATTTTCGAAAGCATTGAGTCTAAATTCCTCTAGCTCATTTAACTAGAGCAATCGTTTTTCTCCAGCTAACTTCGCATTGATAAACCCCATTTTTAGGGTTTATCTTGTATTGAATTTAGAGTATTTTGATGACCTTTTCTCACATTTAACCTATGAATTAGCATGGTTTTGTTATCTCTCCTGTATTTGTGCTTAAGTGTATAAACATGCTTTTTAAGCCTTTAATTTGATAATTTTAATTCATCCTTGATTCCATAAGATGCCTTGATGTGTTTGCTAGTAATCTCAGGTTGAAATAGGCTAGACATGGATCAAGGGAGCAAGGAAGAAAGCATGCAAGTGGAGAGAAGCATAAAAGCCAAAGAATTGATCTCGACCAAGCACGCGCACGCGCACAAGGCGCTCGCGCGCACATTGCAAAATCTGCCAGGGACGCGCACGGGCGTCGATGATCGCACATGACTTCATTAAAGCAACACGTGCCTGGCGATTTGAGAGGGTTTCTGAACCCATTTTGGCACCAATTGCTGAGAGAAAGGAATAAAAGGATCAAAGATTGAGGGAAAGGCATCTAGGAATCTATCATATAGCATAATTAGGATTAGTTTAGAGAGAGAAACTCTCACTTCTCTCTAGAATTAGGAATAGGTTTAGATTAATCTCTCCTCTTAGATCTAGGTTTAATTCATGCTTCAATTCACTTTTCCTTCATCAAGTTTTAATCTTCTCCTCTTCCTCTTTCTAGTTATGTACTTTAATAATTGTAATTCTTCATTTTGTTTTGGATAGATTGTTGTTCATTTGTTTTCTTTCAATAATGCAATTTGAGGTAATTCATGATAATTGTGATTTCCTTGATTTGTTGTTGTTAATTCTTTGCAATAATTGTTGTTAGATTTCATTCTTGTTGTTGATTTACTATGCTTTCCTTTTGTGCCTTCCAAGTGTTTGATGAAATGCTTGGTGGGATTTTAGTGTAGGTTTTGTTCCTCTTGGCCTAGGTAGAGTGATTAGTGACTCTTGAGTTATCTAATTCCTTTGTTGATTGGTAATTGGAGAGATTGCTAATTGGTTTGGAGTGCACTAAAGCTAGTCTTTCCTTGGGAGTTGGCTAGGACTTGTGGCTTAAGTCAATTCATCCACTTGACTTTCCTTTATTTAGTAAGGGTTAACTGAGTGGTAGCAATGAACAATTCTCATCACAATTGAGAAGGATAACTAGGATAGGATTTCTAATTCTCATACCTTGCCAAGAGCCTTTTATAGTTGTTAGTTTATTTTCATTGCCATTTACTTTCATGCTTCTTATCCAAAACCCCAAAACACATTTCTAACCAATAATAAGACACTTTATTGTAATTCCTAGGGAGAACGACCCGAGGTCCAATACTTCGGTTTATAAATTTTAGGGGTTTGTACTAGTGACAAACAACTTTTTGTATGAAAGGATTATTGTTTGGTTTAGAAACTATAGTTTACAACGAGATTTCATTAGTGAAATTCTAAACTGTCAAAAATCCAATCATCAAAATGGCGCCGTTGCCGGGGAGTGGCAATGGTGTTATGTTATTGGTTATTGTACATATGTGAATAGTGTGAATATCTTGCTTTTTGCTCTATTTGCTAGTTGTAGAATTTTATTTTTCCCCTTCCACCATGAATTCTCACTTTGGCTATGAGTGTGATTACAACTATGTTGTAGGTGATGAGAGCTTCAATGAGAATGTGTATCAAGAATGGGACAATCAAAGGTGGGAAGAGCCATATGCTTATGATCAATCCTCTTGACAACAACCCCCACCGATGCACTATGAAGAAGAGCCATTCTATGATGCGTATCAATCAAATGGCTATGGTGAATCTTCTTGTGATTTTCAACAATCACCATCATATGCCTATGAATCTCACCCTCAACATGAACCTCAACCATTCTCACAAGCCTTTCCATACCAAGCACCTTCCTAAGATCCATATCCATCATATGACCAAGCAACCATACCATACTCCTATAACCATTATGAGCAAGAACCTTTAGAACCACCACAATTCCAAGATTACCACTACCAAAAACCACCTCAATACAAACAATCTCCACAACCTTACCAAGAAGAACCACCTTCCTATTATGAACCCTTTCTCCAAAATGATGAGCCTTCCTACCCACCACAAGCCCCAATAGATGATCCTCTCACTTTGTTACTTTAAGGACAAGAAGCCATGAAGCGGGATACACTTGAGTTTGTAACCAATTTGACCAAGGTGGTGCATACTTTAGCCCACCAATGCTCGAATACTCAAGGTACTTCCGTGACCACATGTGAAAGGTCAAAAGAAGAGCAAAGCATGAAGGAGAAATTGGAAAATTCGGTGGAGAAGGAAGAGTCGAATTTTATGTTGGAACAATTGGAGGAACCTATGATCATTGAAGAAAAGGAAGAAGTGGTTGAAGAATTAGGAGATGTTGAAAGTCCATGGGAACGTAGCATCATGGAGCACTCTTCCAAAAAGCTTGGTATTGATGCTGAGGAGGGTGTGCAACCTCCGAGGCATATCATCGTTGGAGACTTGGAAGAGGCTTATCAAGTGATGGATTCAATCATGGATGAATTTCTCTCTACAATGGAATCCTCTCCCATTGGACATAAAGTTGAAATTATAAAAGAATGTGCACAACCTTCCATACCCTCGGTGAGCATCGAGAAAGAGAGCTACCAAGAGGAAAAAGTTGGCATGGTGTATATTGAAATTGAAGAATATGAAGAGGTTGATCAAGAGATGGATTTACTCATCAATGAATTCCTCTCAAAAATTGAATCACCTTCCATTGGGCGAGATGAAGTTCTTGAAGACAACACCAGGCCAAGTAAAAGGAAAGAGGTTGAAATTGAAGAGCACAAGGAAGTGGACCTTGCATTGTCTAAGTGTGGGGAAACATCCCTACCCAAGTTACCATCGAATACAACATTTAAGTGAGTAAAATCTCTATCTCTAAGCTTTAACTTCTCGCTTGAATATGGTTTAATTGAAAATGATGGTCAACTTCGAGCTCTTTGTGGAGTTAGGAATAGGAGAGAGTTGTGTAGTAGTTGGAAATTCGATATAAAAATCATAAAGGCCAAGACTCTAAGGTATAGGAATGAGGATGGAACGGAAATCACCGTATATGGGTCTAGAAGGAAGCATTGGTGGAATAAAGAAAATTCTATGTGTCAATCACCCTTATGTCAACCACCCGTACGAAAAAATCATGAAAATCAACTAACGGATGGGTGTGAAGATAAGATATGGGATCCCGGTTCGCTATGTGAAGACCAACTATGGGGACTCATATCCTGGGTAGAACTTTGCCCAAGCGTGATGAAAATGGTTGGAAATTCTGTCAACCAATTGAGAAGCAAAGATCCTTGGAGATTCAAGGATGAGTACAAACATAAGCCACCATGACAATAAGCTCCTCAAAATGTCCAACTTAAGGACTTAAACTAAAAGTGCTAGGTGGGAGACACCCCACCATGGTAAACTCTTTCCATTCTCTCTTATTTTAGCTTCACAAGTGATTTGAGTTGCCATTGTAGGTAGATGTTTCATATAAATCTGTTTGTACAACTTAATTGTTAGTATATTCACATGTATGTTGTGTTTAGTAGTAGATGAATAATATCAAATTGCATTTTTTTGTGAATTGCATTTTTGTGTTTAGTAGTAGATGAATAAAGAGTTGTGAGCAGTATGGGGAGCACCTGAGCATAATTTTTTCTACTTAAAAAAAAAAGGGGTGGACGCGCGCGCACAATGTACGCGCACACGTCCCTGAGCGGATGCATCATCACCCACATTCCAGAGAGTTGGGCCGCTCTTGGGCAACCACTATGCCCTGAGCTCAACACGACCCACGCTGACGCGCACTACGTGCGTGCGCGTCGATCTACTGCTGCAAAATTTTGAGCCAAGCCCCAGAGAGTTGTGCTGGATCTGGGCCAACCTTAAGCCCCTAGCCCAACTCAATCTGCACGGACGCGCACTCGCCGCGTGCACGCCCATATGCCTAAAGGAGGTACAGACGCGAGGGCACGCATCGCGCTAGCGCGCCTTACGACAAACTATCAATGTACGCGGATGCGCGCCTGCCGCGCGCGCGTTCCTTATATGATGCTGCCACTCCAAGCCTTTGCCCAGAGAGTTGGGCGTGCGTCAAGCCTACTCTGAGCTTCAAGCCCAACCCCATGTACGCGTGCGCACGCTGTACGCGCACGCGTCCTTGTATAGTCTCCCCATCCACGCTTGAACGCGCTGTACGCTCACGCGTGGGCCCCTAGTTTCATCAATGTACGCGGACGCGCAAGGTGCGCGCTCGCGTCGATTCAAAAATAGTATAACCCTAGTGCGCGAAGGGCAGTGCGCAGTCGCGCACTCTCTCCTCTCCCTCATCATCTTCTTCTTCTTCTCACCCTCAACCCCCGCCGCCGTCGCCACCACCGCACGGACAGCTTCTGTCTCTCACCACCAACCAACTCGTATTCGCATTCTCTCTCTCTCTCACACTCATAAACTCCGCCTTGTCTCTCACTCCACCGTCGCCGTCAGCAGCTTCCTCGCTGCCCCGCCATGCCTGCCACCCTCCGCAGCGGCGCCCCGCCCAGTCACTCCCTTGCTTCCTTACGCCCCTGCCCTATTTCCATTCCCCCTCTGCTCCAGGTTTCTGCTTCGACCCCTGTATATTCTGTTTACTGTTAGTATTGTTAGTTGTTTGTAGTTCGTTAGAGTTGAAAACTTTGTATGTTAGGATTAGTTAGAAATAATTGCGGTTAGGTAGCTAGGACTGGATAGAAGATTCTAGGCCTGATAAGTGCTCCGTTTGTGTTCATATTCTGTTTGTTCACTTGTCTGATAAGTGCCAATTTTGAGTTGCTTTGTATGCAATCTGTGTTGCTTGGATGTTGTCTTATTGCTGCTGTGCTTAGTTGATATTGTATTCATGCTAGTTGTGCTATGTTGCCATCCGGGAACCTCCAATTTTAAGTCGGAATGCTGCCCAATTTTCAAGAATTATTTTTCCCTCTAATTTTTTATTGACAAATTGAACTTGGCATATACATTTTCTAAACCTTTGCTTAATGCACACCAAGTTCATATTGGGCTAATTTCCGTTTCTATTTGCCTCCTGGGTTCGGCATTGGCCTAATGGAAACAAGTGTTGGTGTACTTCTATGTGCAACTTCTTCTTTCTTCCAAATTCGATTTCTACTTGTTCATAGTTGCACAGTCTCTTTCTAGTATTTACAGCACCAATTCTTGTGAAAGCTAGTTCTGTTAGGACCATACCCTCATGCTTGTGAACATGATTTGTATGCTTGATAGGTTATTCTTTCATCATACTACTAACTTGTAACTCCACTTCTCTAACTCACTGTCTTCTTTACTTACTAACTTCACTTTCACTTGCATTTTAACCCTTTTAACCATTCTTTTGAGTCATGCTGATGAACATGCTTATTCCTTAAGAATTGTGCTCATTGTTTAAATATTGAATTCTTGGTTTATGGCTATGTTTTATGTTCTTACTTGCTGCCCATGTTTCAAGTTTAACTCACATCATGTTTGCTTGCCATCTATTTTACGTCCTGAACATGCTTTCTTTGCTTCGTGCTAAGTGCTTTATTGCTTATATTCTATTATATTTTTTTTCAGGATGTCGGATAATGGAAAGGCTATAGCCACTTCCTCCAAGAAAAGAAAACATTCTACACCATCTATTCCCTCCATTTACAAGAATTATGCTAAGAATCCTTTGAATGACGAAGAAAAGGAAAATCAGCTGTTACCTTCTACTGATCCAACTAAGTTCCCCAATTTTTACTGTGAGCTTCGCCTTTCCAAGTATCGGATGAAGAAACTGAATACCGAGAAGAAGCTTGTCCTTCCCAATGATGTACGAGGCTCCATTACTAGTCGGATCCTAGAGTTGGGTATGGATTTTGTTGACAAAGATTTGGGGGATATCAATATTTCTTGGGTGAAGGAATTTTATTGCAACTTCTTCTGTCCCACTTTGGATTCAGTTCAGTTGAGGGGTAGAGAGGTCATGATTACTGAGACTGCTATAGAGGAGGCATTGCAGTGCCGACATCTTCCTGATGGCACCTGCGCCCATCAGCAGGCTGAGTTGGCTATTCACAGCATGACCTTTGACTATGAGGCGCTTAGGCGCGTGATCGGTTTACCAGATGCTACATGGGTCATGGATGCGAACAACACTAAGCCTAAAGGGATGCTCTTTGCTCAGCTAACTAGAGAGGCCAAGACTTGGCAAATGATATTTGCCCACTATGTCTTACCCACCACTCACTTCTCTGAGATCCTTATGGAGATGTTACTGCTGATTGGGTGTGTTATGGAGGGGAAGGATGTTTATTTTCCTCGACTTATTCCGCAGTGTATGTGGCGAGCGCATATTCGTGGCCTACTTCCATTCCCTACTTTGGTCACTAGTATGGCTGCCCTAGCTAAGGTCCCCTGGTTGGATGATGATGTGATACCACCACCCCCAGATGATGATGAGAAGGAGGTTACTATTCCTTGGGGTGGTTGGGTACACGAGAAGCCACCAGCTAGACGCCATTCCAGGGCTAGAGCAGTAGTGGGGACAGTTGGACCTTCAGCCTCTACAGCAGCCCCATCCTTTTCTACAGCAGCAGCTCCATCTTCCTCGATAGCTCCTCCTTCAGCACCTGAGCCCACTTACCTACTGGTCCAGCGTCTATTTCGGTTTTTAGAGCGCGAGAGGCACCATGTCAGGCGCCGACTGGATCGGATGGATCAGGCACTCATCTCCCTCGGCGCTGAGTTACCTCTACTTCCCGACTCTTCGGCCTCCGATGAGCAGGATCATCAGGAGGAGAATGCGGATGCACCGACTCAGCAGGATGCACCTCCAGCTGCTCCTCACACTACAGAGACACCACAGACCCATGAGGAGCCGGTCCCACACCCACACCCACAGCCAGAGCCTACCGTTGTACCTTCCACTGATCCTCCAGTTTAGCATCGAGGACGAGGCTTGGTCTTAAGTGTGGGGAGGTCACCGGTAGCATCATTAGAGGACCGGTGAACATTTTGGCCACTCTCTTAGTTACCTTGCTTTGCATATCTTTTGTATATATTTGATGCATTTTGAGTTTATTTCGGATAATCTTGCTATTTTGAGTTTATTTTGGATACCTTTATTGCTTATATTGGATTTTAGATATTTTGATGCCTTTGGATATCTTTAGATGTTTTGGATGATAGATTCCATACTTTTAGTTGGATTTGTCTTTATACATTTTTTTGCATATCTTCTTTTGTCTATCTCTCTTTTTAGTTTATGGTTGTAATTAGAAATCATGTTTTAAGTGAAACTTAGTCACCCTTTTTGTATAAGAAATTAGTTTTAAGTGGAAAAGGAAAGGGTAAACTAAGGAAATTTTTTAATTTTTCAATCACAATAATGCTTAGTCAAATATTGAGATTTTTTTCAAGAAATTTAATTATAGGGCACTAACCCAATTGATTGAAGAAAACTTTTTGCGAAACTTGCTTGAATTCATACTTTGTGAAGCATGTATTGAATTAAGAACACAAGCTTGTGAGACTTGAGCCTATTGATGTGGTTACATTTTATAACCACTTATTTTCCATTCTTGTGTGGAATTGTTCTCTTTTTATGATTGTGATCCTTGATTTGCTTGATTCTATACGTCCATTTATTTCTTGTATTCATGCATTTGTATGATTGAGGCCATTATTTCGTTAGCCCACTTACCCAAATAGCCTACCTTTTACTCTCCATTGTTAGCCAATTTTGATCCTATGCTTAACCAACTTATTTTCATTTTAGCATATTACAAGCCCAAGGCAGAAAACCAATGAAAAGTCCTTGTTTGGATCTTTGATTAGCCTAGGCTAGTGAAAGTGTTTATTATTCAAAGTTGGTGAGGCTTGGGAACATTGGATGGGATAAAAAGGGTGGTACACTTTCATATTTAGGAATTGGGAACATATTCATGTATTGATTAAATGTATAAGACCTTATGTAACTGATGTCCTTGTACAAGGTATAAAAAAAAAGAAAACAAAAAAAAAGGGGACAAAATGCCCCAAGGTGAAGTTCGATAAAAAGGAATCAATGCATAAGTGTTACGAACTAAGGAATAGAGTGCATGAATATGAAAGAAAAAGTGAAGAATGGGTAGTTAGAATAGTTTGAATTTGTATAGGTCATTATATAGTTAGGTGGGAAAGTCTATACTAATCAAAGATCTAAACTCTAGTCCACTTAACCATAAATGATCCTACCTTGACCCTAACCCCACTACAACCTAAATGAAAGACCTCATGATGAATGTATGCATTCATTGAATAAATGTTGATTGTTAGAAGAAAAATCAAATTTTGGAAAGCATGATTAGAGAAGAATTGAGTGAATTAACCCTTAAAACACTTGAGTGAATAGAGCGGATACACATCCGGTGAGGGTTCAAAAGTTCAAGTACATGTGTTCACCCATATTATCTATATTCTTGCAAGCTTGAACACTTTTTGATAATTCGATACAATTGTGGTTGGGACTTAACTCCTATTGCCCTAGCTATTGTGCTTATGCATGTCTCTTGGGAATTGATTTGTTTGAACTAAGCATTTGCATTCACTTTAGGTAGTTTCATTTAGATAGGACTCATATAGTTTAGTTGCATTCAATAAATGTCATACTCCTTAGTTCCTTCTTATTTTAGCATGATGACATGCTAAGGTTTAACTGTGGGGAGGTTGATAAACCCCATTTTTAGGGTTTATCTTGTATTGAATTTAGAGTATTTTGATGACCTTTTCTCACATTTAACCTATGAATTAGCATGGTTTTGTTATCTCTCCCGTATTTGTGCTTAAGTGTAAAAACATGCTTTTTAAGCTTTTAATTTGATAATTTTAATTCATCCTTGATTCCATAAGATGGCTTGATGTGTTTGCTAGTAATCTCAGGTTGAAATAGGCTAGACATGGATCAAGGGAGCAAGGAAGAAAGCATGCAAGTGGAGAGAAGCATAAAAGCCAAAGAATTGATCTCGACCAAGCACGCACACGCGCACAAGGCGCTCGCACGCACATTGCAAAATCTGCCAGGGACGCTGATGAGCGGATAATTTGTACGCTTTTTGGCATTGTTTTTAGTATGTTTTTAGTAGTTTGAGTTGAGTTTTTAGTATATTTTTATTAGTTTTTAGTTAAAATTCACTTTTCTGGACTTTACTATGAGTTTGTGTGTTTTTCCGTAATTTCAGGTATTTTCTGGCTGAAATTGAGGGACCTGAGCAAAAATCTGATCCAGAGACTGAAAAGGACTGTAGATGCTGTTGGATTCTGACCTCCCTGCACTCGAAGTGGATTTTCTGGAGCTACAGAAGCCCAATTGGCGCGCTCTCAATGGCGTTGGAAAGTAGACATCCTGGACTTTCCAGCAATATATGATAGTCCATACTTTGCCCAAGATTTGATGGCCCAAACCGGCGTTCAAAGTCACCTTCAGAATTTCCAGCGTTAAACGCCGGAACTGGCACCAAAATGGGAGTTAAACGCCCAAACTGGCATAAAAGCTGGCGTTTAACTCCAAGAAGAGTCTCTACACGAAAAATGCTTCATTGCTCAGCCCAAGCACACACCAAGTGGGCCCAGAAGTAGATTTTTATGTCATTTACTCATCTTTGTAATCCTTAGGCTACTAGTTCCCTATAAGTAGGACCTTTTACTATTGTATTTTTCATCTTGAGATCTTTGAATCTTTTGATCACTGGGAGGCTGGCCTCATGGCCATGCCTAGACCTTGTTCTTATGTATTTTCAACGGTGGAGTTTCTACACACCATAGATTAAGGTGTGGAGCTCTGCTGTACCTCGAGTATTAATGCAATTACTATTGTTCTTCTATTCAATTCCGCTTGTTCTTTGTCCAAGATATCACTCGCTCTTCAACTTGATAAATGTGATGATCCGTGACACTCATCATCATTCTCACCTATGAACAAAGTGACTGACAACCACTTTTGTTCTACAAGCATACAAGGCTCTAGTGTTTATCTCTTAGGTTCCTGATGCACGATGCATGGTTGATCGCCTGACAACCGAGTGCTCGCCTGACAACCGAGCCAGCCATTCCGTGAGATCAGAGTCTTCGTGGTATAGGCAAGAACTGATGGCGGCATTTAAGAGAATCCGGAAGGTCTAACCTTGTCTGTGGTATTCTGAGTAGGATTCAATGATTGAATGACTGTGACGTGCTTCAAACTCCTAGCAGGCGGGGCGTTAGTGACAGACGCAAAAGAATCACTGGATTCTATTCCGGCCTGACCGAGAACCGACAGCTGGATAGCCGTGCCGTGACAGGGTGTGTTGAACATTTCCACTGAGAGGATGGGAGGTAGCCACTGACAACGGTGAAACCCTTGCATAAGCTTGCCATGGAAAGGAGTAAGAAGGATTGGATGAAGACAGTAGGAAAGCAGAGAGACGGAAGGGAAAGCATCTTCATACGCTTATCTGAAGCTCTCACCAACGATATACATAAGTATCTCTATCTTTATCTTTATGTTTTATTCATATATCATCTATACCCATTTGAGTCTGCCTGACTAAGATTTACAAGGTGACCATAGCTTGCTTCATACCAACAATCTCCGTGGGATCGACCCTTACTCGCGTAAGGTTTATTACTTGGACGACCCAGTGCACTTGCTGGTTAGTTGTGCGGAGTTGTGATAGAGAGTTGAGATTACAATGAGCCCTCCAAGTTTTTGGCGCCATTGATGATCACAATTTCGTGCACCAAGTTTTTGGCGCCGTTGCCGGGGATTGTTCTGTGTATGGACAATTGACGGTTCATCTTGTTGCTTAGATTAGGTATTTTTCTTCAGAGTTCTTAAGAATGAATTCTAGTGTTTCATGATGATCTATTGAAATCTGGCTGGCTGAGAAGCCATGTCTAATCTTATTGGACCGAGGTTTCAACTGATCATCACAATAGCTTGTTGATTTCTATCAATCTTGCTATTGGAGCAATGATCTGCTAACGCTTGGCTGGCCATTAGCCATGTCTAGTGTTTTGGACCGAAGCTTTCTTTGAAAACTTGGCTGGCTGTGAAGCCATGTTTAATTCCTGGACCGGAGTCTTAGACTAACATTGCAATGATTCCTGGAATCCAAATTGAGAATTCTGAAACTTTTATTTTCTAGTTTCATATAATTTTCGAAAAAGCACAAAAAAAAATTATAAAAAATCATAAAAACCAAAAATATTTTATGTTTCTTGCATGCATTGTTTATTTGATCTTGGTTCTATTTTCAAGTCAATAGTACAGGGAACTGAAGATTCAAAACATGCAGCAGAGGAATTACACAGAAAAAGCTGGGCGTTCAAAACGCCCAGTGAAGAAGGACAGACTGGCGTTTAAACGCCAGCCAGGGTACCTGGTTGGGCGTTTAACGCCCAAAAGGGTAGAGTTTTGGGCGTTAAACGCCAGAATGTGCACCATTCTGGGCGTTTAACGCCAGGATGGCACAAGGGGGAGGATTTTGTTTTCGAATCAATTTTTTTTTTCAAGTTTTCAAAGTTTTTCAAAATGAAATCTTTTTCAAATCAAATCTTTTCAATCAAATGTTTTAAAAATCAATTTCTTTCCTTTTTCAAAGATACTTGCTAACAATTAATGATTTGATTGAACATTTCAAGTATGTTGCCTTTTCTGTTGAGAAAGGTTTAATGTTTGAATCATATCTTTTCTTGTTAGGCAAGTCATTAATTTTTAAAATCAAATCTTTTTAAAATTGTTTTCAAATCATATCTTCTCAATCACATATTTTTTAAAACCAATCATATCTTCTTAACCTCATCTTTTTCAAAATAGTTTTCAATCAAATCTTTTTGACTTCTAATTTCAAAATCTTTTTCAAAAATTACTTGATTTCTTTTCCACTCTTGATTTTCGAAAATCAATTAATGTTTTTCAAAATGTTTTCAAATTCTTTTACTTAATTTTCGAAAATCATCTTCCCTCCTCTCACATCATTCTATTTATGGACTAACACTATTCCTCAATGCACAATTCGAACTCCATCTTTCTTGATAAGTTCAAATTTTCTACCTCTGTCTTCTATTTTTTTTCCTCTGACACCTCAAGGAATCTCTATACTGTGACATAGAGGATTCCACACTTTCTTGTTCTCTTCTCTTTCATATGAGCAGGAACAAAGACAAAGGCATTCTTGTTGAAGCTGACCCTGAACCTGAAAGGACCTTGAAGTGAAAGCTAAGAGAAGCTAAGGCACAAATCTCTGTAGAGGACCTAACAGAAATCTTCAAAGAAGAAGAAGACATGGCAGTCGAAAACAACAACAATGCCAACAATGCAAGGAAGGTGCTGGGTGACTTTACTGCACCTACTCCCGATTTCTATGGGAGAAGCATCTCTATCCCTACCATTGGAGCAAACAACTTTGAGCTTAAGCCTCAATTAGTTTCTCTAATGCAACAGAATTGCAAGTTTCATGGACTTCCATTGGAAGATCCTCATCAGTTTTTGGCTGAGTTCTTGCAAATCTGTGACACTGTCAAGACTAATGGGGTTGACCCTGAGGTCTACAGACTTATGCTATTCCCTTTTGCTGTAAGAGACAGAGCTAGGACATGGTTGGACTCACAACCTAAAGAAAGCCTAGACTCATGGGAAAAGCTAGTCAATGCCTTCTTGGCAAAGTTCTTTCCACCTCAAAAATTGAGTAAGCTTAGAGTGGAAGTCCAAACCTTCAGACAGAAGGATGGAGAATCCCTCTATGAAGCTTGGGAAAGATACAAACAATTAATCAAAAAGTGTCCCTCAGACATGCTTTCTGAATGGAGCATCATAGGTATTTTCTATGATGGTTTGTATGAACTATCCAAGATGTCTTTGGATAGCTCTGCTGGAGGATCTCTTCATCTGAAGAAGACGCCTACAGAAGCTCAAGAGCTAATTGAAATGGTTACAAATAACCAATTCATGTACACTTCTGAAAGGAATCCTGTGAACAATGGGACAAGTCAGAAGAAAGGAGTTCTTGAGATTGATACTCTGAATGCCATTCTGGCTCAGAACAAAATATTGACTCAACAAGTCAATTTGATTTCTCAAAGTCTGTCTGGAATGCAAAATGCACCAAGCAGTACTAAGGATGCTTCATCTGAAGAAGAAGCTTATGATCCTGAGAACCCTTCAATGGAAGAGGTGAATTACCTAGGAGAACCCTATGGAAACACCTATAATTCTTCATGAAGAAATCACCCAAATTTCTCATGGAAGAATCAAGAGAGACCTCAACAAGGTTTCAACAACAATAATGGTGGAAGAAACAGGTTTAGCAATGGCAAGCCTTTTCCATCATCTTCTCAGCAACAGACAGAGAATTCTAAGCAGAACCACTCTGACTTAGCAACCATGATCTCTGATCTAATCAAAACCACTCAAAGTTTCATGACTGAAACAAGGTCCTTCATTTGGAATTTGGAGGCACAAGTGGGACAGCTGAGCAAGAAAGTTACTGAACTCCCTCCAAGTACTCTTCCAAGCAACACAGAAGAAAATCCAAAAGGAGAGTGCAAGGCCATCAACATGGCCGAATTTGGAGAGGAAGGAGAGGAAGTGAACGCCACTGAGGAAGACCTCAATGGGCGTGCACTGACCTCGACTGAGTTCCCCAATGAGGAACCATGGGAATCTGAGGCTCAAAATGAGACCATAGAGATTCCATTGGACTTACTTCTGCCCTTCATGAGCTCTGATG
This sequence comes from Arachis stenosperma, assembly GCF_014773155.1. Taxonomy (NCBI): domain Eukaryota; kingdom Viridiplantae; phylum Streptophyta; class Magnoliopsida; order Fabales; family Fabaceae; genus Arachis; species Arachis stenosperma. The sequence goes on along the minus strand of NC_080379.1, from coordinate 93,045,459 downwards.
AGTATTCTTCCTCTGAAGAGGATGAGTATGTCACTGAAGAACAAGTTGCTAAATACCTTGGAGCAATCATGAAGCTAAATGACAAGTTATTTGGAAATGAGACTTGGGAGGATGAACCCCCTTTGCTCACCAAAGAACTAGATGACTTGTCTAGGCAGAAATTACCTCAAAAGAGACAAGATCCTGGGAAGTTTTCAATACCTTGTACCATAGGCACCATGACCTTCAAGAAGGCTCTGTGTGACTTAGGGTCAAGTGTAAACCTCATGCCTCTCTCTGTAATGGAGAAGCTAGGGATCTTTGAGGTGCAAGCTGCAAGAATCTCATTAGAGATGGCAGACAACTCAAGAAAACAAGCTCATGGACTTGTAGAGGATGTTTTGGTGAAGATTGAAAACCATTACATCCCTGCTGATTTCATAGTCCTAGAGACTGGGAAGTGCATGGATGAATCTATCATCCTTGGAAGACCCTTCCTAGCCACAGCAAAGGCTGTGATTGATGTTGACGGAGGTGAACTGATCATTCAAGTGAATGAAGAATCCTTTGTGTTTAAGGCTCAAGTATATCCCTCTGTCACCATGGAGAGGAAGCATGAAGAGCTTCTCTCAAATCAGAGTCAAACAGAGCCCCCACAGTCAAACTCTAAGTTTGGTGTTGGGAGGCCACAACCAAACTTTAAGTTTGGTGTTGAACCCCCACATTCAAACTCTAAGTTTGGTGTTGGGAGGTTCCAACATTGCTCTGAGCAAAAGTGAGGCTCCATGAGAGCCCTCTGTCAAGCTACTGACATTAAAGAAGCGCTTGTTGGGAGGCAACCCAATATTATATTTTATCTATTTCTTTTTGTTATTTTATGTTTTTTGTAGGTTGATGATCATGAGAAGTCACAAAAATAATTGAAAAAGCAAAAACAGAATGAAAAACAGGAAGAAAAACAGCACACCCTGGAGGAGGAACTTACTGGCGTTTAAACGCCAGTAAGGCTAGCAGGTGGGCGTTTAACGCCCAGTCTGGCACCATTCTGGGCGTTTAACGCCAGAAAGGGGCACCAGACTGGCGTTAAACGCCAGAAAAGAGCAAGAACTTGGCGTTAAACGCCAGAAATGGGCACCAGCCCGGCGTTTAACGCCAGAATTGGCTCAAAACGTGATTTTGAATGCCATTTGGTGCAGGGATGACTTTTTCTTGACACCTCAGGATCTGTGGACCCCACAGGATCCCCACCAACCCCACCACTCTCTCTCTTCTTCACCCATTCACCAATCACCTCAACCCCTCTTCCCCAAAAACCCTTCACCTATCAAATCCCATCTTTCTCTTCACCACTCACATCCATCCTTCATAAAACCCCACCTACCTCACCCTTCAAACTCAAACCACTTTTCCCTCCCAAACCCACCCATACATGACCGAACCATGAATCCCCCCTCTCCTATATAAACCCTTCTTCACCCCTTCATTTTCACACAACCTAAACACCACTTCTCCCCCTCTTTGGCCGAACACAAAGCCATTCCCTTCTTCCTCATTTCTTCTTCTTCTACTCTCTTCTTTCTTCTTTTGCTCGAGGACGAGCAAACCTTTTAAGTTTGGTGTGGTAAAAGCATTGCTTTTTGTTTTTCCATAACCATTTATGGCATCCAATGCCGGAGAAACCTCTAGAAAGAGGAAAGGGAAGGCAAAAGCTTCCACCTCCGAGTCATGGGAGATGGAGAGATTCATCTCAAGGGTGCATCAAGACCACTTCTATGAAGTTGTGGCCTTGAAGAAGGTGATCCCCGAGGTCCCTTTTTCACTCAAAAAGAGTGAATATCCGGAGATCCGACATGAGATCCGAAGAAGAGGTTGGGAAGTTCTTACCAACCCCATTCAACAAGTCGGAATCTTGATGGTTCAAGAGTTCTATGCCAATGCATGGATCACCAAGAACCATGATCAAAGTGTGAACCCGGAACCAAAGAATTGGCTCACTATGGTTCGGGGGAAATACTTGGATTTTAGTCCGGAAAATGTAAGGTTAGCATTCAACTTGCCCATGATGCAAGGAGATGAGCATCCTTACACTAGAAGGGTCAACTTTGATCAAAGGTTGGACCAAGTCCTCACCGACATTTGTGAAGAGGGTGCCCAATGGAAGAGAGATTCAAGAGGGAAGCCGGTTCAATTGAGAAGGCATGACCTCAAGCCCGTGGCTAGAGGATGGTTGGAGTTTATCCAACGCTCAATCATTCCCACTAGCAACCGGTCCGAAGTTACTCTAGACCGGGCCATCATGATTTATAGCATCATGATTGGAGAAGAAGTGGAAGTTCATGAGGTTATAGCCCAAGAACTCTATAAGGTGGCGGACAAGTCCTCCACCTTGGCAAGGTTAGCCTTTCCTCACCTCATTTGTCACCTCTGTTATTCAGTAGGAGTTGACATAGAAGGAGACATCCTCATTGATGAGGACAAGCCCATCACTAAGAGAAGGATGGAGCAAACAAGAGACCCCTCTCATCATGAGATCCCTGAGATGCCTCAAGGGATGCACTTTCCTCCACAAGATTATTGGGAGCAACTGAACACCTCCCTAGGAGAATTGAGTTCCAACATGGGACAACTAAGGGTGGAGCACCAAGAACATTCCATCCTCCTCCATGAGATTAGAGAAGATCAAAGAATCATGAGAGAGGAGCAACAAAGACAAGGAAGAGACATTGAGGAGCTCAAGCACTCCATAAGACCTTCAAGAGGGAGAACAAGCCGCCATCACTAAGGTGGACCCGTTCTTTAATCTTCTTGTTCTTTAGCTTTCTGTTTTTCGAATTTTAGTGCTTATATTTATCCATGTTTGTGTCTTATGATCATTAGCGTCTATGCCTTAAAGTTATGAATGTTCTATGAATCCATCACCTTTCTTAAATAAACAATGTTCTTAATTGAAAAAGAAAAGAATTGCATGAATTTTGAATTTTATAACAGTTTAATTATTTTGATGTGGTGGCAACACTTTTGTTTTCTGAATGTATGCTTAAACAGTGCATATGTCTTTTGAATTTGTGGTTCATGAATGTTGGCTCTTGAAAGAATGATGAAAAAGGAGACATGTTACTGAGGATCTGAAAAATCATAAAAATGATTCTTGAAGCAAGAAAAAGCAGTGAAAAAAAAAGAGGCGAAAAAAAATGAAAAAAAAAAAGAAGAAAGAGAAAAAGAAAGAAAAAGAAAGAAATAAAGTTGTGATCCAAGGCAAAAAGAGTGTGCTTAAGAACCCTGGACACCTCTAATTGGGGACTTTAGCAAAGCTGAGTCACAATCTGAAAAGGTTCACCCAATTATGTGTCTGTGGCATGTATGTATCCGGTGGTAATACTGGAAGACAGAGTGCTTTGGGCCACGGCCAAGACTCATAAAGTAGCTGTGTTCAAGAATCATCATACTTAACTAGGAGAATCAATAACACTATCTGGATTCTGAGTTCCTAAAGAAGCCAATCATTCTGAATTTCAAAGGATAGAGTGAGATGCCAAAACTGTTCAGAGGCAAAAAGCTAAAAGTCCCGCTCATCTAATTGATACTGATCTTCATAGATGTTTTTGGAATTCATTGCATATTCTCTTCTTTTTATCTTATTTGATTTTCAGTTGCTTGGGGACAAGCAACAATTTAAGTTTGGTGTTGTGATGAGCGGATAATTTGTACGCTTTTTGGCATTGTTTTTAGTATGTTTTTAGTAGTTTGAGTTGAGTTTTTAGTATATTTTTATTAGTTTTTAGTTAAAATTCACTTTTCTGGACTTTACTATGATTTTGTGTGTTTTTCTGTAATTTCAGGAATTTTCTAGCTGAAATTGAGGGACCTGAGCAAAAATCTGATCCAGAGACTGAAAAGGACTGTAGATGCTGTTGGATTCCGACCTCCCTGCACTCGAAGTGGATTTTCTGGAGCTACACAAGCCCAATTGGCGCGCTCTCAACGGCGTTGGAAAGTATACATCCTGGGCTTTCCAGCAATATATGATAGTCCATACTTTGCCCAAGATTTGATGGCCCAAATCGGCGTTTAAAGTCACCTTCAGAATTTCCAGCGTTAAACGCCGGAACTGGCACCAAAATGGGAGTTAAACGCCCAAACTGGCATAAAAGCTGGCGTTTAACTCCAAGAAGAGTCTCTACACGAAAAATGCTTCATTGCTCAGCCCAAGCACACACCAAGTGGGCCCGGAAGTGGATTTTTATGTCATTTACTCATCTTTGTAATCCTTAGGCTACTAGTTCCCTATAAGTAGGACCTTTTACTATTGTATTTTTCATCTTGAGATCTTTGAATCTTTTGATCACTGGGAGGCTGGCCTCACGGCCATGCCTAGACCTTGTTCTTATGTATTTTCAACGGTGGAGTTTCTACACACCATAGATTAAGGTGTGGAGCTCTGCTGTACCTCGAGTATTAATGCAATTACTATTGTTCTTCTATTCAATTCCGCTTGTTCTTTGTCCAAGATATCACTCGCTCTTCAACTTGATGAATGTGATGATCCATGACACTCATCATCATTCTCACCTATGAACAAAGTGACTGACAACCACTTTTGTTCTACAAGCATACAAGGCTCTAGTGTTTATCTCTTAGGTTCCTGATGCACGATGCATGGTTGATCGCCTGACAACCGAGTGCTCGCCTGACAACCGAGCCAGCCATTCCGTGAGATCAGAGTCATCGTGGTATAGGCAAGAACTGATGGCGGCATTCAAGAGAATCCGGAAGGTCTAACCTTGTCTGTGGTATTCTGAGTAGGATTCAATGATTGAATGACTGTGACGTGCTTCAAACTCCTAGCAGGCGGGGCGTTAGTGACAGACGCAAAAGAATCACTGGATTCTATTCCGGCCTGACCGAGAACCGACAGCTGGATAGCCGTGCCGTGACAGGGTGCATTGAACATTTCCACTGAGAGGATGGGAGGTAGCCACTGACAACGGTGAAACCCTTGCATAAGCTTGCCATGGAAAGGAGTAAGAAGGATTGGATGAAGACAGTAGGAAAGTAGAGAGACGGAAGGGAAAGCATCTTCATACGCTTATCTGAAGCTCTTACCAACGATATACATAAGTATCTCTATCTTTATCTTTATGTTTTATTCATATATCATCTATACCCATTTGAGTCTGCCTTACTAAGATTTACAAGGTGACCATAGCTTGCTTCATACCAACAATCTCCGTGGGATCGACCCTTACTCGCGTAAGGTTTATTACTTGGACGACCCAGTGCACTTGCTGGTTAGTTGTGCGGAGTTGTGATAGAGAGTTGAGATTACAATGAGCCCACCAAGTTTTTGGCGCCATTGATGATCACAATTTCGTGCACCAGACGCGCACGCGTTCCGTGCGCGCACGCGTACCGTGCGCGCACGCGTCGATGATCGCATATGACTTCATTAAAGCAACACATGCCTGGCGATTTGAGAGGGTTTCTGAACCCATTTTGGCACCAATTGCTGAGAGAAAGGAATAAAAGGATCAAGGATTGAGGGAAAGGCATCTAGGAATCTATCATATAGCATAATTAGGATTAGTTTAGAGAGAGAAGCTCTCACTTCTCTCTAGAATTAGGAATAGGTTTAGATTAATCTCTCCTCTTAGATCTAGGTTTAATTCATGCTTTAATTCACTTTTCCTTCATCAAGTTTTAATCTTCTCCTCTTCCTCTTTCTAGTTATGTACTTTAATAATTGTAATTCTTCATTTTGTTTTGGATAGATTGTTGTTCATTTGTTTTCTTTCAATAATGCAATTTGAGGTAATTCATGATAATTGTGATTTCCTTGATTTATTGTTGTTAGTTCTTTGTAATAATTGTTGTTAGATTTCATTCTTGTTGTTGATTTACTATGCTTTCCTTTTGTGCATTCCAAGTTTTTGATGAAATGCTTGGTGGGATTTTAGTGTAGGTTTTGTTCCTCTTGTCCTAGGTAGAGTGATTAGTGACTCTTGAGTTATCTAATTCCTTTGTTGATTGGTAATTGGAGAGATTGCTAATTGGTTTGGAGTGCACTAAAGCTAGTCTTTCCTTGGGAGTTGGCTAGGACTTGTGGCTTAAGTCAATTCATCCACTTGACTTTCCTTTATTTAGTAAGGGTTAACTGAGTGGTAGCAATGAACAATTCTCATCACAATTGAGAAGGATAACTAGGATAGGATTTCTAATTCTCATACCTTGCCAAGAGCCTTTTATAGTTGTTAGTTTATTTACATTGCCATTTACTTTCATGCTTCTTATCCAAAACCCCAAAACACATTTCTAACCAATAACAAGACACTTTATTGTAATTCCTAGGGAGAACGACCCGAGGTCCAATACTTCGGTTTATAAATTTTAGGGGTTTGTACTAGTGACAAACAACTTTTTGTATGAAAGGATTATTGTTTGGTTTAGAAACTATACTTTACAACGAGATTTCATTAGTGAAATTCTAAACCATCAAAAATCCAATCATCAGGCATCAAGGTTTAGGAATCTGGTTGCCCAATAGGCCTTATGCTCCAGTTCCACTGGCAAGTGACAGGCTTTTCCATACACCAGCTGGTATGGAGAAGTTCCTATAGGAGTCTTGAATGCTGTTCTTTATGCCCATAGAGCATCATCCAAGCTTCTTGCCCAATCCTTTCTACTGTTAATCACAGTCTGTTCCAGGATTCTTTTAAGTTTTCTATTAGAGACTTCAGCTTGCCCATTTGTCTGTGGATGATATGGAGTAGCTACCCTGTGGCTAACTCCATATCGAACCGAAGTAGAGTAAAGCTATTTATTGCAGAAATGAGTGCCCCCATCACTGATTAGTACTCTAGGGATACCAAATCTGCTGAAGATGGGTTTCTGGAGGAATTTCAGCACTGTCTTAGTATCATTAGTGGTGGTTGCAATAGCTTCCACCTATTTAGATACATAATCCACTACCACCAGAATATAAGTGTTTGAGTATGATGGTGGGAAAGGCCCCATGAAGTCAATACCCCATACATCAAACAACTCAATCTCCAAGATCCCTTGTTGAGGTATGGCATAACTGTGAGCAGATTGTCAGATCTTTGGCAACTGTCATAATTAAGTACAAACACTCGGGAGTCTTTATAGAGAGTAGGCCAGTAGAAGCTACATTGGAGAACTCTTGTGGCTATTCGCTCACTTCCAAAATGTCCTCCATACTGTGATCCATGGCAATGCCAGAGGATCTTTTGTGCTTCTTCTTTAGGCACACATCTACGGATTACTCCGTCTGCACATATCTTGAAGAGATATGGTTCATCCCAAAGATAGTACTTTGCATCCGTGATCAATTTTTTTGATTACTGCCTACTGTACTCTTTGGGTATGAATCTCACTGCCTTGTAGTTTGCAATGTTTGCAAACCATGGCACTTCCTGGATGGCAAAGAGTTGCTCATCCAGAAAGTTTTCAGAGATTTCAGTAAGAGGGAGGGACGCCCCTTTTACTTGTTCTATTCGGGACAGGTGATCTGCTACTTGATTCTCTGTCCCTTTTCTGTCTCTTATTTCTATATCAAACTCTTGCAGAAGCAACACCCATCTGATGAGTCTGGGTTTTGAATCCTGCTTTGTGAGTAGATATTTAAGAGCAGCATGGTCAGTGTACACAATTACTTTTGATCCTATTGAATAAGATCTGAACTTGTCAATGGCGTGAACCATTGCAAGTAACTCTTTTTTCTGTGGTTATGTAGTTCTTCTGTGCGTCATTTAAAACACGACTGGCATAGTAAATAATGTGTAGAAGCTTGTCATGCCTTTGTCCCAACACTGCACCAATGGCATGGTCACTGGCATCACATATTAGTTCAAATGGTAATGTCCAGTCTGGTGCAGAGATGACTGGCGTTGTGACAAGCTTAGCTTTCAGAGTCTCAAACGCCTGCAGACACTCCTTATCAAAGATAAATGGCATGTCAGTAGCTAATAGATTACTCAGAGGTTTGGCAATTTTTGAAAAATCTTTTATAAACCTCCTATAGAATCCTGCATGCCCCAGAAAGCTTCTGATTGCCTTAACATTGGCAGGTGGTGGTAATTTTTCAATTACCTCTGCCTTAGCTTGATCCACCTATATTCCCTTGTTTGAAATTTTGTGCCCAAGGACAATTCCTTCAGTTACCATAAAGTGACATTTCTCCCAGTTTAAAACCAGGTTAGTCTCTTGGCACCTCTTTAGAACAAGTGCTAGATGGTCAAGACAGGAGCTGAATGAGTCTCCAAATACTGAAAAGTCATCCATGAAGACTTCCAGAAATTTTTCTACCATATTAGAGAAAATTGAGAGCATGCACCTTTGAAAGGTTGCAAGTGCATTGTACAAACCAAATGGCATCCTTCTGTATGCAAATACTCCGGATGGACATGTGAATGCTATTTTCTCTTGATCCTGGGGGTCTACTGCAATTTGATTATAACCTAAATATCTATCCAAGAAGCAGTAGTATTCATGACCTGCTAGTCTTTCTAGCATCTGGTCTATGAATGGTAAAGGAAAATGATCCTTTCTGGTAGCTGTATTAAGCCTTCTATAATCAATACACATACGCCACCCTGTAACTATTCTTGTAAGAACCAGTTCATTTTTTTCGTTATGAACCACTATCATGCCACCCTTCTTAGGGACGACTTGGACAGGGCTTTCCCAGGGGCTATCAGATATAGGATAAATGATCCCAGCCTCTAGTAATTTAGTGACCTCCTTCTACACCACCTCCTTCATGGCTGGATTCAGCCGCCATTGTGGTTGAACCACTAGCTTAGTGTCACCCTCCAATAGGATCTTGTACATGCATCTGGCTGGGCTAATCCCCTTAAGATCACTGATGGACCACCCAAGAGCTATCTTGTGTGTCCTTAGTACTTGAATTAGTGCTTCCTCTTCCTGTGGCTCTAAGGTAGAGCTTATGATTACAGGAAAGATATCACCTTCTCCCAGAAATACATATTTCAGGGATGGTGGTAATGGTTTGAGCTCGGGTTTGGGAGGTTTCTCCTAATCCTGAGAGATTTTCAGAGGTTCTATTGTTCTCTCTGGTTCCTCCAGATCAGGCTGAGCATCTTTAAAGATATTCTCTAGCTCTGATTCGAGACTCTCAATCATATTGACCTCTTTTACCAGAGAGTCAATAATATCAATGCTCATGCAGTCGTTTGGGGTGTTTGGATGCTACATAGCTTTGACAACATTCAACTTAAACTCGTCCTCATTGACTCTCAGGGTTACTTCCCCTTTTTGGACGTCAATGAGGGTTCGTCCAGTTGCTAGGAAAGGTTTTCCTAGAATGAGAGTTGCACTCTTGTGCTCTTCCATTTCCAGCACCACAAAGTCAGTGGAAAAGGCAAATGGCCCAACCTTGACAATCATGTCTTCAATCATGCCTGATGGGTATTTAATGGAGCCATCAGTAAGTTGGAGACATATCCGGGTTGGTTTGATTTCTTCAGTCAAACCAAGCTTTCTGATAGTATATGCAGGTATTAGGTTGATACTTGCCCCAAGATCACATAGGGCTTGCTTGGTGCAAGTACCCTCTAATGTGCATGGTATCATAAAGCTTCCGGGATCTTTAAGCTTCTCAGGTAAGCTTTTCAGAATGACTGTACTGCATTCTTCAGTGAGGTAAACTTTTTTAGTTTCCCTCCAATCCTTCTTATGACTTAAGATCTCTTTCATGAACTTAGCATAAGAGGGTATTTGCTCAAGTGCCTCTGCAAACGGAATCTTTATTTCAAGAGTCCTGAGATAGTCTGCAAAGCGGGCAAATTGCTTATCCTTTTCCGCTTGGTGAAGTTTCTGAGGATAAGGCATTTTGGCTTTGTATTCCTCAACCTTAGTTGCTGCAATTTTATTGCCTACAGATCTGGGTTGAGAAGCCTTTTTAGAGGGGTTGCTATCAGTACTTGTATGTGTTTGATCTCCCACTGGCATTTGAATGCCAGGGGTGGAAGCTAAAGTGGCGTTAGACGCCTGATGATTGGATTTTTGACGGTTCAGGATTTCACAAATGAATTCTCGTTGCAAGTATAGTTTCTAAACCAACAATAATCCTTTCATACAAAAGATTGTTTGTCACAAGTAACAAACCCCTAAAATTAATAACCGAAGTATTTAAACCTCGGGTCGTTCTCCCTAGGAATTACAATAAAGTGTCTTGTTATTGGTTATGAATTATTTTTGGGGTTTTGATAAGAGGCATGAAAGATAAATGGCAAGAAAGTAAACTAATGGCTAAAAAGGTCTTGGCAAGATATGAGAACTAGAAGTCCTATTCTAGTTATCCTCCTCAATTGTGATAACAAATTGTCCATTACTCCCACTTAGTTAACCTCTAACTATGGAGGAAAGTCAAGTGGATGAATCAGTTTGATTCCTCAAGTCCTAATCAACTCCTAAAGGAAAGACTAGCTTTAGAGGCATTCAAATCAAATAGCAACTTCTAATCATCAATCAACAAGGGAATTAGATAACTCAAGAGTCACTAATTACTCTACCTAGGCCAAGAGGAACAAAACCTACACTAAAATCTAACCAAGCATTTCATCAAACACTTGGAAGGCATAAAAGGAAAGCATAGTAAATCAACAACAAGAACAAGATCTAACAACAATTATTGCAAAGAATTAACAACAACAATCAAGGAAATCACAATTATCATGAATTACCTCAAATTGCATTATTGAAAGAAAACAAAGGAACAACAATCTATCCAAAACAAAATGAAGAATTACAATTATTAAAGCACATAACTAGAAATAGGAAGAGGAGAAGATTAAGTCTTGATAAAAGAGAAGTGAATTAAAGCATGAATTAAACCTAGATCTAAGAAGAGAGATTAACCTAAACCTAATCCTAATTCTAGAGAGAAGTGAGAGCTTCTCTCTCTAAAAACTACTCTAAACTAAAACTAAGCTCTATGATAACTAGATGATCCAATGTCTTCCCCCTTCAATCCTTGATCCTTTTATTCCTTTCTATCAGCAATTGGCGCCAGAATGGGTTCAGAAACCCTTCAAAATCGCCAGGAACGTGTTGCTTTAATGGAGTCATGTGCGGGTTGCGACGCGTGCGCGCACGGTACGCGTGCGCGTCCCTGGCCGATTCTGCAATGTGTGCGCGAGCGCCTTGTGCGCGTGCGCGTACTCGGCTGATTTCACTTCTTTGACTTTTTATGCTTCTCTCCACTTGTATGCTTCCTTCCTTGCTCCCTTTGATCCATGCCTAGCCTATTTCGATCCTGGAATTACTAGCAAACACAGCAAGGCATCTTATGGAATCAAGGAGGAATTAGAATTCATCAAAATAAGGCTTAAAAAGCATGTTTTTACACTTAAGCACAAATACGGGAGAGATTACAAAACCATGCTAATTCATAGGCTAAATGCGAGAAAAGATCATCAAAATACTCTAAATTCAATACAAGATAAACCCTAAAAATGGGGTTTATCAACGCCAACTCCTTACCTGTTTCTGGCATCTGAACGCCAGAACTGTGCTTCCTTTGGGCGTTCAACGCCAATTCCTTGCTTGTTTCTGGTGTTGAACGCCAGGACTAAGCATGGGTTGGGCGTTCAACGCCAGCTTTCTACCCTTTTTTTGGCGTTTGAGTGCCAGAATTATTCCTCTCTGGGCTTTGACTGTCCTCAGAGGGATCTTGGGTAGTAGTTTGTTCATTTCTTGGCTTTCTGCTGCCTTGAAGTGAGGTATTTAATGTTTTTCCACTTCTTAATTGAACTGCTTGGCACTCTTCTATTATTTGTTTTAATAACTGCTGTTCTGTTTGCTTCAACTGGACTTCCATATTCATATTAGCCATTCTTGTTTCTTGTAATATCTCCTTGAATTCAGCTAGCTGTTTTGTTAGAAAATCTAATTGCTGATTGAATTCTGTAACTTGTTCTACAGGACTGAGTTCAGTAGTTACTGTTTTAGCCTCTTCTTTCATGGGAGGTTCACTGCTTAGGTACAGATGCTGATTTCTGGCAACTATATCAATGAGCTCTTGAGCTTCTTCAATTGTCTTCCTCATGTGTATAGATCCACCAGCTGAGTGGTCTATAGAAATCTGAGCTTTCTCTATAAGCCCATAATAGAAGATGTCTAACTGCACCCACTTTGAAAATATTTCAGAGGAGAATTTTCTTAGCATCTCTCTGTATCTCTCCCAGGCATCATAAAGGGATTCATTATCTCCTTGTTTGAAGCCTTGGATGCTCAGCCTTAGCTGTGTCATCCGTTTTGGAGGAAAATATTGATTTAGGAATTTTTCTGAAAGCTGTTTCCATGTCTTTATGCTGGCCTTAGGTTGGTTATTTAACCACCTCTTAGCTTAGTCTTTTACAGCAAATGGAAACAGTAATAATCTATAGACATCCTGATCTACTTCCTTATCATATACTGTGTCAGCAATTTGTAAAAATTGTGCGAGAAACTCTGTAGGTTCTTCTTGTGGAAGACCGGAATACTGGCAATTTTGCTACACCATGATAATGAGCTGAGGATTCAACTCAAAACTACTAACTCCAATGGAGGGTATACAGATACTACTCCCATATGAAGCAGTAATGGGGTTAGCATATGACCCCTTAGTCTTTCTGGACTGTTCATTTCTACTTAAGTCCATAATGGAAAAAAGGAGATGATGTGAATTTATTTTATTATTATAGAAGAGGTTTTGAAATAATAAAATAAAATAAATAAAAACTAAAATAAAAAGAAAAACAAAAAGAATTTGAAAATATTTTATGAAGAATTTCGAAAAAGTGAGGAGAGAGAAAGTGGTTAGAATATTTTTGAAAAAGCTATAATTTTAAAAATTTAAAAATGAATTCTGAAGTTTTTAGAAAAAAAATTCGAAATAATTGCTTTAAAAATAGTTAGAAAAAATATATTTTTTTTTGAATTTTGAATTTTATAATGAAAGAGAAAAACACACAAGAGACCCAAGACTTAAAATTTTTAGATCTAATACTCCTTGTTTTCAAAAATTTTGGAGGGAAAACACCAAGGAACACCAAACTTAAAAATTTTAAGATCCAAACACAAAGAAGACTCAAGAACACTTTGAAGAGTCACAAGAACAACAAGAACAAAAGAAAGAACACCAAACTTAAAATTTTTAGAAAACCACAATAAAATTTTCGAAAATTAAAGAAAGATTAACAAGAAAACACAAAACTTAAAGTTTGGCACAAGATTCAATTAAAGAAAAATTATTTTTGAAAAATATTATAAAAAAAAGATACCCAATTACCAATAACACAAACCAACGCTCTAGCCAATTGAGCTATAAATGTAACGTGTTTTAAAGAGGTATTTTTAATAAATAAAAATAAATTTTTTTGAAAACTAATATTTTGAAAATACACAATGAAAACACAAAAACACACAGAATAGGAAAAACCAAAGATCAAACAAGAAAAATTGACAAGAACAATTTGAAGATCAAGGAAAAACAAAGAACATGCAATTCGAAAATTGAAAGACAAAGAAAAGCATGTAATTGACACCAAACTTAAAACATGACACTAAACTCACAGAAAAACTAAAAATTAATAAAGAAAAATAATATTTTCTTTGAAAAAAATTTTTTTTTGAAGGGATAATAAAAGATGCAATTCTAGTGAAAAAAAGACAAATTTTTCCTAATCTAAGCAACAAGATTCACCGTCAGTTGTTCAAACTCAAACAGAAAGTGCACTGGGTCATCCACGTAATACCACTTGGTGCACGAAATTGTAAATCACATTTTTCACAACTCGTACCACTAACCAGAAAGTGCACTGGGTCATCTAAGTAATACCTTACGTGAGTAAGGGTCGATCCCACGGAGATTGTTGGCTTGAAGCAAGCTATGGTTATCTTGTAACTCTTAGTCAGGATATAATATCTGTTCCGAGGGTTACCGAAAACTGGAGGTCGATCTCGGACGAGATCTTCTGTACTGGTCGGTGCTAACATGTCCGCCTGGTGGAAGACGGCCGGAGCTGTCGTGTCCAACTTGTTGGACTGGCTGCACTACTGATCCCTTGTCACCGAAGGGTGGGGGGTACCTGGAAGAGACTCCGATGCTTAAGTTAGCAAGGGTATTAAACAGGTATTGAGTAGAATCAGAGTATGAGTTATACCTGGGTGCTCCAGTGTATCTATAATGGTGTGGAGTGACCTTTTTAGATAAGATAAGTTAGTTATCTTATCTTATCTTATCTTCTAGGTGAGGTCAGCTTATCTTTTATGGGAACCGCCCTTCCCTCTGTAGGCTTGGGCTGCCTTAGGATTTGGGGCGTGTTCCTCTATTTGGGCCCTTCATTGGGCTTTTCTGATGACTTGGCCGAGCTCTTTGGAAAGAGGTCGGGTTATCCTGACCTAAAGAGGTCGGTCGCTTTGTCCGTCGAACATCCCGGGTCGGACAGCTCGACCCAGGTTATGAACAGTGCCCCTGCTTGAGCTCGGTCTTCTTTTTTGAAGTCGAGTCCTTGACTTCGGTCCTTCTTTGGTGAAGCCAAACTCAAGCATCTTGTCGATTCCTTTGTAGTAGTTTTTGAATGTAGAATGTTTCCTCTAAAAGTGCGCGCTTTTATATCGACACTTTTTGGGAACGTGTGAGGGTTTAATGCTTTCATTAATTTTAGCATTAATTGCCCCGTTTCCCTTTGGCTCTTTACTTTGATTTTGAAAACCCAGAAACGGTTTCTCTCCTTCGCCCTTTTCGTAACTTCTTTTCTCTACTCCCTTTGCTCTCTATTTTTCGTTTGCGCTTCTACTTTCTTGTGTTGCTGCGTCGCTTGGCGTTTTTTCTGGAGCTTCTGTTTTCGCCTGGAGTTTTGCAGTTTCGCGTTTCTCCCTGCGACATTGCTCTTGTTCGTGTTCTTTCTTTTGCTTGTGAGAGGGCGTTTCCAGATTTCGTCTTCCATTTTCAATTTCTTTGAAGCTTGCCGCTCTTTCAGGTTGGTACTAGCTTTCTTGCTTCTTTCGTAGCTTCATCTTCAGCTTTTAGGTGAAGCTTTGATTTTGCATGTTTGAAAGTTTGAATCTTTTCGTGGTCTTGTATTTGCTTGTCATTTTAACATGTTTTTCCTATCTTTCTTTTATGCGTTCTCTTGGCATTTCCGTCGAGGCTTTCTAGGATTTTATTGTTGCTTTCGGTTGTTTCCTGTCTGATACTGATAGAAAATCTGCATCTGTTCTTCGTTTTGTTTGGAGATTGCTTTTTGTCTGATTCTGAAAAATTTCGCACCTTTGATGATTTCTACTTGGCGTGCTTTGATTTTTAGGAATGATTTTTTCTTGGTAGACTGTAATGATGCTTGGTTTGCTGTTTTGAATTCTTTCTGAGAAATGCTGGGGTGCGAGCTGTAGATCTTGCCTGAAAACCTTGCTTTGTTACTGCCTCCAAAGGATGCCCCAGGACTTTTGGTTTGAGTCTTGGGGTTTTCCTTTTCTTGTTTCTTCGCCTGTATCATATTGACCGAGTTGTTTTCTCCCTTTGTCCGGGATGTTTTTAGTAATCCCATCTTCTTTTTTTACTTGTAGGATTAGTTGGCCTCATGTCTTCTCGCAATAACATTGTAGAGATGTCTTTCAGAGTTCCTGAGGGGATGTCCGATTGCCTGGACTCCCTTATTTTGTTGTGTGTTTCTGTTGTGGATGCTGAATTTTGCACAGAGTTGAGGAAGCGCCATAGGATTTGTGGTAACAATGCCCGTGAGGAGGATTACGAGCTTGTTGCTCCTGATTCTGATGAGAGAGTTTGATTTTCGACTTCCATTGAGAGGGAGCTTGCCTTCTTCTATGTCTATGAATACTTCTTCAGCCAGTTGAACCTTACTTTTCCTTTTACTGCTTTCGAGACCGACCTGTTGTGGTCATGTAATATTGCCCCATCCCAGCTTCACCCAAATTCCTGGGGTTTTATTAAAATTTTTCAACTTCTCTGTCGAGAATTAGTTGTAACACCCTCCCAGACTCTTTTCCTTTATTTGTTTGTTTCCGCCAAGCCTGGCGATTCTTCAAAAAAGAAAGCTTCCTGGGCCACAAAGTTTTTGCTATGTATGATGAGTCCTTTAAGGACTTCAAGAATTACTTCTTTAAGGTTCGTGCTGTCGAGGGGGCCCGCCCCTTTTTTTCTTGATGAAAATGATGAGCCTTCTTTCCCTTTAGAGTGTCTCGCTATACCTGGGAGATGCTTGATGATGTTGAGTGTGCCTTTGTTGTTGTTCTTGAGGATCTATGGGGGAAACCACCCCATCTTGATACAAAAAGGTTTTTGAATGACCCGTCCTTGGTTCGGACTGTTTTGAGTACTTGTCTGACTTGTCTCTTATACTTGTTCTTAATTTTTCTTCCTCTTATTGAGATTGTAACTTTTTGCTGTGGCTGATTCTGTATTTGCAGAGATGTCAAAGAACAATGACCCTATGAGGGCCTTTAAATAGGTGAAGAAGGCAACTGCTGCTCTGAACATCTCGGCCAAGGTGGCCGGAGAGGGATCTTCTCAGGCCCCCGTGAAGCCTCCTATGCCGAGTTCTCCTAGGCCTGAGGAAAGCAATTCCTACTCCTCGGTTTCGTCGTCCACAGACTTCTGCCGCTGCTTCTGGTGCTCCTCCTTTAAAAAAGCAAAAAACATCCGAGCCCTTTAACCTGGATGCCCCGGATTTTTATGCTTTCGAGTTTGTTGACCAGCAAATTGCCCCCTATGGTGGGCTCTCTATGGACGACGTGTCTCTTCTTCAGCATCTGGATTTTATCACCAAAAGTAGTGTGAAAATGGCACATATGGGTGCGGCTATTTTCCGAACAGTTCAGGGGATCCCGATTCATGCCACAAAATCCTTCATGGAGGAGGCCAAATCAGAATTTGATCGGATCAAGGGTTTGAAGGATGAGTCGGAGGTGAAGTTGGCGAAGGTAGAGAAGGAACTGGAGGGTGAGAAGGCCAGCTCTATTGCTTTGGCTACTTCTTTGAAGTTGGCTAAGGACATGGCACTTGTGGGCAGCGTAACTGCCGCCTCCGAGAACTTGATGGAGCAGTTCCGGATTGTTGCTCCTGATGCCGACTTGACTCTCATCAGCATGGACAATGTTGTGAGGATGGTAAGATTGTCCCTGATGACTAGGATGATGATGATGCTAACCCTCCCCCAGTGCCTTCTCTTAAAGTGTCGACCTCCTCGGTTCCTCCCGTTACGTCTGATCCGGATTGCCAAATTCTGAACTGGTATGATGGAACTGTAGATGCTGTGCCTATTCAGACTTGCCCTCTTTCTCCCCGTACTGATGCTGCCGGGAAAGCTCCAGATCTTGGTTGACCTCCTTTTTTAAGTATTTGTGTAAATAGCCCAATTTGTGTGCTTTGAACTCTTTTTTGTAAATGATGTTTTGTTGACTGTTGATACTCCAGTTGCTATTTTTAGCAACTTTATTTTGAAAAACAAAATGGTTTCTCTGGCTCTTGGGGTTGGCTTCAAGCGGCTTGTTGAGTCTTTGTTTTATGGTAACTGCGATTTGCTTGATTGCAGCTTTCTTTATCATTTACCTGGAATTTTCAGGGTTGTTTTTAATCCATCCTCTTTTGATCACTTTTGTGGCGAGGTCAAGGTTTATCGGGTCGAGTTATCTCCCCTCTGTTGGTTGATCTTCTCAATTGATGTTTTCGAGCAACACCTTGGGATTACTTTTTATAACTTTTTGTAGTTTTAGTCTGACTTCTTCATGTCGGTCCCCGTTTCGTTACTAGGTGATCCTTTTTCTTAGATCTTGTTCAGATCTCTTTTGAGGTTTTACCTTTTGTAACTTTATCTTTTTTGGGCCGACTTCGTCATGCCGGACTCTGTCGAGTTATTTGATAATCCTCTTTTTTAGACCTTGTTCAGGTCTCTTTAAGGGATTATCTTGTTTTGTAGGAGACCGACTTCGTTTAGGTCGATCTCTTCTAAGTTGCTTTTGTAATCCTCTTTCTTGGACCTTTGTTAGGTCTCTTTCAGGGATTACTTTTACAACTTGTCTTGTAGGAGACCGACTTTGTTAGGTCGATCGCTTCTAAGTTGTTTTTGTAATCCTCTTTCTTGGACCTTTGTTAGGTCTCTTTCAGGGATTACTTTTACAACTTGTCTTGTAGGAGACCGACTTCGTTAGGTCAATCTCTTCTAAGTTATAGCAATTCCTCTTTAATAGCGTTGGCCAGACCTCTTTCCAGGGATTTGCTGATAATTTGGGTTGACTTGGTCCGACTTTTTAGCGTCAGCCAGTCTTTTTAAGTTATTATATAGCAATCCATAAGACCTCGTCAGGTTTTTTTTGGGATCACTTTCGATAACTTCTTGCATTATTCTGTGTTCATCTTTGCCGATTTGTAGATGGTGGTTTCTGTCCTGGTTTAATCGACCTTTAGGTGAATCGTGTTTTCGCCTTTGTCGGTCGATCATTCCTATCGAGATCGTATAGTGAATCTGTTCTTCACTTTCTGTTCGATCCGTTGCTTTATAATCGGACGATGAATGCTTCAGATTAATGCGTCTTGGGAATTTGTAGAATATCTGAAATTTATTTAAAGAAAGTGCAAATATATATAGGCGGGAGTTTTTCATACCCGTCAGTCGGATTAAACCTCAATCTTGACGCCTCATTAAAAAATCTTTTTAGGAAAAAGAGTGCGTCTTGTGATGAGACCTTTTATCTTTCCTAACTATAGTACCTTCTTAGGTTACAGGCGTGCCATGATCTAGGGAGTTCTCGTCCCTCGAGTTCAGACAGTCTGTAGTAGCCCTTCCCAAGTACTTCTGTCACTCGGTAGGGTCCTTTCCAGTTGGCTGCCAGCTTTCCTTCTCTGGGTCGAGTTGTTCCAATATCATTTCGGATTAAGTTGAGATCATTCTCAGCAAAACTTCT
The DNA here is from genome assembly GCF_014773155.1 of Arachis stenosperma. NCBI lineage: Eukaryota > Viridiplantae > Streptophyta > Magnoliopsida > Fabales > Fabaceae > Arachis > Arachis stenosperma. The sequence continues at coordinate 93,026,538 of NC_080379.1, read as the reverse complement.
TGGCACTACCTTTTGATTATACCTGGAAGCCATTCGCCGCTTTAGTGCTTCTTCTCTGATCCGAGCTCTTTCTTGGATTTTCGGAAGTAGGTCGAGCTCTTCTCTTTGAAGTTGAGAGTTGGTTTGTTCATTATAGTGGACTACTCGGGGAGACCCTTCCTCTACTTTTATTGGAATCATTGCCTCCACTCCGTATGCTAATCAAAATGGTGATTCATTCGTAGTAGAATGGGGGGTTGTTCGATACGCCCATAGAACTTGTGGAAGTTCCTCGGCCCAAGCTCCATTTGCTTCTTGCAGTCTCCGTTTCAGCCCGGCCAATATGACTTTTTTGGCCGCTTCGGCTTGTCCATTGGCTTGGGGATGTTCGACGGAGGTGAACTGGTGTTTTATATTTAAGTCGGCCACTAGTTTTCTGAAGCCTGCATCTGTGAATTGGGTGCCATTATCTGTGGTGATGGAGTATGGGACCCCGAACCTTGTAATGATGTTCCTATATAGGAAATTCCGACTTCTTTGAGCAGTGGCGTTGGCTAGGGGTTCTGCCTCGATCCATTTTGTGAAATAGTCTACCCCCACTATAAGGAACTTGACTTGTCCCGATCCCTGGGGAAAGGGTCCGAGAAGATCGAGTCCCCACTTCGCAAATGGCCAAGGTGAGGTTACGCTGATGAGCTTTTCTGGCGAAGCGATGTGAAAGTTGGCATGCTTCTGGCATGGTGGACATGTCTTTACAAATTTGGTAGCTTTCTTTCATAAAGTTGGCCAATAGAATCCCGCCCAGAGTACTTTTTTGGTGAGAGCTTGTGCTCCGAGATGATTGCCACAAATACCGCTGTGTACTTCCTCCAAGACTTCCTTTGTATTGGAGGTCGGTACGCATTTTAACAATGGTGCTGAGATCCCTCTTTTGTATAGGGTGTTGTATATGATAGTGTAGTACTGTGCCTCCCTTTTTAACCTCTTTGCCTCCTTTTCATCTGTAGGGAGCGCTTCTGTTTTGAGGTAGTTAATTATGGGGGTCATCCATCCTTGATCCCGACCTGTTATGGCTAGGATTTTTTCTTCTTCCGACATTGATGGGTTTTGTAGTATTTCCTGGATGAGGTTTCTATTGTTGTCCCCTGGTTTGGTGCTGGCTAGTTTTGAGAGTGCATCAGCTCGGGCGTTTTGCTCGCGGGGTATGTGGCAGATCCTATATTCCCCGAGTTGTCTGAGCTGTTCTTTGGTTTTATCCAGATATTTTTTCATAGTAGGATCTTTGGCTTGGTAGCTGGTGCACGAATTTGCAATCCGTACAACTAACCAGCAAGTGCACTGGGTCGTCCAAGTAATACCTTACGTGAGTAAGGGTCGATCCCACGGAGATTATTGGTTTGAAGCAAGCTATGTTTATTTTATTATTCTTAGTCAGGATATTAATTAAAATTATCAGTTGGAATTATTAGATTGGAAAAATAAAAGAGAATAAAATCGTTACTTGTTGTGCAGTAATGAGAAATATGTTGGAGTTTTGGAGATGCTTTGTCCTCTGAATTTCTGTAATGTAATATTCAACTCAATTGTTTGTAAAGCACGTCTACGGCAAGCTGTATGTAGGGTGTCACCATTGTCAGTGGCTACCTCCCATCCTCTCAGTGAAAACGGTCCAGATGCTCTGTCACAGCACGGCTAATCAGCTGTTGGTTCTCGATCATGTTGGAATAGGATCCATTGATCCTTTTGCGTTTGTCATCACGCCCAGCAATCGCGAGTTTGAAGCTCATCACATCCATTCAATCTCGGAATCCTACTCGGAATACCACAGACAAGGTTTAGACTTTCCGGATCCTCAAGAATGGCCGCCATCAATTCTAGCTTATACCGCGAAGATTCTGATTAAAGAATCTAAGAGAAGCTCATTCAATCTGATGTAGAACGGAGGTGTTTATCAGGCACGCGTTCATGAGTTGAGGAAGGTGATGAGTGTCACGGATCATCACCTTCTCTATAATTAAGCACGAATGAACATCTTAGATAGTAGCATACAAACGTTTGAGTGGAGAAATAAAAACAATTACATTAATTCATCGAGACGCTGCAGAGCTCCTCACCCCCAACAATGGAGTTTAGAGACTCATGCCGTCAAAGTGTATAAAGTTCAGATCTGAAAATGTCATGAGGTACAAAATAATTCTCTAAAAGTTGTTTAAATAGTAAACTAGTAACCTAGGTTTGCAGAATATGAGTAAACTAAGATAATTGGTGCAGAAATCCACTTCTGGGGCCCACTTGGTGTGTGCTGGGGCTGAGACTAAAGCTATCCACGAACTGAGGCTTTTCTTGGAGTTGAACTCCAAGTTATAACGTGTTTTGGGCGTTCAACTCCGGATCATGACGTGTTTCTGGCGTTTAACTCCAGACAGCAGCATGTACTTGGCGTTCAACGCCAAGTTACGTCGTTTATCTTTGCGCAAAGTATGGACTATTATATATTGCTGGAAAGCCCTGGATGTCTACATTCCAACGCCGTTGAGAGCGCGCCAATTGGACTCCTGTAGCTCCAGAAAATCCATTTCGAGTGCAGGGAGGTCAGGATCCAACAGCATCAGCAGTCCTTTTTCAGCCTAACTCAGATTTTTGCTCAGCTCCCTCAATTTCAGCCAGAAAATACCTGAAATCACAGAAAAACACACAAACTCATAGTAAAGTCCAGAAATATGATTTTTGCCTAAAAACTACTAATATTCTACTAAAAACCAATTAAAACATGCTATAATCTACATGAAATTACCCCAAAAAAGCGTATAAAATATCCGCTCATCACAACACCAAACTTAAACTGTTGCTTGTCCTCAAGCAACTAGATAAATAAAATAGGATGAAAAGAATTTAAGAAGTAATAATGTTTAAGAGTTTTAAATGGAGCTCAGATTCTTATTTAATGAGCGGGACTTGTAGCTTTTTGTTTCTGAATAGTTTTGGCATCTCCCTTTATCCTTTGAAATTCAGAATGATTGGCATCCTTAGGAACTCAGAATTCAGATAGTATTATTGATTCTCCTAGTGTAGTGTGCTGATTCTTGAACATAGTTACTTTATGAGTCTTGGCCGTGGCCCTAAGCACTTTGTTTTCCAGTATTACCACCGGATACATAAATGCCACAGACACATGACTGGGTGAACCTTTTCAGATTGTGACTCAGCTTTGCTAGAGTCCCCAGTTAGAGGTGTCCAGAGCTCTTAAGCACACTCCTTTGCTTTGGATCACGACTTTAACCACTCAGTCTCAAGCTTTTCACTTGGACCTGCATGATACAAGCACATGGTTAGGGACAACTTGATTTAGCCGCTTAGGCCCGGATTTTATTTCCTTGGGCCCTCCTATCCATTGATGCTCAAAGCCTTGGATCCTTTTCTTAATCCAATGATTTCTTGTAAAGAAATTTTTTTTCACTGCTTTTTCTTGCTTCAAGAATCAAATTCATGATTTTTCAGATCATCAATAGTATTTTTCGTGTTCCTCATTCTTTCAGGAGCCAATATTCATAAAATTCAAGATAAAAATTATGCACTGTTCAAGCATTCATTCAAAGAACAAAAAGTATTGCCACCACATATAGTTAATTATAATTTTTATTATTAAGAACTCGAAAAATAAACTACTTCTTTATTCTAATTATCTACTATTTTATTGATGTCTGATGATGATGAGAAAAATAAATTATAACTTAATTGGGAATAAAACCAGAATAGATATACTAATTACTACTACTACTACTACTACTACTATATATATCTCCTAAGGTAAATTTCTATAAAAACACTATAACAGAGTTAAAGCTAAAAATTGGAACTCAACAACCTGTGTTTTGAGAAGTAGATGTTCCTCTGATCTGTGGGGTGCTTGGTCCTTCAAGAATTAATTTCTGGCGCTTCAGCTCCCTTAAATCACGCCCTTGCTCTTCTTGTTCCTTGAGCAGTTTGCAAAGCATGCTACTTTGATCATTCTGTTCTTCCTTTATTTGGTCCATAGCTTCTTGCAATTTGGAAATAGAAGCCTCAAGATGTTCCCAATATTCAAATTGAGGGAGTTCTGGGAGGACTTCCTGTGCTCTCCTCTTGATTGGATCATCCTGCAGCTGTTGTCTGTCCATTGATATTCTAGTAATCGGCCACTCAACTGAGATATACTCTGTTATTCCCATCTTCACTTCGGCATCTTTGCAGAGCATAGAAATTAAGCTTGGATAGGCCAATCTGGCGTCCTTGGAATTCCTGTTTGCTATTTTGTATAATTCACATGAGATCAGTTGATGGACTTCTACTTCTTTTCCCAACATGATGCAGTGAATCATCACTGCTCTTTTAATAGTAACTTCAGAACGGTTGCTGGTGGGCAATATAGAACGCCCAATAAAATCCAGCCAGCCTCTGGCTACTGGTTTTAGATCTTCTCTTTTGAGTTGATTTGGGATGCCAGTCGTGCTGGTGGTCCACCTGGCTTCAGGGATGCATATATCCTCTAGAATCTTGTCCAGACCTTTATTTACCCTCATCATTCTCCTATTAAAGGAGTCTGGGTCATCTTTCAGTTGAGGAAGCTTAAATATCTCCCTGATCTTGTCAGGATGGGTATGAACAATCTTTCCTCTGACTAAAGTCCGATGGTCATAGAGGGCAGCTCCAACTATTCTTTGCCTGTCTGTCTGCCATAGATTAGCATAGAACTCCTGAACCATGTTCCTTCCCACTTTCGTTTCAAGATTAGCTAGGATTTCCCAGTTCCTGTTTTGAATTTGTTCTTGAATCTCCGGATATTCATCTTCCTTCAAATCAAACTTGACTTCCGGGATCACTGATCTGTGACTCATTATTTTGTAGTAATGGTCTGAATGTTCTTTAGTTAAGAACTTCCCTTGATTCCAAAGTGGCTTTGGAATATTCTCTTTCTTGCCTCTTGGGTTGGGTTGTTTTCCTTTAGGGGCCATGATCAAAATGAGTATGTTTTTGTGATCACGGATAAACACACCAAACTTAGAGCTTTGCTTGTCCTCAAGCAAAAGAGAAGAAAGGAGAGGGATAGGAGGAGAGCAAGTGTGGAAAGGTGATGATGATAGGGGCGCCGAATGGAATATAAAGGGAGGGGGGTAGGAAATTTCGAAAATAAGAAAAAGATAAGATAGAAGATATGATTTATAAAAGATAGATATGATAAGAAAAAGATATAGTTTAAAAAGAGAAAGATATGAATGATATTTAAAAAGATAAATCTGAATTTTTAATTTTGAAAAAGATTTTAAAAAGATAATTGAGTTTTGAAAAACTTAGAAGAGTTGGATTGGATTGGAAAACAATTTGTCTTTATGGATTAAGACATATTTGATATTTTTGAAAAAGGGATTTTAGAAATTAGGGTTCTTAGAAAACTAATTTGAATTTGAAGGATGACATTTTGAAACATGTTTATGCAAGAAATCATGAATTGAAACATAAAAATTTAGAAAAATTGTAAAGAAAAATGAATTTTACCTCCTCCCCACCATCCTGGCGTTAAACCCGCAACTGCTGCATGTTTTGGGCGTTTAACGCCCAATTGTTGCTTCTCCTGGGCGTTCAACGCCCAGCTGATGCTTCTTTCTGGCGTTGAACGCCAGGAAGTCCTTTGTCACTGGGCGTTTTTTTGAACGCCCAGGATGCTGTCAATCTGGCGTTAAACGCCCAGAAGGTGCTTCTTTCTGGCGTTCAACGCCCAGAAGATGCTCCTTTCTGGCGTTTAACGCCCAGATGGCTACCCTTACTGGCGTTGAACGCCCAGTGGGTGCTTCTTTTAGGCGTTCAATGCCCAAAATGTTTCTTACTGGCTTTTTCACGCCAGTGAGCTTCCAAATTCCTCTGTAACTCTGTGAATCCAAGCAATTGCTATTTTACCCTGAAGATACTTTGACATATACCTATAAAAATCAATTAATTAATCAAAACGAATAAAATTAAATTTTGTGATTTGGCTGGGTTGCCTCCCAGCAAGGGCTTCTTTATTGTCATTAGCTGGACTATTACTGAGCTTTTAATCGAGTCTCAGTTTTGAGCATTCTTGCTCAAAATTGCTTTCAAGATAATGTTTGAATCTTTGACCATTAACGATGAACTTTTTGTTAGAGTCATTATCCTGAAGCTCTACGTATCCATATGGTGATACACTTGTAATCACATATGGACCTCTCCAACGGGACTTCAATTTTCCGGGGAATAATTTGAGCCTAGAATTAAATAGCAGAACTTTCTGCCCTGGCTCAAAGACTCTGGATGACAATTTCTTATCATGCCATCTTTTTGCTTTCTCTTTGTATATTTTTGCATTCTCGAAAGCATTGAGTCTAAATTCCTCTAGCTCATTTAACTAAAGCAATCGTTTTTCTCCAGCTAACTTGGCATCAAGGTTCAGGAATCTGGTTGCCAAGTAGGCCTTATGTTCCAGTTCCACTGGCATGTGGCATGCCTTTTCATACACAAGTTGGTATGGAGAGGTCCCTATAGGGGTCTTGAATGCTGTTCTGTATGCCCACAGAGCATCATCCAAGGTTCTTGCCCAATCCCTTCTACGGTTAATTACAGTCCGTTCCAGGATTCTTTTGAGTTCTCTATTTTAGACTTCAGCTTGCCCATTAGTCTGTGGGTGATATGGAGTAGCTACCCTGTGGCTAACTCCATAACAAACCAAAGCAGAGTAAAGCTGTTTATTGCAGAAACGAGTGCCCCCATCACTGATTAATACTCTAGGGGTACCAAATCTACTGAAGATGTGTTTCTGAAGGAATTTTAACACTGTTTTAGTGTCATTAGTGGGTGTTGCGATAGCCTCCACCCATTTGGATATATAATCCACTGCCACCAGAATATAAGTGTTTGAGTATGATGGTGGAAAAGGTCCCATGAAGTCAATACCCCACACATCAAACAACTCAATCTCCAAGATCCCTTGTTGAGGCATGGCATAACTGTGAGGTAGATTGCCAGATCTTTGGCAACTGTCACAATTAAGTACAAACACTCGGGAATCTTTATAGAGAGTAGGCCAGTAGAAGCCACATTGGAGGACTCTTGTGGCTGTTCGCTCACTTCCAAAATGTCCTCCATACTGTGATCCATGGCAGTGCCATAGGATCTTCTGCACTTCTTCCTTAGGCACACATCTACGGATTACTCCGTCTGCACATCTCTTGAAGAGATATGGTTCATCCCAAAGATAGTACTTTGCATCTGTGATCAATTTCTTTGATTGCTGCCTACTGTACTCTTTGGGTATGAACCTCACTGCCTTGTAGTTTGCAATGTCTGCAAACCATGGCACCTCCTGGATGGCAAATAGTTTCTCATCAGGAAAGTTTTTAGAGATCTCAGTAAGAGGGAGGGATGCCCCTTCTACTGGTTCTATTCGGGACAGGTGATCTGCTACCTGATTCTCTGTCCCTTTTCTGTCTCTTATTTCTATATCAAACTCTTGCAGAAGCAACACCCATCTTATAAGTATGGGTTTTGAATCCTGCTTTGTGAGTAGATATTTAAGAGCAGCATGATCAGTGTACACAATCACTTTTGATCCTACTAAATAGGATCTGAATTTGTCAAAGGCATAAACCACTGCAAGTAGCTTTTTTTCTGTTGTTGTGTAGTTCTTCTGTGCGTCATTTAGAACACGGCTGGCATAGTAAATGACGTGCAGAAGCTTGTCATGCCTTTGTCCCAACACTGCGCCAATGGCATGGTCACTGGCATCACACATTAGTTCAAATGGCAATGTCCAGTTTGGTGCAGAGATGATTGGTGCTGTGACCAATTTAGCTTTCAGAGTCTCAAATGCCTGCAGACACTCTTTATCAAAGATAAATGGCGTGTCAGCAGCTAGCAGGTTGCTTAGAGGTTTGGCGATTTTTGAAAAATCCTTTATAAACCTCCTATAGAATCCTGCATGCCCCAAAAAGCTTCTGATTGCCTTAACATTGGCAGGTGGTGGTAATTTTTCAATTACCTCTACCTTAGCTTGATCCACCTCTATTCCCTTGTTCAAAATTTTGTGCCCAAGGACAATTCCTTCAGTCACCATAAAGTGACACTTCTCCCAGTTTAAAACAAGGTTAGTCTCTTGGCATCTTTTTAGAACAAGTGCTAGATGGTTAAGGCAGGAGCTGAATGAGTCTCCAAATACTGAAAAGTCATCCATGAAGACTTCCAGAAATTTTTCCACCATATCAGAGAAAATTGAGAGCATGCACCTCTGAAAGGTTGCAGGTGCATTGCACAGGCCAAATGGCATCCTTCTGTATACAAATACTCCAGATGGACATGTGAATGCCGTTTTCTCTTGATCCTAGGGATCTACTGCAATTTGATTATAACCTGAATATCCATCCAGGAAGCAATAGTATTCATGACCTGCTAGTCTTTCTAGCATCTGGTCTATGAATGGTAAAGGAAAATGATCCTTTCTGGTGGCTGATGAGCGGATAATTTATACGCTTTTTGGCATTATTTTTAGTATGTTTTTAGTATATTTTAGTTAGTTTTTATTATATTTTTATTAGTTTTTAGTTAAAATTCACTTTTCTGGACTTTACTATGAGTTTGTGTGTTTTTCTGTGATTTCAGGTATTTTTTGGCTGAAATTGAGGGTCCTGAGCAAAAATCTGATTCAGAGGCTGAAAAGGACTGCAGATGCTGTTGGATTCTGACCTCCCTGCACTCGAAGTAGATTCTGACCACCCAATTGGTGCGCTCTCAACGGCGTTGGAAAGTAGACATCCTGGGCTTTCCAGCAATGTATAATAGTCCATACTTTGCCCGAGATTTGATGGCCCAAACCGGCGTTGCAAATCAGCTTCAAAATTCCCAGCGTTTAACGCTGGAACTGGCATGAAAATTGGAGTTAAATGCCCAAACTGGCACAAAAGCTGGCGTTTAACTCCAAGAAGAGTCTCTACACGAAAATGCTTCAATGCTCAACCCAAGCACACACCAAGTGGGCCCGGAAGTGGATTTTTCTGTCATTTACTCATTTCTGTAAACCCTAGGTTACTAGTTCACTATTAATAGGATCTTTTGACATTGTATCTGTACCTCATGACACTTTACACGTTTCTCATTGTATCTTCTACGGCATGAGTCTCTAAACCCCATGGTTGGGGGTGAGGAGCTCTGCTGTGTCTTGATGGATTAATGCAATTACTACTGTTTTTCATTCAATCATGCTTGCTTCTATTTTAAGATATCACTTGTTCCTAAACCTGATGAATGTGATGATCCGTGACACTTATCATCATTCTCAACTATGAATGTGTGCCTGACAACCACCTCCGTTCTACCTTAGATTGAGTAGATATCTCTTAGATTCTTTAATCGGAATCTTCGTGGTATAAGCTAGAATTGATAGCGGCATTCAAGAGAATCTGGAAGGTCTAAACCTTGTCTGTGGTATTCTGAGTAGGATTCAATGATTGAATGACTGTGATGAGCTTCAAACTCGCGATTGTGGGGCGTTAGTGATAGACGCAAAAGAATCATTGGATTCTATTCCGACATGATCGAGAACCGACAGCTGGATAGCCGTGCCGTGACAGGGTGCGTTGAACATTTCCACTGAGAGGATGGGAGGTAGCCATTGACAACGGTGAAACCCTACATACAGCTTGCCATGGAAGGAGCCATGCGTGTTTGAAGAAGAAGACAGCAGGAAAGCAGAGGTTCAGAAGACAAAGCATCTCCAAAACCTCAACCTGTTTCCCATTACTGCAAAACAAGTACTTATTTCATGTTCTTTTGCTTTTCACAAACAATCCTGATAATTTTTGATATCCTGACTAAGAGTTACAAGATAACCATAGCTTGCTTCAAGCTGACAATCTCCATGGGATCGACCCTTACTCACGTAAGGTATTACTTGGACGACCCAGTGCACTTGCTGGTTAGTTGTGCGGGATTGCAAAAGTGTGATTGCAATTTCGTGCACCAAGTTTTTGGCGCCGTTGCCGGGGATTGTTCGAGTTTGGACAACTGACGGTTTATCTTGTTGCTTAGATTAGGACTGTTTTATTTTTGTTGGTTTAGTGTCTTTTATTTGATTTTAGTTTCATATTTTAAGTTTGGTGTCTACCTTGTGTTTTCCTTTAAGTTTTCAAAAATTTGTGTTTGATTTTCTAAAAATTTTAGGTTTGGTGTCTTTTGTGCTTTTATTCACGTAAATATTTTTCAAAAATTTGTTCTTGGTGTTCATCTTGACCTTCAAAGTGTTCTTGGTGTTCATCTTGATATTCAAAGTTTTCTTGTTTGCTCTCTTTGTTTTGATCTAAAGTTTTTAAGTTTAGTGTCTTTTTGTTGTTTTTCTCTTTCCTCATTAAAATTTAAAAATCAAAAAAATATCCTTTCCTTATTTTACTCATAATTTTTGAAATTTTGCATTAATTTAGTCAAAGATTTTCAAAATCATATCTTTTTTTTAGTCAAGTCAAAATTCTAATCTCAAAAATTGATCTTTTCAAATCTTTTTCAAAAATCAAATCTTTTTAATTGCAATCATATTTTCAATCATATCTTTTTAATTGCTAATTCCAAAATTTTTTTAATTAACTAATTGATTTAGTTTTCAATTTGCTTTGATCTTATTTTCTTTCAGTTTTCGAAATTTTATTTATTTTCCATTTATTTTATTTTATTTTTTCTTTCGGTCACTTTTAATAAAAAAAAATTTTTTTTTACTTGTGAAATCATATCTTATTCCCTTTCTCCATCATGGACCTAAGTGGAATTGAACAGTCCAGAAGGACTCTGGGGTCATATGCTAACCCCATTACAGCTGCATATGGGAGTAGCATCTATATACCTCCCATTAAAGCAAGCAGCTTTGAGCTAAATCCTCAACTCATTATCATGGTGCAGCAAAATTGCCAGTATTCCGGTCTTCCACAAGAAGAACCTACTGAGTTTCTGGCACAATTCTTACAACTTGCTGACACAGTACGTGATAAAGAGGTGGATCAGGATGTCTACAGATTATTACTGTTGGTTGAATAACCAACCTACAGCAAGCATAAAGACATGGAAACAGTTATCAGACAAATTCCTGAATCAATTTTACCCTCCAAAAAGGATGACACAGCTAAGGCTTGACATCCAAGGCTTTAAACAAGAGGATAATGAATCCCTTTATAATGCCTGGGAGAGGTATAGAGGTATGCTAAGAAAATGCCCCTCTGAAATGTTTTCAGAGTGGGTACAATTAGACATCTTCTACTATGGGCTTACAGAAAAAGCTCAGATGTCTCTAGACCACTCAGCTGGTGGATCTATACATATGAGGAAGACGATTGAAGAGGCTCAAGAGCTCATAGATATTGTTGCTAGAAATCAACATTTGTACTCTAGTAGTGAGTCCTCTATAAAAGAAGAAGCTATGGCAGTAACTACTGATCCTAACCCTCAAGAACAGATAGTTGAGCTTAATCAGCAATAACTCCTTATGACAAAACAATTAGCAGAATTCAATGAGATGCTCCAAGACACTAAAAATGCTAACAAGAATATGGAAGCACAATTGAATCAGACAAGACAGCAACTATCTAAATAGATAACAGAAGAATGCCAAGCTGTTAAATTAAGGAGTGGGAAGACATTGAATGTATCAACTCAAAGCAGCAGAAAGCTAAGAAAGGAACAACTGACAGAGGATGACCAACCAACTACCCAAAATCCCTCTGAGGACAGTAAGAGCCCAGAGAGGAATGATTCTGGCGTTCAAACGCCAGAAAAGGGTAAGAAAGTGGCGTTAAACGCCCAATGGGTAGCCACTTCTGGCGTTCAAACGCCAGAAAAGGGTTGCAATCTGGCGTTAAACGCCCAAAAAGCACCCAATCCTGGCGTTCAAATGCCACAAAGGGGTCAGACACTTGCAAGTGCTGATAACAACCCCCTTAAGCAGGCTTCTCCAACCACCTCTGTAAGGAATAAACCTGCAGCAACTAAGGTTGAAGAATATAAAGCCAAGATGCCTTATCCTCAGAAACTCTGCCAAGCGGAACATGATAAGCAATTTGCCCGCTTTGCAGACTATCTAAGGACTCTTGAAATAAAGATTCCGTTTGCAGAGGCACTTGAGCAAATACCTTCTTATGCTAAGTTCATGAAAGAGATCTTAAGTCATAAGAAGGATTGGAGAGAAACTGAAAAAGTGTTTCTCACTGAAGAATGCAGTGCAGTCATTCTGAAAAGCTTACCAGAAAAGCTTCAAGATCTAGGAAGCTTTATGATACCATGCACATTAGAGGGTACTTGTACCAAGAAAGCTCTATGTGATCTTGGGGCAAGTATCAACCTAATACCTACATCCACTATTAGAAAGCTCGGCTTGACTGAAGAGGTCAAACCAACCCAGATATGTCTTCAACTTGCTGATGGCTCCATTAAATACCCATCAGGCATAATTGAGGACATGATTGTCAAGGTTGGGCCATTTGCCTTTCCCACTGACTTTGTAGTGCTGGAAATGGAGGAGCACAAGAGTGCAACTCTCATTCTAGGAAGACCTTTCCTAGCAACTGGACGAACCCTCATTGACGTCCAAAAAGGGGAATTAACCCTGAGAGTCAATGAGGATGAGTTCAAGTTGAATGTTGTCAAAGCTATGCAGCATCCAGACACATCAAATGACTGCATGAGCGCTGATATTATTGACTCTTTGGTGGAGGAGGTCAATATGACTGAAAGTCTTGAATCAGAGCTAGAGGACATCTTTAAAGATGTTCAGCCTGATCTGGAGGAACTAATGGAAATAAAAGAAATTCTGAAAATTCCTCAAGAAGAAGATAAGCCTCCTAAACCTGAGCTCAAGCCACTACCACCATCCCTGAAATATGCATTTCTGGGAGAAGGTGACACTTTTCCAGTGATCATAAGCTCTGCTTTGAATCCACAGGAAGAGGAAGCACTAATTCAAGTGCTAAGGTCACACAAGACAGCTCTTGGGTGGTCCATAAGTGATCTTAAGGGCATTAGCCCAGCAAGATGCATGCACAAGATCCTATTGGAGGATGATGCTAAGCCAGTGGTTCAACCACAAAGGCGGCTAAATCCAGCCATGAAGGAGGTGGTGTAGAAAGAGGTCACTAAGTTACTAGAGGCTGGGATTATTTATCCTATTTCTGATAGCCCCTGGGTGAGCCATGTCCACGTTGTCCCCAAGAAGGGAGGCATAACAGTGGTTCATAATGAAAAGAATGAACTAGTTCCTACAAGAACAGTTACAGGGTGGCGCATGTGTATTGACTACAGAAGGCTCAATACAGTCACCAGAAAGGATCATTTCCTTTACCATTCATAGACCAGATGCTAGAGAGACTAGCAGGTTATGAATACTACTGCTTTTTGGACGGCTACTCAGGTTACAACCAAATTGTAGTAGATCCTCAGGACCAAGAGAAAACAGCATTTACATGTCCTTCTGGAGTATTTGCCTACAGAAGGATGCCTTTTGGTCTGTGCAATGCACCTGCAACCTTTCAGAGGTGCATGCTCTCTATCTTCTCAGATATGGTAGAGAAATTTCTGGAAGTCTTCATGGATGACTTTTCAGTATTTGGAGACTCATTCAGCTCCTGCCTTAACCATCTAACACTTGTTCTGAAAAGATGCCAAGAGACCAACCTAGTTTTAAACTGGGAAAAATGTCACTTTATGGTGACTGAAGGGATTGTCCTTGGGCATAAAATTTCAAACAAGGGAATAGAGGTGGATCAAGCTAAAGTTGAAGTAATTGAAAAATTACCACCACCTACAAATGTTAAGGCAATCAGAAGCGTTCTGGGGCATGTAGGATTCTACAGAAGGTTTATAAGGGATTTTTCAAAAATTGCCAAACCTCTGAGTAATCTGCTAGCTGCTGACACTCCATTTATTTTTGATAATGAGTGTCTGCAGGCATTTGAGACACTGAAAGCTAAGCTGGTCACAGCACCAGTCATCTCTGCACCAGACTGGACATTACCATTTGAACTAATGTGTGATGCCAGTGACCATGCCATTGGTGCAGTATTGGGACAAAGGCATGGTAAGCTTCTGCACGTCATTTATTACAGCAGCCGTATTCTAAATAATGCACAGAAGAACTACACAACCACAGAAAAGGAGTTACTTGCAGTGGTTTATGCCATTGACAAGTTCAGATCTTATTTAGTAGGATCAAAAGTGATTGTGTACACTGACCATGCTGATCTTAAATATCTACTCACAAAGCAGGATTCAAAACCCAGGCTCATAAGATGGGTGTTGCTTCTGCAAGAGTTTGATATAGAAATAAGAGACAGAAAAGAGACAGAGAATCAAGTAGCTGATCACCTGTCCCGGATAGAACCAGTACTAGGAGCATCCCTCTCTCCTACTGAGATCTCTGAAACCTTTCCGGATGAGCAATTGTTTGCTATTCAGGAAGCTCCGTGGCTTGCAGACAGTGCAAACTATAAGACTCAAGGTTCTCCTTCTGTAACCATGGAGAGGAAGCATGAAGAGCTTCTCTCAAAACAGAGTCAAACAGAGCCCCCACAGTCAAACTCTAAGTTTGGTGTTGGGAGGCCACCACCAACTTCTAAGTTTGGTGTTGAACCCCCACATTCAAACTCTAAGTTTGGTGTTGGGAGGTTCCAACATTGCTCTGAACATCTGTGAGGCTCCATGAGAGCCCATTGTCAGGCTACTGACATTAAAGAAGCGCTTGTTGGGAGGCAACCCAATGTTATATTTATTATTTTCCTTTGTTATTTTATGTTTTCTATAGGTTGATGATCATGGGAAGTCACAAATTCAATTGAAAAAGCAGAAACAGAATGAAAAACAGAAAGAAAAACAGCACACCCTGGAGGAAAACCTTGCTGGCGTTAAACGCCAGTAAGGGCAGCAAATGGGCATTTAACGCCCAGTCTGGCACCATTCTGGGCGTTTAACGCCAGAAAGGGGCACCAGACTGGCGTTAAACGCCAGGAATGGGCACCAAGCTGGCGTTAAACGCCAGAAATGGGCACCAGCCCGGCGTTTAACGCCAGGATAAGCAGTAGGAGCATTTTTGCTCACCACTTGGTGCAGGGATGAATTATCCTTGACACCTCAGGATCTGTGGACCCCACAGGATCCCCACCTACCCCACCACTCTCTCTCTTCGTTCTTCTTTTGCTCGAGGACGAGCAAACCTTCTAAGTTTGGTGTGGTAAAAGCGTTGCTTTTTGTTTCTCCATAACCATTTATGGCACCTAAGGCCGGAGAAACCTCTAGAAAGAGGAAAGGGAAGGCAAAAGCTTCCACCTCCGAGCCATGGGAAATGGAGAGATTCATCTCAAGGGATGCACTTTCCTCAACAAAATTATTGGGAGCAAATCAACACCTCCCTAGGAGAATTGAGTTCCAACATGGGACAACTAAGGGTGGAGCACCAAGAACATTCCATCCTCCTCCATGAAATTAAAGAAGATCATAGAATCATGAGAGAGGAGCAACAAAGGCAAGGAAGAGACATTGAGGAGCTCAAGCACTCCATAAGACCTTCAAGAGGAAGAACAAGCCGCCATCACTAAGGTGGACCCGTTCTTTAATCTCCTTGTTCTTTATTTTCTATTTTTCGAATCTTTATGCTTATGTTTATCCATGTTTGTGTCTTATTACATGATCATTAGTATCTTAGTGTCTATGCCTTAAAGCTATGAATGTCCTATGAATCCATCACCTCTCTTAAATGAAAAATGCTTTAATCACAAAAGAACAAGAAGTATAGGATTTCGAATTCATCTCTGAAACTAGTTGAATTAGTTTGATGTGGTGACAATACTTTTTGTTTTCTGAATGAATGCTTGAACAGTGCATATGTCTTTTGAATTTGTTGTTTTAAGAATGTTAAAATTGTTAGCTCTTGAAAGAATGATGGAAAGGGAGAACTGTTATTGAGGATCTGAAAAATCATCAAATTGATTCTTGAAGCAAGAAAAAGCAGTGAAAAAAAAAAGGAAAAAAACGAAAAAAAAAAGAGAAGAAGAAAAAGAAAGAAATAAAGTTGTGATCCAAGGCAAAAAAAAAAAGGAGAGTGTGCTTAAGAACCCTGGACACCTCTAATTGGGGACTCTAGCAAAGTTGAGTCACAATCTGAAAAGGTTCACCCAAGTATGTGTCTGTGGCATGTATGCATCTGGTGGTAATACTGGAAGACAGAGTGCTTTGGGCCACAGCCAAGACTCATAAAGTAGCTATGTTCAAGAATCATCATACTTAACTAGGAAAATCAATAACACTATCTGAGTTCTGAGTTCTTATAGATGCCAATCATTCTAAACTTCAAAGGATAAAGCGAGATGCCAAAACTGTTCGGAAGCAAAAAGCTACTAGTCCCGCTCATCTAATTGGAGCTAAGTTTCTTTGATATTTTGGAGTCTATAGTATATTCTCTTCTTTTTATTCTATTTTGATTTTCAGTTGCTTGGGGACAAGCAACAATTTAAGTTTGGTGTTGTGATGAGCGGATAATTTATACGCTTTTTGGCATTGTTTTTAGTATGTTTTTAGTATATTTTAGTTAGTTTTTATTATATTTTTATTAGTTTTTAGTTAAAATTCACTTTTCTGGACTTTACTATGAGTTTGTGTGTTTTTCTGTGATTTCAGGTATTTTCTGGCTGAAATTGAGGGTCCTGAGCAAAAATCTGATTCAGAGGCTGAAAAGGACTGCAGATGCTGTTGGATTCTGACCTCCCTGCACTCGAAGTGGATTTTCTGGAGCTACAGAAGCCCAATTGGCGTGATCTCAACGGCGTTGGAAAGTAGACATCCTGGGCTTTCCAGCAATGTATAATAGTCCATACTTTGCCCGAGATTTGATGCCCCAAACCGGAATTTATCGCTGACCCTGCTAGGAATCTGGATAAGGCTGCCAGTCTCCCATTGAGTTATTGTACCTCTTTGACGCAGGTTGGGCTCTTCATGTTGAGTATGGCCTGACATTTATCTGGATTTGCCTCGATTCCTCTTTGTGTGAGCATAAAGCCCAAGAACTTACCGACTTCCACTGCGAAGGTGCATTTTGCCGGGATAAGTTGCATGCCATGCTTCCGTATGGTGTCGAATACTTGAACCAAGTCGGACAGTAATGTTTCTTCACTTTGTGTCTTTATCAACATGTCATCCACGTAGACCTCCATGATTTTTCCGATGTGATATGAGAAGACCTTATTCATTAGCCTCTGATAAGTAGCTCCCACGTTCTTAAGGCCGAAAGGCATTACGATGTAACAATAATTTGCTTTGGGTGTTAGAAACGAGGTTTTTTCTTGATCCGGTGGATACATTGGGATCTGGTTGTACCCCGAGTATGCGTCCATAAATGAGAGATACTTATATCTCGATGAGGCATCTACTAGAGCGTCGATGCTTGGTAGTGGATAAGGGTCTTTTGGGCAGGCTTTGTTGAGGTCGGTGTAGTCAGTGCACATTTGCCACTTTCCATTTGACTTTCTCACCAAGACGACGTTTGCTAGCCATAGTGGGTACTTAACTTCTCTTATGAACCCTGCCTCTAGTAGTGCTTGCACCTGTTCTGCTACAGCCTGAGACCGTTCTGGCCCAAGTTTTCTTCGTCTTTGTTGTACCGGCCGGGATCCCGGATAGACTGCCAACTTGTGGCTCATCAGCTCGGGATCTATGCCTGGCATGTCGGCAGCTTTCCATGCGAAGAGATCAACATTATCTCGTAGGAACTGTATGAGTGACTCCTTTGCGTCTCCTTTCAGGATCGTGCCAATATTAGTTGTTTTATCCGAGGTGTCTCCGATCTGAACTTTCTCTACTTCACCTTCGGGCTGTGGATGGAGTTCTTCTCGTCTCTGAACTCTGCCAAATTCGATTGTGTAGAACTCTCCTCCTTCGCGTCTGAGGTTTAGACTTTTGTTATAACAGCGACGCGCCTTCTTTTGATCTGCTTTTATTGTAGCTATCCCTTCTGCAGTTGGGAATTTTATACATAGATGTGGAGTTGAAACTATTGCGCCGAGTTGATTTAACGTCGTCTGACCTATTAAGGCATTGTAGGCTGAGCTTACGTCAACCACGATGTAGTCTATCTTAAGTGTTCTGGACTGGTTCCCCTTTCCAAAGGTTGTATGTAGCGATACGTATCCCAGTGGTTGTACTGGGGTATCCCAAGTACGAACAGGCTGTTCAGATATGCTCTTAGCTCTTTTTCTTCTAGGCCGAGCTTGTCAAAGGCAGTTTTGAATAAGATGTCGGCGGAGCTTCCTTGGTCAATTAATGTACAGTGGAGGTTGGCGTTTGCCAGTATGATAGTGATGACCATGGGGTCGTCGTGTCCCGAGATGATTCCAGATGCGTCTTCTTTGGTAAACGTGATTGCTGGGATGTCTGGCGCCTCCTTCTTTCCTTCGACATGGTATACTTCTTTGAGGTGTCGCTTGCGAGATGATTTGGAGATTCCTCCTCCCGCAAATCCGCCGTGTATCACGTGGACGTGTCTCTCTGGCGTGCGAGGTGATCATTCAGACCGTCCGATATCTTCATCCCTTCTTCTTTTTCTTGGCTCTTAATCCCGGTTGGCCAAAAACCGATCTAGTTTTCCTTCTCTTACTAATTTTTCTATGACATTTTTCAAGTCGAAGCATTCGTTGGTGGATTCTTTATCTTTATCTCTGTAGGCAAAACCGAACCTCGAGGCTTCCCCAAGTCAAGAATTCTCCTCCATGTTGATGTATTTCTGTGCCCGTTCTTGTACTTCATCCAGGGATGCAGGGTACTTCTTTGATATAGATTGGATAAATGGTCCTTCTCGTAGGCCATTTATGAGGCCCATAATGGCAGCTTCTGTTGGTAGACTTTGTATGTCCATGCATGTTTTGTTGAATCTTTCCATGTAGTTACGAAGACTCTCCCGATCTCCTTGCTTGATTCCTAGTAGGCTGGGTGCGTGCTTAGCCTTATCTTTTTGTATGGAAAATCTGGCCAGGAACATTTTGGCCAGGTCGTCAAAGCTTGAGATGGACTTTGGAGGTAGGCTGTCGAACCATCTAATGGCTGTCTTGGTAAGAGTTGTTGGAAAGGCCTTGCAGCGAACTGCATCCGAGGTGTCAGTGAGGTACATTCTACTTCTAAAATTGCTGAGATGATGGTTGGGGTCTGAAGTGCCGTCATACAGAGTCATATTCGGAAGTTTGAAGTCCTTTGGGATTTTGGTCTTCATAATTTCCCTGGTGAATGGATCTTGATCCTTGCGAGAGCTATCCTCTAGAGTGGATTGAGTAGCTTTAGTTTTGAGATCGGCTTCGAGTTTTAGAAGTTTATCTTCTAATTCTTGGCGTCGCCTTATCTCCCGATGCAGATCCTCTTCTTTTTCGCGTTGGTGTTGGGCTTCTTTCTCAAGTTGCTTTAATCGATCTTGAAGCGCCTCTATCACTCCTGGATTTGATGAATTTTTGTCCCCGTTGGGCTCCGGAGTATCTTTGAGTGTAACATCCGCGTTCTTGTGCGGCGTTCTATCTTCCAAACTTGAATGGTGGTCGTTGTCATGGTCGTCCGCCATGGTGATGGGATGACTTCCAGGCTCCCCGGCAACGGCACCAATGTTCCGAGGGTTACCTGAAACTGGAGGTCGATCTCGGAGGAGATCTTCTGTACTGGTCGGTGCTAACGTGTCCAGCAGGTGGAAGACGGCCAGAGCTGTCGTGTCTGACTTGTTGGACTGGCTGCACTGCTGATCCCTTGTCACCGAAGTGTGGGGGGTACCTGCAAGGGACTCCGATGCTTAAGTTAGCAAGGGTATTAAACAGGTATTGAGTAGAATCAGAGTATGAGTTATACCTGGGTGCTCCAGTGTATTTATAATGGTGTGGAGTGACCTTTTTAGATAAGATAAGTTAGTTATCTTATCTTATCTTATCTTCTAGGTGAGGTCAGCTTATCTTTTATGGGAACCGCCCTTCACTCTGTAGGCTTGGGCTGCCTTAGGATTTGGGGCATGTTCCTCTATTTGGGCCTTTCTTTGGGCTTTTCTGATGACTTAGCCGAGCTCTTTGGAAAGAGGTCGGGTTGTCCTGACCTGAAGAGGTCGGTCGCTTTATCTGTCAAACATCCCAGGTCGGATAGCTGATGCCAGGGCATTTTGGCCAGTTTCATTGACCTTTTCTTTACTGTTTTTAGGTAATTTCATGCATTTTCTTAGGAAATAAGTTAGTTTTGGGCAGATATTCACTCAGAACTTGATTCAAGCATACATTGTGCATTTTACATTGTTTCATGAGGATTTTGCATGATTTTAATGACAAAATTGTATATTGCATTACCCATGACTTGGACTAGAACTTTGATGCACTCTATTGTTTGATTTCAGGACCAAAGGAAGCAAGGAATGGGAGGTAACTTGCAAAGTTAAGGAGAAAAGTAATTGCCAAAAACACTCTCAAAAGCCATCAATGCCCACGTTAAAGAGTCACGTTAACTAAGTTAACGTGAACTCTAACGTGGAGAAGGGAAGTTGAGCCAACGTTAGTGACACTCAACATTGTCACTAACGTTGGCAAGCTCACAAATGGCCACGTTAGAAGCCACGTTAACTAGGTTAACGTGGCCTCTAACGTTAAAGGGGGAAGAGAAGCCAACGTTAGTGACACTCAACATTGTCACTAACGTTGGCCTAAGGTGCAAAGAGCCACGTTAACTCCCACGTTAACTTGGTTAACGTGGGAGCTAACGTAAGAGATGGAGAGTTGTCGACAACGTTAGTGACTCAACATTGTCACTAACGTTGGAGCGACCACACAACCCCCAAGAGCCACGTTAACTTCCACGTTAACTTGGTTTAACGTGAAAGCTAACGATGAGGAATGAAGAATGAGCCAACGTTAGTGACACTCAACATTGTCACTAACGTTGGGATGGCTAAGAATGGCCACGTTAAAAGCCACGTTAACCTAGTTAACATGGACTCTAACGTGAGACCTAGGGGCACACTTGAACGTTAGTGACAATGTTGAGTGTCACTAACGTTCTCGAAGGTTGGCAAAAGCCACGTTAGAAGCCACGTTAACCTAGTTAACGTGAGCTTTAACGTGAAGCAAGAAGGGGCACACTTGAACGTTAGTGACAATGTTGAGTGTCACTAACGTTCTCGAAGGCTAACAAGGCAACGTTAAAAGCCACGTTAACCCAGTTAACGTGGGCTTTAACGTGAGGCAAAGGGGTGCATGGCAACGTTAGCGACAATGTTAAGTGTCACTAACGTTCTCGAACTTGTATTCTCACTAAATGATGAAAACCCCTAACATCTTGAGCTAAAGTCTATGCCTACTTCACACTATCTCTCTACAAGTAAGCCAAGCCCAATTGAAGAAAGGAACTGCTTCAAACTCAAAGATCCAGAGGCCCAAGACTTGAAGAGCTAACTAGAAGCTGAGAAGAGTAGTATATATAGGAGTAGTTTTGAAAGAGAAAGGATCTTTTGGAAGGAGCTAGGACAGGGAACTACTCTTTATATTTACTTTCTTTGTACTTCTAGCTTTATCATGTATTCTCCATCTTTGATTTTGATTTCTAGAGCTATGAACAACTAAAACCCTTTCATTGGGTTAGGGAGCTCTGTTGTAATTTGATGGATCAATACTAATTTTCTTATTCTTCTTCTATCTTTCCTTTTGATTTTACTTGAAAGCTTTCGATCCTCATTCAATTGGATAGTTATCTTGGAAAAGAAGCTATTCAAACATGGATCTCTTCGGATCCTTGAAAGAGGAATGAAGAAATTAGCTAGAAATGCTTTCTCATGCTGGACCAAATTGAGTGTAGATGGGTATGTGGCTATAACCCTCTAAGCATTTGATTTGGGAAGTGCATGTAGTATAATCAGTGACCACACTTCATCTCTTCTCATGAGCAATTAACCAAGGAATTGGCTATTGATCAAGATTTGAGAGATTGAATTACAAGGAATTGTGATTCAATCACTTAAGATTGCCAAGGAGATCAATGAGTGCAATGATTGAGGAAGAGATGAAAATGAAATTGATCTGGAGAATGCAACATCTCCTAAGCCCAATGAACTCCCCATTTCTGATCTTACCCATTCTCTTTATTTTCTGCAATTTACTTTTATGAGCAATTCCCCCATTCCCATTTTTAATTCTGCTATTTACTTTCAGTCATTTACTTTCCTGCCATTTTAGTTTCTGCAATTATCAACTCTATTCATGGATTCGTTCAACTAGATTATTCCTCTAATTAAAGTTGCTTGATCAATCAATCCCTGTGGGATTCGACCTCACTCTATTGTGAGTTTTTACTTGACGACAAATTCGGTACACTTGCCGAATGGGAATTTGTTGAGAGACAAATTTTACCCCGATCAACAGCTCGACCCAGGGTATGAACAATATCAATAATGATTCTTAGTTTTAATTGTAAAAACTAAAAAAAAATCATGAAATAAATACTTATTATGCAATAATGGAGAAGATGTTGGAGTTTTGGAGATGCTTTGTCTTCAGAATTCCTGTAACATAATGCTTCCTCACTTTCAGACATGCAAGGCTCCTTCCATGGCAAGCTGTATGTAGGGCATCACTGATAAACCACTATTTTATGGTTTATCTTATGCTCAATTGAGTGGTTTTTATCAACTCTTTACTCACTTATTCATACAATTCGCATGTTTTACATTTTCCTTCCTGATTTTGTGCTATGATTGAAAACATGCTTCTTTGATCTTATATCTGCTTATTATTAATCCTCTCTTATTACCATTAGATGCCTTGATATGTGTGTTAAGTGTTTTCAGATATTATAGAACAGAAATGACGTGGAGGATGGAAAGGAAGCATGCAAAAGTGGAAGGAATACAAGAAGTTGGAGAAAATGCAAAGCTGTCAGCCTGACCCTCTCGCACTAAAACGACCATAACTTGAGCTACATAGGTCCAAATGACAGGGTTCGACTTGCGTTGGAAAGCTAACGTCCGGAGCTTCGATTTGATGTATAATTTGCCATAGTTGCTATATAATTTGATACATAATTTGCCATAGGTCCAAATGATGGGGTTCCACTTGCGTTAGAAAGCAAATGCGTCATCCACGCGGATGCGTCGCATCTGCGAAAATCAGTGATGAGCGGATAATTTGTACCCTTTTTGGCATTGTTTTTAGTATGTTTTTAGTAGTTTTAGTTAAGTTCTTATTATATTTTTATTAGTTTTTAGTTAAAATTCACTTTTCTGGACTTTACTATGAGTTTGTGTGTTTTCCTGTGATTTCAGGTATTTTCTGGCTGAAATTGAGGGACCTGAGCAAAAATCTGATCCAGAGACTGAAAAGGACTGCAGATGCTGTTGGATTCTGACCTCCCTGCACTCGAAGTGGATTTTCTGGAGCTACAGAAGCCCAATTGGCGCGCTCTCAACGGCGTTGGAAAGTAGACATCCTGCGTTTTCCAGCAATATATGATAGTCCATACTTTGCCCAAGATTTGATGGCCCAAACCGGCGTTCAAAGTCACCCACAGAAATCCCAGCGTTAAACGCCGGAACTGGCACCTAAATGGGAGTTAAACGCCCAAACTGGCATAAAAGCTGGCGTTTAACTCCAAGAAGAGTCTCTACACGAAATTGCTTCATTGCTCAGCCCAAACACACACCAAGTGGGCCCGGAAGTGGATTTTTATGTCATTTACTCATCTCTGTACACCCTAGGCTACTAGTTTCTTATAAATAGGACCTCTTACTATTGTATTTTCATCTTTGGACATCTAGTTCTTAGATCAGATCTTGGTTCTTCTGGTTCCCTTTCTGGGGCCGAAACCAATGATCATTTTTGTTCTTATGTATTTTCAACGGTGGAGTTTCTACACACCATAGATTAAGGTGTGGAGCTCTGCTGTACCTCGAGTATTAATGCAATTACTATTGTTCTTCTATTCAATTCCGCTTGTTCTTTGTCCAAGATATCACTTGTTCTTCAACTTGATGAATGTGATGATCCGTGACACTCATCATCATTCTCACCTATGAACAAAGTGACTGACAACCACTTTTGTTCTATGAGCAACCAAGGCTCTAGTGTTTATCTCTTAGATTCCTGATGCGATGCATGGTTGATCGCCTGACAACCGAGTGCTCGCCTGACAAACGAGCCAGCCATTCCGTGAGATCAGAGTCTTCGTGGTATAGGCAAGAACTGATGGCGGCATTCAAGAGAATCCGGAAGGTCTAACCTTGTCTGTGGTATTCTGAGTAGGATTCAATGATTGAATGACTGTGACGTGCTTCAAACTCCTAGCAGGCGGGGCGTTAGTGACAGACGCAAAAGAATCGATGGATTCTATTCCGGCCTGACCGAGAACCGACAGCTGAATTCCGCGTGCTGTGACAGAGCATATGCAATCGTTTTCACTGAGAGGATGGGAGGTAGCCATTGACAACGGTGAAACCCTACATAAGCTTGCCATGGAAAGGAGTAAGAAGGATTGGATGAAGACAGTAGGAAAGCAGAGAGACGGAAGGGAAGGCATCTTCATATGCTTATCTGAAGTTCCTACCAATGAATTACATAAGTACCTCTATCTTTATCTTTATGCTTTATTCGTATATCACTCTACCCATTTGAGTCTGCCTGACTAAGATTTACAAGGTGACCATAGCTTGCTTCATACCAACAATCTCCGTGGGATCGACCCTTACTCGCGTAAGGTTTATTACTTGGACGACCCAGTGCACTTGCTGGTTAGTTGTGCGAAGTTGTAGTGATCACGATTTCGCGCACCAAGTTTTTGGCGCCGTTGCCGGGGATTGTTCAAGTTTTGAGCAAGCTCTTTGTCCGGTAACATCAGTGCCAAAATCCGGTAACAGCACCAAGTTTTTGGCGCCGTTGCCGGGGATTGTTTGTGTATGGACAACTGACGGTTCATCTTGTTGCTTAGATTAGGTATTTTTTCTTCAGAATTCTTAAGACTGAATTCTAGTGTTCCAAGGTGATGTTCTTATCATCACCAAAGCTGATTGATCTTCATCAATTTAGCTCTTGAATGCAATGTCCTGCTGAAGCTTGGCTAGCCATGTCTAATTCCTTTAGACTGAAGCTTTAGACTAACATTGCATGATTCATGGAATTCTCATTAAGAATTTTGATACCTTTATTTTCTTTTCCATATAATTTTCGAAAAAAGCACAAAAAAATTACAAAATCATAAAAACCAAAAATATTTTATGTTTCTTGTTTGAGTCTAGTGTCTCATCTTAAGTTTGGTGTCAATTGCATGCATTCATTCATGTGTCTTAAGGATCTTCAAGTAATTCTTGATTATTTCTTACTCTGATCTTTGAATTCTATTGACTTGAAGTGTTTTGCTATATGCATTCTCATTTTGTTAGTGTCAATGGTATACAAACTGCTAAGTTTGGTGTCTTGCATGCATTATTATTTGATTTTAGTTGCATTTTGACTATTCCTTATTATTAAAAATCCAAAAATATTTTTAATTTGTGTCTTTTCAAGTCAATAAAACAGAGAATTGAAGATTCAGAACATACTGCAGAGGAATCACACAGAAAAAGCTGGGCATTCAAAAATGCCCAGTGAAGAAGACAGACTGGCGTTTAAATGCCAGCCAGGGTGCCTGGCTGGGCGTTTAACGCCCAAAAGGGTAGTAGTTTGGGCGTTAAACGCCAGAATGTGCACCATTCTGGGCGTTTAACGCCAGGATGGCACAAGGGGGAGGATTTTGTTTTCAAATCAATTTTTTTTCAAGTTTTCAAAGTTTTTCAAAATCAAATCTTTTTCAAATCATATCTTTTCAATCAAATGTTTTCAAAATCAATTTCTTTCCTTTTTCAAAGATACTTGCTGTTCATACCCTGACCGAGCTCTCCAAACTCGGGAAGTTCGCAGAAGGTCCGACCTCGTCCCAAAGGCCCACGCCTAAGGTCGGACCTCGGACAAATAAAGAAGAAGGCCCATCAAAAGGAACGAAGCCCAAAACCTAAAGGCCGAAAAAGGCCTAGGAAAGGCGGTTCCACAAAAGATAGAGATAAGACTCCCAAAGATAAGATAAGATAAGAATATCTTATCCAGGGAAGATCACGACCAACCACTATAAATACACTGGAGCACCCAGGTATAACTCATACTCTAATTCTACTCAATATCTGCTTGGACCCATGCTAACTTAAGCATCGGAGTGTCATTGCAGGTACAACCCCCAGCCGCTCAGCACACCAAGCTCGGGTCACGGAACCCCTACCTCGGGTCTTGCCAGACGACCGAGCTACACCTTTCAGGTAACCCTCGGAACATTGGCGCCGTTGCCGGGGACCCTGGAAGTCATCCCTTTACCATGGCGGACGACCCTCCCAACAATAACCACGCTACATCAGAACAAGAAGAGGAAATTGACACCGGAGAACGACCGGACAGCCCTCTATCACCACGCACTCCAGGAGGAAACAAACAGAATCGCCCAAAGACATCACTTCCAAACAAAAATCCACAAAATCCCGAAAAAGAAGAGAGCTCAGAAATTCTAGAAGCAGTACGGGCACAGCAAAACCGACTGAAACAACTCGAAGAGGACATAAAAAGCAGAAAGAAACTGAACAAGATTTGAGAAGGGAAGCTCGCAAGCGCAGAGAGTTAGAAGAAAAGCTGCGGAAGATAGAGGCCGAGTTGAAAGACCGGACGGAACGCGGCACCACCCCCGAAAACAACCATGATCCCTTCACGCAAGAGATCATGAGGGAGAAGGTACCGCGAAACTTCAAACCACCTGATATGGATCTCTACGACGGCACCACCGACCCAAGTCACCACCTCAGCAACTTCCGAAGCAGAATGTACCTGGTCGACGCCTCCGACGCGATTCGGTGCAAAGCCTTCCCCACCACTCTCACCAAGTCGGCCATGAAGTGGTTCGACAACCTGCCACCAGGATCAATCTCCAGCTTCGAGGACCTAACCAAAAAATTCCTAACAAGGTTCTCTATTCAAAAGGACAAGGCAAAACATGCCCCCAGTCTACTCGGGATCAAACAGGGTAACCAAGAAACTCTCCGAGAATACATGGAGCGATTCAACAAAGCCTGCATGGACATACAACACTTGCCCACTGAAGCAGCCATCATGGGACTAGCAAACGGCCTAAAAGAAGGACCATTTAGCCAATCCCTATCCAAACGATACCCGACCTCCTTATACGAGGTGCAAGAGCGGGCAGAAAAATATATCAACATGGAGGAAACCTCCCAGCTAAGAGACTCTTCTAGGAAGGAATCAACCTACCCGCTCCGAGACCGAGATCGAGAACAGAAAAAGAAAGAAGAGTCCAACTCGGACAAACCACGGAAGTACCATAGCTACACTCCCCTCCGAGTTTCCCTGGTAGACGTCTACAGAGAAGTATGCCACACCGAAAAAATCCCACCGCCCCGACCTTTAAAACACAAGAGAGCGGGGAGAGATCGGTCCGAATACTGTGAATACCACAAGCTCTACGGTCATTCTACTAATGACTGCCACGACCTGAAGAATGTTATAGAAAAGCTAGCCAGGGAAGGAAAACTCGACAGATACATAGCGGAAAAAGGAGAAGAGACCAAAAAGAGAAGGAGGGGAGATAACGAGGATCGGGCCGAACAGACCCTGCGAACCCCTGAAAGGCACATACACATGATAAACGGAGGTTTTGCAGGCGGAGGAACATCCAGATCCTCGCGAAAAAGACACCTCAAAGAGATCTATCATGTCCGAGAAGACAATCCCCTGCCCGAGCTGCCAACCATCTCATTTACCCAAGAAGATGCTCAGGGGATAATACCCGGCCACGACGATCCTATGGTGATCACCATTATCCTAGCAAACGCCAACTTACATCGAACCCTGATTGACCAAGGAAGCTCAGCAGATATCCTGTTCAAAGCGGCCTTCGACAAGCTCGGGCTTGAAGAAAAAGAGCTAAAGGCCTATCCCTCCGACCTATTTGGGCTAGGGGACACCCCGATCCACCCCTTAGGATACATCTCGCTACACACTACCTTCGGAAGAGGCGAGCAATCTAAAACGTTAAGCATCGACTACATTATAGTCGACGTTACCTCAGCATACAATGCCCTCATTGGGCGACCAACCCTAAACAGACTGGCAGCTGTGGTCTCAACCCCACACCTCTGTATGAAGTTCCCTACCGCAAAGGGAATCGCCACCCTAAAAGGCGACCAAAAATTAGCACGGCGATGCTACAACGAAAATCTAAAGGGGAAAGAAGTCAACACAATAGAACTCGGGCGAGTTCAAACCCGAGAAGACCTTCGGCCACAACCAGAGGGAGAAACCGAAAGGATCCAAATCGGGAACACACCTGAAAAAGTAACAAACATTGGAGCAAACCTCGAAGCAGGCCTAAAGGAGGAACTCATAACCCTCTTAAGGGAGAATTCCGACCTCTTCGCCTGGAAGGCCTCCGACATGCCAGGCATAAAGTCCTGACCTGATGTGCCATAAGCTATCAGTATACCCGGGATCCAGACCCGTCCAACAGAGACGCCGGAAGCTCGGACCCAAGCGCATGCAGGCAATAGAAGAACAGGTACAAGCACTGCTAGATGCAGGATTCATTAGGGAAGTAAAATATCCCCTATGGCTCGCAAACGTGGTCCTGGTAAAAAAGCCCAACGGAAAATGGAGGATGTGCGTCGATTACACGGATCTCAACAAAGCCTGCCCCAAAGACCCATATCCACTACCAAACATCGACGCCTTAGTCGACGCAGCCTCAGGCTACAGATATCTCTCCTTCATGGATGCATACTCGGGATACAATCAAATCCCGATGTACGGACCCGACCAAGAAAAGACCTCGTTCATAACCCCAAGGGCAAACTACTGCTACGTAGTAATGCCCTTCGGGCTGAAGAACGCCGGGGCAACCTACCAGAGGCTAATGAACAAAGTATTCTCAGAGCACATCGGGCTACAGCTAGAAGTGTACGTCGACGATATGCTGGTAAAGACACAAGAAGACAGAAACTTGGTTCCCGACCTCACAAGTGTCTTCGACACCCTCAGGAAACACAACATGAGACTTAACCCGACCAAGTGCACCTTCGCCACAGAAGCCGGAAAGTTCTTAGGCTTCATGCTGACTCAAAGAGGCATCGAAGCAAACCCGGACAAATGCCAAGCGATACTCAAAATGAAGAGCCCGACGTGTGTCAAAGAAGTACAACAACTAAATGGAAGGCTAGCCGCCCTATCAAGATTCTTGGCAGGATCAGCGATAAAATCACTACCTCTCTACTCACTCCTAAAGAAAGGGAAACCCTTCTCATGGACCCCGGAGTGCGAAAAAGCCTTCCAAGAATTCAAGGAATTCCTCGGGCAGCCACCAATCCTAACCCGACCTTTAAAAGGGGAAGAGCTCGTATTATACCTCTTGGTCGGACATCGGGCAGTTGCTTCAGCATTAATACGAGAAAATGACCAAGGACAACACCCCATATACTTCGTAAGCAAGGCACTACAAGGGGCCGAATTAAACTATCAGAAATAGAGAAATTCGCCTACGCCCTAGTATTCACGGCTCGGAGGCTCCGTCCCTACTTTCAAGCCCACACCATCGAAGTCCGGACGAACCAACCCATGAGACACATCCTACAAAAAACAGACATGGCAGGACGAATCCTACAATGGGCGGTGGAACTGTCCGAGTTCGACCTCCACTATGAAGCCCGGACTGCCATAAAATCTCAATATCTAGCTGACTTCATCGCAGAATATACTGAGACCCCGGGAACCCACTCTCGTGGAATCTGTATGTCAACGGGTCCTCAAACAAACAGGAAGCGGAGCCGGTGTTATACTCGAAAGCGACCAAGGAACACGGATAGAGCTATCCTTAAAATTCGAGTTCCAGGCTTCAAACAACCAAGCCGAATACGAGGCCCTACTAGCAGGACTAAAGCTAGCCGAAGAGGTCGGAGCCCAGAGAATCACGATCTTCAGCGACTCCCAGGTCGTCACATCACAAGTAAATGGAAGTTACCAGGCCAAAGACCCTACTATGAAAAATACCTGGACCAAACACAGGCACAATTACGACACTTCCCGGAAATACAAATCCAGCACATACCTCGGGAACAAAATGCCCGGGCAGACGCCCTCTCGAAGCTCGCTAGAACCAAGCCCGGAGGCAACAACAGAAGCCTTCTCCAAGAAACCCTACAATCTCCCTCCGTGCTAAGAGAGGAAGAAACGTTAAATATATCCAACCAACAGCAAGGATGGATGACCCCCATACTCAACTACCTGAAGTCAGGAACTCTCCCCATAGAAAGAAAAGAAGCTAAAAGGCTTACAAAGGACGCCCAGAATTATACGCTAATTCACGACGTATTATACAGAAGAGGATTCTCAAACCCCTCCT
Source organism: Arachis stenosperma (assembly GCF_014773155.1). Classification (NCBI taxonomy): domain Eukaryota; kingdom Viridiplantae; phylum Streptophyta; class Magnoliopsida; order Fabales; family Fabaceae; genus Arachis; species Arachis stenosperma. The sequence goes on along the minus strand of NC_080379.1, from coordinate 92,996,085 downwards.
TAGGTGCGTTCCGACCTCAGAAACAAAGGGCGTCCTCGAAGAAGTCCACGAAGGCATGTGTGGGAACCATCTCGGAGCTCGGGCACTATCCAAGAAAGTAGTCAGGGCCGGGTTCTACTGGCCGACCTTACAAAGAGACGCGACAGAGTTTGTGAAAATATGCCCCCCTGCCAAAAACACGCCAATTTTCACAAGGCACCGCCCGAAGACCTTATCAGCATCACTGCGCCATGGCCCTTCGCAAAATGGGGACTCGACCTACTCGGCCCGTTTCCACAAGGACCGGGGCAAGTCAAATACCTCATAGTAGGGGTCGACTACTTCACAAAGTGGATCGAAGCCGAACCCTTAGCCACTATTACGGCTCAGAAAAGCCGTAAATTCCTATACAAAAACATCGTCACGAGGTTCGGAGTCCCCTACTCCATCACAACAGACAATGGAACACAGTTCACGGACACAAGTTTTCAGAACTTGGTGGCCGAACTAAAAATCAAACAGCAATTCACATCGGTCGAGCACCCACAAGCCAATGGACAAGCAGAGGCTGCAAATAAAGTCATCTTGGCCGGGTTAAAGCGAAGACTCCAAGAGGCCAAAGGGGCGTGGGCCGACGAACTCCCCCAGGTACTATGGGCATATCGGACAACCCCGCACTCTACAACGGGAGAATCCCCATTCCGGCTAGCTTACGGGATGGAGGCAATGATTCCTATCGAAATAGATGAAGGGTCGCCCAGAGTCATCTTCTACAACGAAAGAGGCAACCCACAGGCACAAAGGGAAGAACTCGACCTCCTCCCCGAGGTCCGAGAAAGAGCCCGAATCCGAGAAGAAGCCTTAAAACGGCGAACGGCCCTCAGATACAATCAAAAGGTAATAAAGCGAAGCTTCTCCAGTCACGACCTGATTCTAATCCGAAATGACATCGGAACACAAAAGTCGGGAGAAGGAAAGCTAGCCGCAAATTGGAAAGGGCCCTACAAGGTAACAGAAGTCTTAGGGACATGCTACTACAAAATATCCGACCTAGAAGGCAATGAGCTGCCCAGGACCTGGCACGCCTGTAATCTAAGACGGTACTACAGCTAGAAAAACTTAACCCGAGGTGTACTCTTTTTCCCTACAAGGGTTTTTTAATGGGACACCCGGTTAAGTAGGATACCCGACCTAAAAGGTAAACACTTTGTAAATATTCTTTCTTTTTAATACTAATCAAATTTCTCTATTTTCTCTTCCTCATGATGAAGCAAATCCTAGAAAGTACCCCACCAAGGCGCATTAATTTATGCTCGGCAAAACGCAAAAAATCATTTGCCAAGAGACCATACAAGGTCGGCAAAGATAAAGCGACGAGGTTCAAATTAATGTGAGAAGTTATAAAGTAACTCTGAAATGGCTCGAAAAGCCAAATAAAAAAGAGGTTACAAAAATAACTTAAAAGGCCGACCAAACGACGAAGTCGGACCCAACAAAGGGAAAAGTTATAAAGTAACTCTAAAATGGCTCAAAAAGCCAAATAAAAAGAGATTACAGAAATAACTCAAAAGAACCGACCAACGACAAAGTCGGACCTAACAAAAAGGAGGTACTCGAGCACCCGATGTCCGAGAAAAAGCTCGGCCCGAGAAAGAAGCCTTAAAACGGCAAGAACCAGGATTTCGAAAAAACGCTTACTAAAAAGTTGCTTTACAAAAGCAACTAAAAAGTACAAAGCGAAAAGAACGAAATCGAAAGAAGTTTCAAAACGCTAGCTAAAAAGTTGTTATCCGAAAAACAACTAAAAAGCACGAAAGCGGAGACATAAAGTCAAAACGCTAGCTAAAAAGTTGTTATCCGAAAAACAACTAAAAAGCACGAAAGCGGAGACATAAAGTCAAAACGCTAGCTAAAAAGTTGTTATCCGAAAAACAACTAAAAAGCACGAAAGCGGAGACATAAAGTCAAAACGCTAGCTAAAAAGTTGTTATCCGAGAAACAACTAAAAAGCACGAAGGCAGAAACCAAAGGTCAAAACACAAACACCGCATAATAAAGTCACCACAAGTGGCTAAATAAAAGCAAAAGGTGTCCAAAATGTTCACAAAAGCCATCCAACAAAAAGCCACAGGCCGGGCAAACCACTAAAAAGATCACAGAGGATCAAGGTCCTTTCCGGTCTCCGCATCAACAGAAGGCTGCGGAGGGAACATCGAAATCGGGACTGCATCGACAGCACCATCATCCCGGCTTGAAACCTCCACACCAGATCTATCCTCAGCCAAAGGTGAAGTCGGGTTCACAACCGGAACCTCGGGGTCGGACACCGGAGCCTTGTGGTCGGACACCGGAACCTCATCCTCGGCAGGAGCAGGAACAATCTTTCCCTCCACAACAATGTTTTCCGTACTGAATAAGCTCAGATCCAGGTCGGGAGCAAGAACCCGGACCTGATCCCTCAAATTCATAAACATAGCATCCATACCCTTGGCCACATTATCTTCCAGCTCGTAAAAATCATCCCGAGCAGACTGCAACTTCTCCTTCGTCTCCACAAGCTCGGCATACAGCTTAGTATAGTTCTCCGTCGCCACCTCGCCATCTCCTCAGATGTCTTCGCCGCCGCCACAGCCGCGGTGGCCCTAGTTTTCTCTTCCTCCAAAGAGGCCTCCAGCTCAGTAATCCTGGCAGCCTTCAGTTGACTAATCTTATCAAGCTCGGACCGTGCCTTCTCAAGTCGGGAGCTGGTCGCCCCAAGGGGAGCTTTCTTGAACTCCCGAGCAATAGCGGCATGAAGACTAGCCATCCGAACACAGCTCCGCGCCATATACTGAAAGTGATGCTCCATAGACGCATCATCAGTAGAAATAAAGGTCTGGGGGAGAATGTGCTGCTCAATCCAACCAAGAGCGTCAAAATCCTTATCATTGAAACCGGCAAGCTCTTGAGAGGTCTTCTGTTTCTTGGGGGGAGGACCCGAGGTCGAAGACGGGGAAAGGTGACCGGGTCCGGAGGTCGGAGGATCTTGAGTTATAGCTCGGAACTGAGGAGTCGGAATGGTCTTCGACCGAGTCTGAACACCCACGGTAGTCTTCTGCGGAGAAGATCGGGCAGAAGCCTCAGCCTCGATATTCCGAGCAGCCGCAGACTTCTTCGACCGACGAAGGAACTTCATGGAATCAGCCTGAGAAGACATCTCTGCAGAAACAAAAGAAAGGGATTATCACAACGGAAAAACCTCCAAAACGAAGCCAAAATACTAAGATGAAATCTCAAAGAGGTCGGGAACTACCTAACTCGGAACGGAGAAGGCTTGGATCTCCCAATATTTTCTTCGTATCCAAGTGAGGTGCCCGACCCCATAAACTGCTCAACACACCCACAAAAGCCTGCTCCACCTCATCTAGACTCTCAAAAGTATACTTAACCGACACTACATTCTCCTGCCAACAAAGAGGAAAAGAAGGCTCCCCACTCTCATCTAGAAAGAAAGGTCGGACATCTCCAGCAGCCCGGACCTTGAAATAGTAGTTCTTGAAATCATGAAACGACTCATCATACAAGGTACAAAACTTCTTTCCCTGGTTAGCCCTAAAAGAGACCCAGGACACCTTCCCAGCACCCGACCCCGGCTTCGTCAACACGAACAGATAGGAAAAAAGAGAAACAGAAGGGGAGACGCCCAAAAACTGACACAAAAGTTGAAACAGCTTTAAAAACGCCCAAGAATTTGGATGGAGTTGCGTAGGGGCAAGGTTACAAGACCAAAGGACTCGGACTCCAAGTCGGTAAAAGGAAGTCGTACACCCAGCTTAGAGAAAAAACAATCGTAAGCATAAAAGAATAGCTTCTCGGAACTTTCTAAAGGCGGGAAGCACACTCTCTCCTCGGACTCCGGGGCTACTAGCTCATAATCCCGCTCAGACTCCCTGTTCTCACAAATACTACACTCCCTACGGAACCTAACTAGATACTCAGAATCTACAACAGAAGGGACCCTTAGAGGAACAGGATCTACCCAACCAAGACCACTCGGAATCTTGGTCGACATTGCTTGAAACACCTTTCGAGACATAAAAAATCTTGCCTACAAAGAAGAATACAACAGCAAGCCAAAAATCACATAATAGGCAGACAGCAAAAAACCCATTCAGCAGAAGAAAGAAAACAAAAAGTTCTTTTAGAAGAAAAAATGCAGTAACCCGAAAACAAAGTACCAAGAGAAAAGAGCCCCCCCCCACATACAAACAAACCAAAACAATGGCGGCGCCTCTTTTCGGGGCAACCCCAGCATAGAAGAAAAAGAAACAAAAGCATATGTGCACAAGCGAAAGTAAAGACGAGAAACAAACCTGGAAGAAAGGAAGAAAACGACGAGCTCCGATGCAAGAAGAACGAAAACAGCGGCGCAGAGGAAACCCCGAAAAACAACGCACAGAAAGAATCGGAGAAGAAGAACAGAGAGAAAGAAGGAAGATGCTCGAAAGAGAGGTGGCGAAAAACCCAGAAAAAGGGAAAGGGAACAGAATAACCAAAGAAAATGAGGAAAGGGGCAAATAAATAATGCCTTCACAGAGCCCGAACGGAAATCGAGGAGAAACGGTAAAAAGCAATAAATGCTGAAACGACCATTTTCAAAATTTTGAAAAGACGACTATGCCCGAGCTCGACTCTCAAAGGACGAACTCGGACAGGGGCACTGTTCATACCCTGACCGAGCTCTCCAAACTCGGGAAGTTCGCAGAAGGTCCGACCTCGTCCCAAAGGCCCACGCCTAAGGTCGGACCTCGGACAAATAAAGAAGAAGGCCCATCAAAAGGAACGAAGCCCAAAACCTAAAGGCCGAAAAAGGCCTAGGAAAGGCGGTTCCACAAAAGATAGAGATAAGACTCCCAAAGATAAGATAAGATAAGAATATCTTATCCAGGGAAGATCACGACCAACCTATAAACACTGGAGCACCCAGGTATAACTCATACTCTAATTCTACTCAATATCTGCTTGGACCCATGCTAACTTAAGCATCGGAGTGTCATTGCAGGTACAACCCCCAGCCGCTCAGCACACCAAGCTCGGGTCACGGAACCCCTACCTCGGGTCTTGCCAGACGACCGAGCTACACGTTTCAGGTAACCCTCGGAACACTTGCTAACAATTAATGATTTGATTGAACATTTCAAGTATGTTGCCTTTTCTGTTGAGAAAGGTTTAATGTTTGAATCATATCTTTTCTTGATAGCCAAGTTATTAATTTTTAAAATCAAATCTTTTTAAAATTGTTTTCAAATCATATCTTCTCAATCACATATTTTTAAAATCAATCATATCTTCTTAACCTCATCTTTTTCAAAATAGTTTTCAATCAAATCTTTTTGACTTCTAATTTCAAAATCTTTTTCAAAAATCACTTGATTTCTTTCCCACTCTTATTTTCGAAAATCAATTAGTGTTTTTCAAAATGTTTTCAAAATCTTTTACTTAATTTTCGAAAATTACTTCCCTTCTTCTCACATCCTTCTATTTATGGACTAACAATATTCCTTAATGCAAAATTCGAACTCCATCTTCTTTGACAAGTTCGAATTTTCTACTTCTGTCTTCTACTTTTCTTTTCCTCTGACACCTAAAGGAATCTCTATACTGTGACATAGAGGATTCCACATTTTCTTGTTCTCTTCTCTTTCATATGAGCAGGAACAAAGACAAAGGCATTCTTGTTGAAGCTGACCCTGAACCTGAAAGGACCTTGAAGCGGAAGCTAAGAGAAGCTAAGGCACAACTCTCTGTTGAGGACCTGACCGAATTCTTCAAAGAAGAAGAACCCATGGCAGCCGAAAACAACAACAATGCCAACAATGCAAGGAAGGTGCTGGGTGACTTTACTGCACCTACTCCCGACTTCTATGGGAGAAGCATCTCTATCCCTGCCATTGGAGCAAACAACTTTAAGCTTAAGCCTCAGTTAGTTTCTCTAATGCAACAGAATTGCAAGTTCCATGGACTTCCACTAGAAGATCCTCATCAGTTTTTAGCTGAGTTCTTGCAAATATGTGACACAGTCAAGACTAATGGGGTTGACCCTGAGGTCTACAGACTGATGCTATTCCCTTTTGCTGTAAGAGACAGAGCTAGAATATGGTTGGACTCTCAACCTAAAGAAAGCCTGGACTCTTGGGAAAAGCTAGTCAATGCCTTCTTGGCAAAGTTCTTTCCACCTCAAAAATTGAGTAAGCTTAGAGTGGAAGTCCAAACCTTCAGACAGAAGGATGGAGAATCCCTCTATGAAGCTTGGGAAAGATACAAACAATTGATCAGAAAATGTCCTTCTGACATGCTTTCTGAATGGAGCATCATAGGTATTTTCTATGATGGTCTCTCTGAACTATCCAAGATGTCTTTGGATAGCTCTGCTGGAGGATCTCTTCATTTGAAGAAGACGCCTACAGAAGCTCAAGAGCTAATTGAAATGGTTGCAAATAACCAATTCATGTACACTTCTGAAAGGAATCCTGTGAACAATAGGACCAATCAGAAGAAAGGAGCTCTTGAGATTGATACTCTGAATGCCATTTTAGCCCAGAACAAGATATTGACTCAACAAGTCAATTTGATTTCTCAAAGTCTGTCTGGAATGCAAAATGCACCAAGCAGTACTAAGGATGCTTCATCTAAAGAAGAAGCCTATGATCCTGAGAACCCTTCAATGGAAGAGGTGAATTACCTAGGAGAACCCTATGGAAACACCTATAATTCTTCATGGAGAAATCACCCAAATTTCTCATGGAAGAATCAAGAGAGACCTCAACAAGGTTTTAACAACAATAATGGTGGAAGAAACAGGTTTAGCAATGGCAAGCCTTTTCCATCATCTTCTCAGCAACAGACAGAGAATTCTAAGCAGAACCCCTCTGACTTAGCAACTATGGTCTCTGATCTAATCAAAACCACTCAAAGTTTCATGACTGAAACAAGGTCCTCCATTAGGAATCTGGAGGTACAAGTGGGACAGCTGAGCAAGAAAGTTACTAAACTCCCTCCTAGTACTCTCCCAAGCAACACAGAAGAAAATCCAAAAGGAGAGTGCAAGGCCATCAACATGGCCGAATTTGGAGAGGAAGGAGAGGAAGTGAACGCCACTGAGGAAGACCTCAGTGGGCGTGCACTGACCTCCATTGAGTTCCCCAATGAGGAACCATGGGAATCTGAGGCTCAAAATGAGACCATAGAGATTCCATTGGACTTACTTCTGCCTTTCATGAGCTCTAATGAGTATTCTTCCTCTGAAGAGGATGAATATGTCACTGAAGAGCAAGTTGCTAAATACCTTGGAGCAATCATGAAGCTAAATGACAAGTTATTTGGAAATGAGACTTGGGAGAATGAACCTCCTTTGCTCACCAAAGAACTGGATGACTTGTCTAGGCAGAAATTACCTCAAAAGAGACAAGATCCTGGGAAGTTTTCAATACCTTGTACCATAGGCACCATGACCTTCAACAAGGCTCTGTGTGACTTAGGGTCAAGTGTAAACCTCATGCCTCTCTCTGTAATGGAGAAGCTAGGGATATTTGAGATGCAAGCTGCAAGAATCTCATTAGAGATGGCAGACAACTCAAGAAAACAAGCCCATGGACTTGTAGAGGATGTTTTGGTGAAGATTGAAGACCATTACATCCCTGCTGATTTCATAGTCCTAGAGACTGGGAAGTGCATGGATGAAACCATCATCCTTGGCAGACCCTTCCTAGCCACAGCAAAGGCTGTGATTGATGTTGATAGAGGCGACTGATCATTCAAGTGAATGAAGAATCCTTTGTGTTCAAGGCTCAAGGATATCCCTCTGTCACCATGGAGAGGAAGCATGAAGAGCTTCTCTCAAATCAGAGTCAAACAGAGCCCCCACAGTCAAACTCTAAGTTTGGTGTTGGGAGGCCACAACCAAACTCTAAGTTTGGTGTTGAACCCCCACATTCAAACTCTAAGTTTGGTGTTGGGAGGTTCCAACATTGCTCTGAGAAAATGTGAGGCTCCATGAGAGCCATCTGTCAAGCTACTGACATGAAAGAAGCACTTGTTGGGAGGCAACCCAATGTTATATGTTATCTATTTCTCTTTGTTATTTTATGTTTTTTGTAGGTTGATGATCATAAGAAGACACAAAATCAATTGAAAAAGTAAAAACAGAATGAAAAACAGGAAGAAAAACAGCACACCCTGGAGGAAGAACCCACTGGCGTTTAAACGCCAGTGAGGTTAGCAATTGGGCGTTTAACGCCCAGTCTGGCACCATTCTGGGCGTTTAACGCCAGAAAGGGGCACCAGACTGGCGTTAAACGCCAGAAAAGGGCAAGAACCTGGCGTTAAACGCCAGGAATGGGCACCAGCCCGGCGTTTAACGCCAGAAATGGCTCAAAACGTGATTTTGAATGCCATTTGGTGCAGGGATGACTTTTCCTTGACACCAAAGGATCTGTGGACCCCACAGGATCCCCACCAACCCCACCACTCACATCCATCCTTCATAAAACCCCATCTACCTCACCATTCAAAATTCAAACCACTCTCCCACCCAAACCCACCCATAAAAGCCAAACCACAAAGCCACCTCCATCTCCTCCATTTCTTCTTCTTCTACTCTCTTCTTTCTTCTTTTGCTCGAGGACGAGCAAACCTTTTAAGTTTGGTATGGAAAAAGCATTGCTTTTTGTTTTTCCATAACCATTTATGGCATCCAAGGCCGAAGAAACCTCTAGAAAGAGGAAAGGGAAGGCAAAAGCTTTCACCTCCGAGTCATGGGAGATGGAGAGATTCATCTCAAGGGTGCATCAAGACCACTTCTATGAAGTTGTGGCCATGAAGAAGGGTCAACTTTGATCAAAGGTTGGACCAAGTCCTCATAGACATTTGTGAAGAGGGCACCCAATGGAAGAGAGATTCAAGAGGGAAGCCGGTTCAACTGAGAAGGCATGACCACAAGCCCATTACTAAGAAAAGGATGGAGCAAACAAGAGACCCCTCTCATCATGAGATCCCTCAGATGCCTCAAGGGATGCACTTTCCTCCACAAGACTAGTGGGAGCAAATTAACACCTCCCTAGGAGAATTGAGTTCCAACATGGGACAACTAAGGGTGGAGCACCAAGACCATTCCATCCTCCTCCATGAAATTAGAGAAGATCAAAGAATCATGAGAGAGGAGCAACAAAGACAAGGAAGAGACATTGAGGAGCTCAAGCACTCCATAAGACCTTCAAGAGGAAGAACAAGCCGCCATCACTAAGGTGGACCCGTTCTTTAATCTCCTTGTTCTTTATTTTCTGTTTTTCGAATTTTAGTTCTTATGTTTATCTATGTTTGTGTCTTGTGATCATTAGTGTCTTAGTGTCTATGCCTTAAAGTTATGAATGTCCTATGAATCCATCACCTTTCTTAAATGAAAACTATTTTTATTACAAAAGAACAAGAAGTACAGGATTTCGAATTCATCTTTAAAACTAGCTTAATTAGTTTGATGTGGTGACAATACTTTTTGTTTTCTGAATGTATGCTTGAACAGTGCATATGTCTTTTGAATTTGTTGTTCATGAATGTTAAAATTGTTGGCTCTTGAAAGAATGATGAAAAAGGAGACATGTTACTGAGGATCTGAAAAATCATAAACATGATTCTTGAAGCAAGAAAAAGCAGTGAATACAAAAAAAAAAGAGAGAAAAAGAAGGAGAAAAACGAAAAAAAAGGAGAAAGAAAAAAAAGAAAGAAAAAGAAAGAAATAAAGTTGTGATCCAAGGCAAAAAGAGTGTGTTAAGAACCCTGGACACCTCTAATTGGGGACTCTAGCAAAGCTGAGTCACAATCTGAAAAGGTTCACCCAATTATGTGTCTGTGGCATGTATGTATCGGTGGTAATACTAGAAGACAGAGTGCTTTGGGCCACGGCCAAGACTCAATAAGTAGCTGTGTTCAAGAATCATCATACTTAACTAGGTGAATCAATAACATTATCTGGATTCTGAGTTCCTAAAGAAGCCAATCATTCTGAATTTCAAAGGATAAAGTGAGATGCCAAAACTGTTTGGAGGCAAAAAGCTACTAGTCCCGCTCATCTAATTTGGAGCTAAGTTTCATTGATAATTTGGAGTCTATAGTATATTCTCTTCTTTTTATCTTATTTGATTTCAGTTGCTTGGGGACAAGCAGCAATTTAAGTTTGGTGTTGTGATGAGCGGATAATTTGTACCCTTTTTGGCATTGTTTTTAGTATGTTTTAGTAGTTTTAGTTAAGTTCTTAGTATATTTTTATTAGTTTTTAGTTAAAATTCACTTTTCGGGACTTTACTATGAGTTTGTGTGTTTTTCTGTGATTTCAGGTATTTTCTGGCTGAAATTGAGGGACCTGAGCAAAAATCTGATCCAGAGACTGAAAAGGACTGCAGATGCTGTTGGATTCTGACCTCCCTGCACTCGAAGTGGATTTGTTGGAGCTACAGAAGCCCAATTGGCGCGCTCTCAACGGCGTTGGAAAGTAGACATCCTGGGCTTTCCAGCAATATATGATAGTCCATACTTTGCCCAAGATTTGATGGCCCAAACCGGCGTTCAAAGTCACCCACAGAAATCCCAGCGTTAAACGCCGGAACTGGCACCTAAATGGGAGTTAAACGCCCAAACTGGCATAAAAGCTGGCGTTTAACTCCAAGAAGAGTCTCTACACGAAATTGCTTCATTGCTCAGCCCAAGCACACACCAAGTGGGCCCGGAAGTGGATTTTTATGTCATTTACTCATCTCTGTACACCCTAGGCTACTAGTTTCTTATAAATAGGACCTCTTACTATTGTATTTTCATCTTTGGACATCTAGTTCTTAGATCAGATCTTGGTTCTTCTGGTTCCCTTTCTGGGGCCGAAACCAATGATCACTTTTGTTCTTATGTATTTTCAACGGTGGAGTTTCTACACACCATAGATTAAGGTGTGGAGCTCTGCTGTACCTCGAGTATTAATGCAATTACTATTGTTCTTCTATTCAATTCCGCTTGTTCTTTGTCCAAGATATCACTTGTTCTTCAACTTGATGAATGTGATGATCCGTGACACTCATCATCATTCTCACCTATGAACAAAGTGACTGACAACCACTTTTGTTCTACGAGCAACCAAGGCTCTAGTGTTTATCTCTTAGATTCCTGATGCACGATGCATGGTTGATCGCCTGACAACCGAGTGCTCGCCTGACAAACGAGCCAGCCATTCCGTGAGATCAGAGTCTTCGTGGTATAGGCAAGAACTGATGGCGGCATTCAAGAGAATCCGGAAGGTCTAACCTTGTCTGTGGTATTCTGAGTAGGATTCAATGATTGAATGACTGTGACGTGCTTCAAACTCCTAGCAGGCGGGGCGTTAGTGACAGACGCAAAAGAATCGATGGATTCTATTCCGGCCTGACCGAGAACCGACAGCTGAATTCCGCGTGCTGTGACAGAGCATATGCAATCGTTTTCACTGAGAGGATGGGAGGTAGCCATTGACAACGGTGAAACCCTACATAAGCTTGCCATGGAAAGGAGTAAGAAGGATTGGATGAAGACAGTAGGAAAGCAAAGAGACGGAAGGGAAGGCATCTTCATATGCTTATCTGAAGTTCCTACCAATGAATTACATAAGTACCTCTATCTTTATCTTTATGCTTTATTCGTATATCACTCTACCCATTTGAGTCTGCCTGACTAAGATTTACAAGGTGACCATAGCTTGCTTCATACTAACAATCTCCGTGGGATCGACCCTTACTCGCGTAAGGTTTATTACTTGGACGACCCAGTGCACTTGCTGGTTAGTTGTGCGAAGTTGTAGTGATCACGATTTCGCTCACCAATCAGCGTGGCAGATTTCGTAAACAGCGAATCCTGGGCTATTTTCGGCCCAGTTTCAAGCCCAGAAAACACAGATTAAAGGCTGCAAAGTGGAGGAATGAAGGAGACTTCAGATCATGCTCTCATAATTCACAATTTTAATTTTAGATGTAGTTTTTAGTGAGAGAGGTTCTCTCCTCTCTCTTAGGATTAGGATTAGGATTAGGATTTCAACTTCTTCATTACAGGTTCAATATTCCTTTTACTATTTAATTTCTCTTCTATTTTTGTTTACTCTGAAGCCTTTATTTGTGTTTGGTTTATGTTGCCCAATTGGCTTATGGATATTGTCCGTGTTAGAATTGACATTTTCATTCAATATAATTTGAGGTATTCCAAATATTTATGATTTCAGTTTAGCTTTCTATATTCTTGGCTTTGGTTGATTAATTGGTAACTCTTGAGTTGTCAAACTCATTACTGACTGAAAATTGGAATCCTTCAAGAATTAATTCGAGATCCAATAACTCTAACTTTTCCCAAGGAAAGACTGGAACTTGAGGATTCGAATTAATTCATTCACTTGACTTACCTTCATAGTTAGAGGTTAACAAAGTGGGAGAAAAATCCAATTCTCATCACAATTGATAAGGATAACTAGGATAGGACTTCCAGTTCTCATACCTTGCCAAGAGTTTATTTTACTGTAATTTATTTAATTTACTTGTCATTCATCATAATTGTTCTTCATTCTTAAAACCCCCAATTTACAAACTCATAACCAATAATAAGAACATACCTCCCTGCAATTCCTTGAGAAGACGACCCGAGGTTTAAATACTCGGTTATCAATTTTAAAGGGGTTTGTTACTTTGACAACCAAAACGTTTGTACGAAGGAATTTCTGTTGGTTTAGAATCTATATCTACAACGCGACTATTTTTATAAAATTCTTTACTAGCAAAAATCCTAACGTCAAAATGGCGCCGTTGCCGGGGAATTGCAAACGTGTGCCTTATTATTGGTTATTGTAAATATTTAAAAAAAAATTCAGATTTTTATTTTAAAATTTTTATCTTATCTTATCTTATTTTTCAAAATTCAATGTTTTTTAAAAAAACATCTCTTTTTCAAAATATTTTCTTTTTGTTAGTTTTTGTTTTTATTTTCTCTCACTACTATGAACTCTCACACCTTTGGCTATGAGTCTGGTTACAATTATGTTGCAGGAAGAAGAAATTACAATGAAAACAGACATCAAGGTTGGAACAATCAAAGATGGGAGGAGCCACAAGGAATTGATCAACCCTCATGGCAACAACCACCTCCAATGGACTATCAACAACCACCACCATATGCCTATGAACCCTCTCCTCAACATGACTTTGGACCACCATACTCACAAGCCCCTTTCCGCCATTCACTTCCATATGACCTTAACCCTCAACCACCATACCAACCACCTTGAGCCATATGAACCATATATAGAACCACCCCAATTCCAACCCAATTACTCACAAGAACCACCACTTCAATATTCACCATCTCCATATCCATCAATCCAAGAGCACTATGATCCTATTTATGACAGCCGAGCGCATCAAGAGACAAAGGATCATTTCAAGGAAACAGTGGATCGATATCCGGCAACCCTTCATCAATTGAATCAAGCAATAAATTAATTGGCTTCCCGACGTTCAGACACTCAAGGAACCCCCATGGCTTCATGTGGACAATCTAACGAAGAATGTAACATGAAGGAGATACTAGAAACTCCAGTGAACAGTACGGAGCATGACTTTGTACTGGAACAAGTGGAGGAAGCCGGAATTATTGAAGAAGAAGAAGTGGTTGAAGACTTAGGAGATGCTAAATCTCCATGGGAAGGTCAAGACATAGAGCCTCTTTTCGAGACGGTTGCATTTGATGTTGAGGAGGGTGTACAACCTCCAAAGCATATCATATTTGAAGACTTGGAAGAGGTTGATCAAGAGATGGAGATTAAAGAAGAAGAAGCACAACCTCCCATGCCCTTGGTGAGCAATGAAGAAAAGATTGAATCGGAAGAAAGCTACCAAGAGGAAGAGGTTGGTATTAAAGAAGTTTGCAAAGAGGTGGACGTTGTCAAAGAGCACAAGGGAGTGGAGCTTGGAATCACCTTGCCAAAGTTGTTGGAGACCCCTTGGTGGACGAAATTGTGATCAACAATATTGGCTCTTTGGCATGTACACAAAAACTATTGTGTCTCTTGTTCATTCAAAATCCTTGTTATGGCACTGGTTGAATTCACAACTCCGTTCAACTAACCAGCAAGTGTACTGGGTCGTCCAAGTAATACCTTACGTGAGTAAGGGTCGAATCCACAGAGATTATTGGTTTGAAGCAATCAATATTTATTTTATTAATCTTAGTTAGGATGTCAACAAGGATTAATTTGGATTAAAAGTGAAATTACTGGATTTCATAAAAGGGGGAACAATGTTACTTTGATTTGCAGCACTGGGGAATATGTTGGAGTTTTGGAGATGCTTTGTCCTCTGACTTCAACTCTTCCTTGAAATCCTCTTCTCACACGCATTGTTCCTTCCATGGCAAGCTCTATGTAGGGTGTCACCGTTGTCAATGGCTACTTCCCATCCTCGCAGTGAAAGCTATGCACGCACTCTGTCACAGTACGGCCAATCACCGGTTGGTTCCCGCTCCTACTGGAATAGAATCCCTCTTTTGCGTCTGTCACTAACGCCCAGCAGGTTAAAGTCTGAAGCACGTCACAGTCATTCAATCCCGGAATCCTACTCGGAATACCACAGACAAGGTTTAGACTTTCCGGGTTCTCATGAATGCTGCCATCAATCCGGCTTATACCACGAAGATTCTGTTGGGGAATCTAAGAGATATTCATTCAATCTGATGTAGAACGGAGGTGGTTGTCAGGCACACGTTCATGGGTTGAGGAAGGTGATGAGTGTCACGGATCATCACCTTCTCCACAGTTAGGCGCGAATAAACATCTTAGATAAGAACAAGCGTGTTTGAATGGAAACAAAGGAATTGTATTAAATCATCGAGACGCTGCAGAGCTCCTCACCCCAACAATGGAGTTTAGAGACTCATGCCGTCACAAAATATGTAATTCAGATCTGAAAATAGCATGAGGTACAAGATAAGTCTGTAAAAGTTGTTTAAATAGTAAACTAGTGACCTAGGTTTACAGAAAATTGAGTAAACTAAGATAATTGGTGCAGAAATCCACTTCTGGGGCCCACTTGGTGTGTGCTGGGGCTGAGACTAAAGCTTTCCACGTGTAAAGGCCTTTCTTGGCGTCAAACTCCAGGTTTTGACGTGTTTTGGGCGTTCAACTCCGGATCATGACGTTTTTCTGGCGTTTAACTCCAGACAGCAGCATGTACTTGGCGTTCAACGCCAAGTTACGTCGTCTATCCTTGCGCAAAGTATAGACTATTATATATTGCTGGAAAGCCCTGGATGTCTACTTTCCAACGCCGTTAAGAGCGCGCCAATTGGACTCCTGTAGCTCCAGAAAATCCATTTCGAGTGCAGGGAGGTCAGGATCCAACAGCATCAGCAGTCCTTTTTCAGCCTAAGTCAGATTTTTGCTCAACTCCCTCAATTTCAGCCAGAAAATACCTGAAATCACAGAAAAATACACACACTCATAGTAAAGTCCAGAAATATTATTTTTGCCTAAAAACTAATATTATTTTACTAAAAACTAACTGAAACATGCTAAAATCTACATGAAATTACCCCCAAAAAGCGTACAAAATATCCGCTCATCACAACACCAAACTTAAACTGTTGCTTGTCCTCAAGCAACTAGATGAATAAAATAGGTTCTAACAGAAATTAAGAAGTAATATATATTTTAGAGTTTTAAATGAAGCTCAGATTCTTATTAGATGAGCGGGCTTGTAGCTTTTTGTCTCTGAACAGTTTTGGCATCTCCCTGTATCTTTAGAATTTCAGAATAATTGGCATCCTTAGGAACTCAGAATTCAGATAGTATTATTGACTCTCCTAGTATAGTATGTTGATTCTTGAACACAGCTACTTATGAGTTTTGGCCGTGGCCCTAAGCACTTGTCTTCCAGTATTACCACCGGATACATAAATGCCACAGACACATAACTGGGTGAACCTTTTCAGATTGTGACTCAGCTTTGCTAGAGTCCCCAGTCAGTGGTGTCCAGAGCTCTTAAGCACACTCTTTTGCTTTGGATCACGACTTTAACCACTCAGTCTCAAGCTTTTCACTTGGACCTTCATGACACAAGCACATGGTTAGGGACAGCTTGATTTAGCCGCTTAGGCCTGGATTTTAATTCCTTGGGCCCTCCTATCCATTGATGCTCAAAGCCTTGGATCCTTTTTACCCTTGCCTTTTGGTTTTAAGGGCTGCTTGGCTTTTATTCCTTTTGATTGTAAATATTTTTTTTTTTTTATTTATTTATTTATTATTTTTTTTTTTTTGAACTGCTTTTTCTTGCTTCAAGAATCAATTTCATGATTTTTCAGATCATCAATAATATTTTTCGTGTTCCTCATCCTTTCAGGAGCCAATATTCATCCAATTCAAGGTACAATTTATGCACTGTTCAAGCATTCATTCAGAGAACAGAAAGTATTGCCACCACATATAATTAATTATAGTCTTTATTACTAAGAACTCATAAATATAGATTACTTCTTTATTCTAAAAAATCTACTACTTTATTCATGCCTAATGATGATGAGAAAAATAAATTATAGCTTAATTGAAAATAAAATCAAAATAGATAAACTAATTACTACTAAATATCTCCTAAGGTGAATTTAAAAAAATGCTATCACTAAGTTAAAGCAGGAAAATTAAAGGGAAAGAAAATTGGAACTTAGCAACCTGTTGTTTTGAAGAGTAGGTGCTCCTTTAAAATATGTGGTGCTTTTTCATGGATTAATCCTTTGGCGCTTTAGCTCCCTTAGATTCACATCCTTGCTCTTCCTGTTCTCTCAGGTGCCATGATCTTAATGAGTTTTAGCTCAGTGATCATGGCAAATCACACCAAACTTAGAGGTTTGCTTGTCCTCAAGCAAAAGAAAGGAAAGGAGAGGAGAAGAAGGAAAGGCATTTTCACATAAAGATAAGATGAGTTAAAAGATATGAGAAGAAATTAAAAATATTTGAAAAAGAATTGGATTAGAAAAAGATATAATTTTAAAAAAAAGAAAAGATATGAATCAAAATTTAAAAGATAGAATTGAATTTTAATTTTGAAAAGGATTTTTAGAAGGAGTTAAAGATGTGTTGGAAACAAATTTGAAAAGATGATGGATTGAATTGGAAAGCCATTTATTCTTTTGGGTTAAGATAAATCTAAAAAAAATTTGCAATCATTGGATTTTAGAAATTAGGATAAACTTTTTGGAATTGAAAGTGATAATTTAAAATATGTTTATGCAAGAAATCATGAATTGAAACATAAAAAATTTTGAAAAATTGCAAAGAAAAACGAAATTGTACCTCCTCCCACCATCCTGGCGTTAAACGCCCACATGGTGCATGGTTTGGGCGTTTAACGCCCACATGTTGCTTCTCCTGGGCGTTCAACGCCCATGTGATGCTTCTTCCTGGCGTTGAACGCCAGGAGGTCCTTCTTTACTGGGCGTTTTTCTAAACGCCCAGAATGCTAGCAGATTGGCGTTAAACGCCCAGAAGGTGCATCTTTCTGGCGTTTAACGCC
Source organism: Arachis stenosperma (assembly GCF_014773155.1). Taxonomy (NCBI): domain Eukaryota; kingdom Viridiplantae; phylum Streptophyta; class Magnoliopsida; order Fabales; family Fabaceae; genus Arachis; species Arachis stenosperma. Next base: position 92,978,515 of record NC_080379.1, on the reverse strand, counting down.
CAGAAGATGCTTCTTCTTGGCGTTTAACGCCCAGAAGGCTACCCTACTGGCGTTGAACGCCCAGTGGGTGCTTCTTTTGGGTGTTTAACGCCCAAAGTATTTCTTACTGGCTTTTTCATGCCAGTGAGCTTCCAAATTTCCCTGTAACTCTGTGACTTCAACCAATTGCTATTTCACCTTTTGAAGATACTTGGACTCAAACCTGTAAAGAAAATCAATACGAATAAAATTAAATTTGTGATTGGCTGGGTTGCCTCCCAGCAAGCGCTTCTTTAATGTCTTTTAGCTGGACTGAGTTTTAATCAAGTCTCAGTTTTGAGCATTCTTGCTCAAAATTGCCTTCAAGATAATGTTTGACTCTTTGTCCATTAACAATGAACTTTTTGTTAGAGTCCTTATCCTGAAGCTCTATGTATCCATATGGTGACACGTTCGTAATGACATATGGACCTCTCCACCGGGATTTTAATTCCCCAGGGAATAATTTGAGCCTAGAATTGAATAGCGGAACTTTTTGCCCCGGATCAAAGACTCTGGATGACAATTTCTTATCATGCCATCTTTTCGCTTTCTCTTTGTAAATCTTTGCATTTTCGAAAGCACTGAGTCTAATTTCCTCTAGCTCTGATTCGAGACTCTCAGCCATATTGACCTCTCTTACCAGAGAGTCAATTATATCAACATTCATGCAGTCATTTGGGGTGTCTGGATGTTGCATGGCTTTAACAACATTCAGCTTGAACTCTTCCTCATTGACTCTCAAGGTTACTTCCCCTTTTTGGACATCAATGAGGGTTCGGCCAGTTGCTAGGAAAGGTCTTCCTAGAATGAGAGTTGCATTCTTGTGCTCCTCCATTTCCAGCACCACAAAGTCAGTAGGAAAGGCAAATGGCCCAACCTTGACTATCATGTCCTCAATCACGCCTGATGGGTATTTAATGGAGCCATCAGCAAGTTGAAGACATATCCTGGTTGGTCTGATTTCTTCAGTTAAACCAAGCTTTCTAATAGTAGATGCAGGCATTAGGTTGATACTTGCTCCAAGATCACATAAAGCTTGCTTGGTGCAAGTGCCCTCTAATGTGCATGGTATCATAAAGCTCCCAGGATCTTTAAGCTTCTCAGGTAAGCTTTTCAGAATGACTGCACTGCATTCTTCAGTGAGGTAAACTTTTTCAGTTTCCCTCCAATCCTTCTTATGACTTAAGATCTCTTTCATGAACTTAGCATAAGAGGGTATTTGCTCAAGTGCTTCTGCAAACGGAATCTTTATTTCAAGAGTCCTGAGGTAGTCTGCAAAGCGGGCAAATTGCTTATCCTGTTCCGCTTGGCGGAGTTTTTGAGGATAAGGCATTTTGGCTTTGTATTCCTCAACCTTAGTTGCTGCAGGTTTATTACCTACAGAAGTGGGTTGGGAAGCCTTTTTAGAAGGGTTGTTATCAGCACTTGTATGTGACTGATTCCCCACTGGTATTTGAATGCCAGTGGTGGGAGCTGGAGTGGCGTTAGACGCCACCTCCTTGCTTGTTATTGGCGTTTGAACGCCAGCTTTGTCCCTTTTTGGGCTCGGACTGTCTTCAGGAGGATTTTGGGTATCCACTTGTTCATTTCTTGGTTTCCTGCTTCTTTGAAGTGAGGTATTTAATATTTTCCCACTTCTTAATTGAACTGCTTGACATTCTTCTGTTATTTGTCTTGACAGTTGTTTTTCTGTCTGCTTTAATTGTACTTCCATGTTCCTGTTAGCCATTCTTGTTTCCTGTAATATTTTCTTGAATTCGGCTAGCTGTTGAGTTAGAAAGTCCAATTGCTGATTGAATTCATTAGCCTGATCCACTGGACTGAGTTCTGCAGTTACTGTTTTAGCTTCTTCTTTCATGACAGATTCATTGCTTAAGTACAGATGTTGATTTCTGGCAACTGTATCAATAAGCTCTTGAGCCTCTTCAATTGTTTTTCTCATATGTATAGATCCACCAGCTGAGTGGTCTAGAGAAATCTGAGCTTTTTCTGTAAGCCCATAGTAGAAGATGTCTAATTGTACCCATTCCGAAAACATTTCAGAGGGGCATTTTCTTAGCAACTCTCTGTATCTCTCCAGGCATCATAAAGAGATTCATTATCTCCTTGTTTGAAGCCTTGGATGCTTAGCCTTAGCTGTGTCATCCGTTTGGGAGGGAAATAGTGATTCAGGAATTTTTCTGACAGCTGTTTCCATGTTTTTATGCTGTTCTTAGGCTGGTTATTTAACCACCTCTTAGCTTGATCTTTTACAGCAAATGGAAACAGTAACAGTCTGTAGACATCCTGATCTACTTTCTTATCATGTACTGTATCAGCAATTTGCAGAAATTGTGCCAGAAACTCTGTAGGTTCTTCATGTGGAAGACCGGAATACTGGCAGTTTTGCTGCACCATGATAATGAGCTGAGGATTCAGCTCAAAGCTACTAACTCCAATGGAGGGTGTACAGATACTACTCCCATATGAAGCAGTAGTGGGGTTAGCATATGACCCCAAAGTCCTCTTGGACTGTTCATTCATATTGTCTTGTCCATTCATACTTACTTCCATAATGGAATACAAGAGATAATTTATATGTTGATATTATTTATTTTCTAGTTGTGGAATAAAATAAATAAAGAGAAGGAATATACATAAAAATATATTTTGAAAATATTTTGTGAAAATATATATTTTTTTTTTTAAATAAAATAAAAACGAAATAAATAAAAGAAAGTGGAAATATTTTGAAATTGAAAATTGAATTTTTATGAAAGATTTTCGAAAAAAAATTAGTTCAAATTAGTTAGAAAAATAAAAATTTTGAATTTTGAATTTTATGATGAAAGAGAAAAACACACAAAAGACACAAGACTTAAAATTTTTAGATCTAATGCTCCTTATTTTTCGAAAATTTTTGGAGGGAAAACACCAAGGAACACCAAACTTAAAAATTTTAAGATCAAAACACAAGAAAAACTCAAGAACACCTTGAAGATTCACAAGAACACCAAGAACAAAAGAAAGAACACCAAACTTAAAATTTTTAGAAAACTTTAATAAAATTTTCGAAAATTATGAAAGATTAACAAGAAAACACCAAACTTAAAGTTTGGCACAGATTAAACCAAGAAAAATTATTTTTGAAAAAGATTTTCAAAAGAACTGGTGCCCAATTGCCAAGAACATAAGCCAACACTATAACCAACTGAATTAAAATGTAATGTATTTTAAAGATGTATTATTTTTATGGATAAACTAAATTTTTGAAAACTAATGTTTTGAAAAAGCACAAGAAAAACAAGAAAAGACACAGAACAAGAAAAACTCAAGATCAAACAAGAAAAATAAGCAAGAACAACTTGAAGATCAATGAGGAACAAAGAACACAAGTCGAAAATTTTAAAAGAAAATATGAGATATGCAATTGACACCAAACTTTGAACAAGACACTAAACTCACGAAAATTTAACAATTAATTAAGAAAAATAATATTTTTGAAAAGGAATTTTTTTTGAAAATAAACTATCCTATCAAGATTTAATGACTCTATAACAATAAAAAATAAAAATAAAAATAAATTATTCCTAATCTAAGAAATAAAATAAGCCTTCAATTGTCCAAACTCAATAATCCCCGGCAACGGCGCCAAAAACTTGGTGGACGAAATTGTGATCAACAATATTGGCTCTTTGGCATGTACACAAAAACTATTGTGTCTCTTGTTCATTCAAAATCCTTGTTATGGCACTGGTTGAATTCACAACTCCGTTCAACTAACCAGCAAGTGTACTGGGTCGTCCAAGTAATACCTTACGTGAGTAAGGGTCGAATCCACAGAGATTATTGGTTTGAAGCAATCAATATTTATTTTATTAATCTTAGTTAGGATGTCAACAAGGATTAATTTGGATTAAAAGTGAAATTACTGGATTTCATAAAAGGGGGAACAATGTTACTTTGATTTGCAGCACTGGGGAATATGTTGGAGTTTTGGAGATGCTTTGTCCTCTGACTTCAACTCTTCCTTGAAATCCTCTTCTCACACGCATTGTTCCTTCCATGGCAAGCTCTATGTAGGGTGTCACCGTTGTCAATGGCTACTTCCCATCCTCGCAGTGAAAGCTATGCACGCACTCTGTCACAGTACGGCCAATCACCGGTTGGTTCCCGCTCCTACTGGAATAGAATCCCTCTTTTGCGTCTGTCACTAACGCCCAGCAGGTTAAAGTCTGAAGCACGTCACAGTCATTCAATCCCGGAATCCTACTCGGAATACCACAGACAAGGTTTAGACTTTCCGGGTTCTCATGAATGCTGCCATCAATCCGGCTTATACCACGAAGATTCTGTTGGGGAATCTAAGAGATATTCATTCAATCTGATGTAGAACGGAGGTGGTTGTCAGGCACACGTTCATGGGTTGAGGAAGGTGATGAGTGTCACGGATCATCACCTTCTCCACAGTTAGGCGCGAATAAACATCTTAGATAAGAACAAGCGTGTTTGAATGGAAAACAAAGGAATTGTATTAAATCATCGAGACGCTGCAGAGCTCCTCACCCCCAACAATAGAGTTTAGAGACTCATGCCGTCACAAAATATGTAATTCAGATCTGAAAATAGCATGAGGTACAAGATAAGTCTGTAAAAGTTGTTTAAATAGTAAACTAGTGACCTAGGTTTACAGAAAATTGAGTAAACTAAGATAATTGGTGCAGAAATCCACTTCTGGGGCCCACTTGGTGTGTGCTGGGGCTGAGACTAAAGCTTTCCATGTGTAAAGGCCTTTCTTGGCGTCAAACTCCAGGTTTTGACGTGTTTTGGGCGTTCAACTCCGGATCATGACGTTTTTCTGGCGTTTAACTCCAGACAGCAGCATGTACTTGGCGTTCAACGCCAAGTTACGTCGTCTATCCTTGCGCAAAGTATGGACTATTATATTGCTGGAAAGCCCTGGATGTCTACTTTCCAACGCCGTTGAGAGCGCGCCAATTGGACTCCTGTAGCTCCAGAAAATCCATTTCGAGTGCAGGGAGGTCAGGATCCAACAGCATCAGCAGTCCTTTTTCAGCCTAAGTCAGATTTTTGCTCAACTCCCTCAATTTCAGCCAGAAAATACCTGAAATCACAGAAAAATACACACACTCATAGTAAAGTCCAGAAATATGATTTTTGCCTAAAAACTAATATTATTTTACTAAAAACTAACTGAAACATGCTAAAATCTACATGAAATTACCCCCAAAAAGCGTACAAAATATCCGCTCATCACCCCTCCCCCTAAATTGCCATCATCCTTCACAACATTCAAGTGGGTAAAATTCATATCCCTTAGCTTTCTAATCCCACTTGAATATGGGCTACTGGAAATGGATGGTCAACTTAGAGCTCTCTGTGGCATCAAGCGTAAGAGGAAGATGGTTAGTGGTAAGTATTGTCCTGCAAGGTTCAACATGGATATGTGCTCAAAGTTTAAACGTAAATGTTGGTGTAGAACTCAGTTGAATGGGTCTAGGAAGTTATTTGGTAGCTCCCCTGATGACTTTAGAAAGTTACTTGACAGCTCCCCTGAGGATTCAGTTTGTTTGCTACCCGAATGGAATCATGATGATCAACAAGAAGACGGGTGCAGAAACAAGATTTGGGACCCCGGAGGCTACTGGAAGTACAAACATTGGTGGGGATTCCTGGATCAGTACAAGCATAAACCACCATAACAGGGAGCTCACCAAAGGTCCAACTTAAGGACTTTAACTAAAAGTGCTAGGTGGAAGACAACCCACCATGGTATGATCATTCCTTTTCCAATTTTATTTCGTTTTGTTTGTTTTTATTTTATTTTCATTGAACCTGGAATTATTTATTGCATCTACATTAGCATTGCATTCTGCATACTGCATAAAAAAAAATTCACGCGACGCGACCGCATCATTGACGCGTCCGCATCGCAAGGAGATGGGAGAAAATAAAAATTGAACAGAGAGTCATGCGAGAGCGTGGCTGGAGGCGTGCCAGTTGCACAAATTTCCCCACGCGACCGCGTCGCCGACACGTCCGCGTCGACTTGGAACATTAGCCTCCCACGCGACCACGTCATCCACGCGGCCGCGTGCCCTGATTTTCGACGTAAAAAGTGTGCACTACAAATTATTGTGCGAGAGTGGTGCTAGATTGGTGCTGAACGCACAATTCTATCCATGCGGACGCATGGCTCATGCGTCCGCGTCATTCCTTTATGAAGCCCACTCACGCGATAGCATGCCCCACGCGATCGCGTCACCCAATATTTGGCAATTAATGATTTTGAACAGAGAGTTGTGCAAGCGCGAGGCTGCCCTTGCGCCAGTAGCATAAAATGGGTCACGCGACCGCGTGACCGACGCGACCGCGTGACCGACGCGACCGCGTGACCGACGCGACCGCGCCAATTAGTATAAGCGCAAGTCGCGCGACCATGTACCCCACGCGACCGTGTCGATTGCGCTGCACAGCTTATCCTAATTTGCCAAATATCTTATCTTTTCTTCCCCAATCCTAATTTTTCCTCCCTCCTTTCTTACTTCTTCCGTTCTTTCCCGTCTCATTCTTCTTATCTTTCATTTTATTTTACTTAATTTATTTGAATATTTCATTCATTGCTTTTTAATTTTGTGCATATTTTTTTTTCTTTTCTAAATTTATTATTTTACCATTGGTGTTCAAATGTTCTTATTCAACTGTTACATCTTTTCTGGTATTTTCTTGGTGCTTAGTGACTTGTTTAATTCTGATTGAGTATTATTATTTAAATCAATGCCAATCTTTTATATCTGTATCACTTTTGCATTGACATAAATTTATATTATCTCTCCTTCCCACTCTCTTCCCCATTGTTGTACATTTTGTACCACTGGCATGCCATGGCTTCTATTGTTTTCTCACTTGCATGTTGTAGCTACCATGTAATTGAGACCCCCATTATTTGGCATTAACCCACCCATACTGTATTTATTTTCCTATCTTTATTTCTGGGTTACTCTTCTTCCCTTTTTTCTTTTCAGGATGGCCACCCAGAAGACGTTTACATGGGGAGACAGGCAAGTCAATCTGCACAATCTATAGAGAAAATCATCCGTTGAAGCCACCCGTCCACTTGCACATCTTAGCATGCACCAAGGATGGTGCAATCTTTAAGTGTGGGGAGGTCGATACCGATCTCCATGGGTTAGTACCTTTCTGTTTCAACACCAATGATTAAATTTTCTTTGTTAAATTAGTTGCTGCATTTGCATGTTTAGTTGCATGTTTATTTGATTTTGTGCATTTAGTTACTACTTGGTTGAAGTAATATTTTCTTTTTCAAGAAATTTTTATAGTATTTCACTAATTTAAATTGAAACATTTTTGTTAAATTTGTTTGAAGTTGTATTTGGAACATGATTTTTGAGCCAAAGAACACACAACCTGTGAGATTTTGAGCTTATTTACATGGTTACATTATTTAACCATAAATATTTTATTCGTGTGTGTTTCATCCTCTATGATTGTAATCTATATTTTGTTCCAATCTATATATCCATTATTTAGTGTATTTACATGCTTGCATATGATTGAGGCCATTGTTTGATTTTAGCTCACTTATCCCAAATAAGCCTACCCTTTAAATCACCATTGTCAGCCACTTTGAGCCTTTTAATCCCCATTTGTTCTGTATTTTACTACATCACTAGCCTTAAGCAGAAAAAACAAAAGTAATATCCCAATTGAATATTTGGTTAGCTTAAGATAAAGATTGTGCATCAACTAAGTGTGGGGAAAACTGTGGGAACATGGGTTAATAAGGGAATGTATCATGTCTCTAATCTATTTGAATATTGGGAATTTGGGAACCTACTCATGAAAAACCAAAATAGAAAAATAATGGAGAATCCATGTGCATTGATAAGTTATGTTTGCTTTTATGATTCAAAAAAAAGAGAAAAAGAGAAAAGAAATATATATATATATATATAAATAAATAAATAAGGGGACAAAATTACCCCAATGTTAAGTTAATGAAAAATCAATGCACATGTGATAAATTAAAAATAAAAAGTTGATACATGAGTATATGATGTAAAAGTGGGAATTTTGGGTAGCTAGGCATGAACTATAGTTATATAGAGTATATGTATGTTAGGTGAAAGCTTAGGATAATTAAAGATTCAATTTATAAAGCTCACTTTGCCATATATATATATCCTTACCTTTACCTCAGCCCCATTACAACCTTGAAAAGATCTCATGATGTTTGCATTGGTACATTAAATATTTGTTGATCGGTTAGATGAAGAACAAGGTTTAGAAAGCATGACTAGAGAAGAGTAGAGTGAATAACCCTATACACTTGAGAGATTAGAGTGATATACACTTCCAGTGAGGGTTCAATGCTTGATTCTATATTTCCTGCTTTTATGAGCTATCTTCTTCTTGCAAGTTATTTGTATTGTATTTTGTGATTTGAATTAGTGAAATCCAGTTCATATTTATTCTTGAAAGATTTATTTACTTTTTCACCAAGTAGGTAGAAACATTTTTGCATTTAGTTGCATTCATAGGTTGCATCTCATACATTCTATCATTCCTCTTCATCTCTTTATAGTTTCTCTTGAGCTTAGCATAAGGACATGCTATTGTTTAAGTGTGGGGATGTTGATAAACCACAATTTTATGGTTTATCTTATGCTCAATTGAGTGGTTTTTATCAACTCTTTACTCACTTATTCATACAATTCGCATGTTTTACATTTTCCTTCCTGATTTTGTGCTATGATTGAAAACATGCTTCTTTGATCTTATATCTGCTTATTATTAATCCTCTCTTTTACCATTAGATGCCTTGATATGTGTGTTAAGTATTTTCAGATATTATAGGGCAGGAATGGCTTGGAGGATGGAAAGGAAGCATGCAAAAGTGGTAGGAATACAAGAAGTTGGAGAAACTGCAAAGCTGTCAGCCTAACCCACTTGCACTAAAATGACCATAACTTGAGCTACAGAGGTCCAAATGACGCGGTTTCACTAGCGTTGGAAAGCTAACGTCCGGAGCTTCGATTTGATATATAATTTGCCATAGTGGCCGTCAGATAGGCAACGCGAACGCGTCATCCACGCGGAGCGTTGCATCTGCAAAAATCAGTGTGGCAGATTTCGCAAACAGCGAATCCTGGGCTATTTCTGGCCCAGTTTCAAGCCCAGAAAACACAGATTAAAGGCTGCAAAATGGAGGAATGAAGGAGACTTCAGATCATGCTCTCATAATTTACAATTTTAATTTTAGATGTAGTTTTTAGTGAGAGAGATTCTCTCCTCTCTCTTAGGATTAGGATTTCAACTTCTTCATTACAGGTTCAATATTCCTTTTACTATTTAATTTCTCTTCTATTTTTGTTTACTCTGAAGCCTTTATTTGTGTTTGGTTTATGTTGCCCAATTGGCTTATGGATATTGTCCGTGTTAGAATTGACATTTTCATTCAATATAATTTGAGGTATTCCAGATATTTATGATTTCCGTTTAGTTTTCTATATTCTTGGCTTTGGTTGATTAATTGGTAACTCTTGAGTTGTCAAACTCATTGCTGACTGAAAATTGGAATCCTTCAAGAATTAATTCGAGATCCAATAACTCTAACTTTTCCCAAGGAAAGACTGGAACTTGAGGATTCGAATTAATTCATTCACTTGACTTACCTTCATAGTTAGAGGTTAACAAAGTGGGAGAAAAATCCAATTCTCATCACAATTGATAAGGATAACTAGGATAGGACTTCCATTTCTCATACCTTGCCAAGAGTTTATTTTACTGTCATTTATTTAATTTACTTGTCATTCATCATAACTGTTCCTCATTCTTAAAACCCCCAATTTACAAACTCATAACCAATAATAAGAACATACCTCCCTGCAATTCCTTGAGAAGACGACCCGAGGTTTACATACTCGGTTATCAATTTTAAAGGGGTTTGTTACTTGTGACAACCAAAACGTTTGTTCGAAGGGATTTCTGTTGGTTTAGAATCTATATCTACAACGCGACTATTTTTATAAAATTCTTTACTAGCAAAAATCCTAACGTCAGTCACCGTTGTCAATGGCTACTTCACATCCTCTCAGTGAAAATGGTCCAAATGCTCTGTCACAGCACGGCTAATCATCTGTTGGTTCTCGATCATGTCGGAATAGAATCTATTGATTCTTTTGCGTTTATCATCACGCCCAACAATCGTAAGTTTGAAGCTCGTCACAGCCATTCAATCCTTAAATCCTACTCGGAATACCACAGACAAGGTTTAGACTTTCCGGATTCTCAAGAGTGGCCGCCAAAGGGTTCTAGCTTATACCACAAAGATTCTGATTAAGGAATCTAAGGATACTCATTCAATCTAATGTAGAACAGAGGTGGTTGTCAGGCACACGTTCATGGATTGAGAATGGTGATGAGTGTCACGGATCATCACCTTCTTCATATTAAAGCGCGAATGAACATCTTAGATAGAAACAAGCGTGTTTGAATAGAAAACAGAAATAATTGCATTAATTCATCGAGACGCTGCAGAGCTCCTCACCCCCAACAACGGAGTTTAGAGACTCATGCCGTCAAAAAGTATAAAGTTTAGATCTAAAAATATCATGAGATACAAAATAAGTCTCTAAAAGTTGTTTAAATACTAAACTAGTAACCTTGGTTTACAGAAAATGAGTAAACTAAGATAGATAGTGCAGAAATCCACTTCTGGGGCCCACTTGGTGTGTGTTGGGGCTAAGACTTGAGCTTCTCACGTGCCTGGGCTGTTTCTGGAGTTAAACATCAGGTTGTAACCTGTTTCTGGCGTTCAACTCCAACTTGCAACCTGTTTTTGGCGCTGAACGCCAGAATGCAACATGGAACTGGAGTTGAACGCTAGTTTACATCGTCTATCTTCGCGCAAAGTATGGACTATTATATATTGCTGGAAAGCCATAGATGTCTACTTTCCAACCCAATTGAGAGCGCGCCAATTGGACTTTTGTAGCTCTAAAAAATCCATTCCGAGTGCAGGGAGGTCAGGATCCAACAGTATCAGCAGTCCTTTTTCAGCCTAAATCAGATTTTTGCTCAGCTCCCTCAATTTCAGCCAGAAAATAATTGAAATAACAGAAAAACACACAAACTCACAGTAAAGTCCAGAAATATTATTTTTGCCTAAAAACTAATAAAAATCTACTAAAAACTAACTAAAACATACGAAAATCTACATGAAATTACCCCCAAAAAGCGTATAAAATATCCACTCATCAATGAACAATTTCTCCATTGAGACAATTGTTCAATTGAATGAAAATTGAAAGCTTTCTAGCAAGACCAAGAGAAAAGATAGAGGAAGAAGAATGAAAACTACAATTGATCCATTAAATAACAATAGAGCTCTCTAACCCAATGAAAAGAGTTAGTTTAGTTCATTGCTCTATTCTAACAGAAAAGAAAGAATCGTGTAGAAAAATAAAGAAGAAGATCAAGAATTAAAGAAGAACTGAAAATGAAAATTTCATAAATGAAAATTAGAATTGAAACTAAACTATTACTTGCGAAAGAAAAGAAGAGAAAAGGAAGAAGGGTGGTAGGTGCTAGGGGATGTGTGCGCATGATTACTCCAATCCAGCTGATGCCTTTATATAGGCTTACAAACTAAAAAATGAAAATCCAAATTACAAATGAAAATTCCTAATCTAGATGCTTCTTGTGCCTTGGATTGATTGATGTTTTATGGGCTCTGCTTGCTTGCATGATCCAAGGGTGTATTGGGGCCTTTAGTGATGTTGCAGCATTAAAAATTTCTCCCAAATCCTTTTTTTAGCGTTTGCGTTAATGTTGGCATGCAAACGTTCTTCTCCAATGCTCTTCCTCATGTGTGTACGCACAAGGCAGTGTGCACACACACACTGGCAAAAACTTCCAAGGCTAGCATTTGACCTGGGCATTGGAGGCAACGTTGTTTAGCTAACGTTCCACTTGTGTGTACACACACTCGCTTGTGTGTACGCACACTGACCACTTTTCTTCTTGTGCATATGTACACTGCTCTATGCGTTCGCACACAAGGTGATTTTTCTGGCCTTCATTTTTTCAGATGTATCGAGGACGTTGGGGGTAACGTTGGTTCACCAACATTCCCTCCAACGTTGGTTCAGCATTTCTTCATATCAACGTTGGTTCTTCCCAACGTTTACTCCAACTTTGCCACCAATGTTGGTTCTCCAACTTTGCTTTCCTATGCTTTTCTGCTCCTACTTTGCCTATTATCAAACAAATAAGTGTATCAAAGTAATATACAAGATAATCTTTACTATACTAAGTGTGCTAATAATGCTCAAAATCATAACTTCATTTAGTGTGATCTATTTCATCATTTTTACCCTGTACATTAACAAAATTTCACCTATGCTTGAGAATTTGTTTCATGCAGTCTACGAATGGAATCTTTATTTCAAGAGTCTTGAGATAGTCTGCAAAGTGGGCAATTATTTATCCTGCAGAGAAAGGAACAACTGATAAAGGATGATCAAGCCACTGCCCAAAATCCCTCTGAGGACAGTAAGAGCCCAAAGAGGAATGATTTTGGCATTCAAAAACCATAAAAGGATGCAAAATTGGCGTTAAACGCCCAATATATGGCCAATTCTGGCGTCCAAACGCCAGAAAAGGGTGGGAAATTGGCGTTAAATGCCCATCCAGCCCCCAATCCTGGCGTTCAAATGCCAATGAGGGATCAGACACCTGCAGGTGCTGATAACAACCCCCTTAAGCAGGCTTATCCAACTACTTCTGTAGGAAATAAACCTGCAGTAATTAAGGTTGAAGAATATAAAGCCAATATACCTTATCCTCAAAAACTCTGCCAAGCGGCCTTGAGTTGAGGCATTCAATGTCTTTCCACTCTTCAAATGAACAGTTTGGCACTCTTCTGTCATTTGTTTAGATAATTGCAGTCTTATATAATCCAATTGTGCTTTCATATTCTTGTTAGCATTTTGAGTGTCTTGTAGCATCTCTTTAAATTTTTCTAACTGTTTTGTTAGAGAAAGTAATTGCTGATTGAGTTCAGCAACTTGTTCTGGAGGACTAAGTTCAGTGGATACTACTTTAGCCTCTTCTTTCATGGAGGACTCACTACTTAAGTACAGATGCTGATTTCTAGCAACTGTATCAATGAGCTCTTGAGCCTCCTCAATTGTCTTTCTCATGTGTATAGATCCTCCAGCTGAGTGGTCTAGAGATATCTGGGTCTTTGCTGTAAGCCCGTAGTAGAAGATGTCTAACTGCACCCACTCTGAAAATATTTCAGAGGGGCATTTCCTTAGCATCTCTTTGTACCTCTCCCAGGCATCATAAAGAGATTCATTATCATCTTGTTTAAAGCCTTGGATGTCCAGCCTTAGCTATGTCATCCTTTTTGGAGGGAAATATTGATTTAGGAATTTGTTTGACAACTGTTTCCATGTTCTTATGCTGGCCTTGGGTTGGTTGTTTAACCATCTCTTAGCTTGGTCTTTTACAGCAAATGAAAACAGCAAATCTATAGACATCCTAATCCATTTCCTTATCACGTACTGTGTCAGCAATTTATAAGAACTGTGCCAGAAACTCAGTAGGTTCTTCCTGTGAAAGACCGGAATACTGGCAATTTTGCTGTACCATGATAATAAGCTGAGGATTTAACTCAAAATTACTGGCTTTGATGGAGGGTATACAGATACTACTTCCATATGAAGCAGTAATGGGGTTAGCATATGACCCTAGAGTCCTTCTGGACTGTTCATTTCCACTTAAGTCCATGATGGAGAATGGGAGATAATGTGAATTGCAAATAAACAATTTTTCTCTCTTTTTTTTTGAAAACCGAAATAAAAAGGAAAAAAATAAAATAAAATAAATAAAAAATTGAATACAAGTTTCGAAAATTAAGAAGGGTAAAAGAAATAAAAGAAATTAGAAAACTAAACTAATTAATTAATTAAAAAGATTTGAAAAGTTTTGGATATGATTTTCGAAAAAGATTTGAATTTTGAAATTTAAAACTAAGATAAGAAAAAATAAAAATTTTAAAATAAAAATCTGATTTTTTTTAAAAAAAGAAAATTCGAAAATTCAATTAAAATAAAGAGAAAAGATATTTTTGAGTTTAATGAGGAAAGAGAAAAACAATAAAATGATACCAAACTTAGAATTTTTAGATTAAAACAAAGAAAACAAACAAGAAAACTTTGAACGTCAAGATGAACACCAAGAACACTTTGAAGATCAAGATGAATACCAAGAACAATTTTTTAAAATCTTAAGGAAAATAAAAACACAAAGGACACCAAACTTAAAAAAATTTTATACTTTGGACACTAATAATTTGAAAATGCACAAGAAAAACTAAAGATCAAACAAGGAAAATTAACAAGAACAACTTGAAGATCAAGAAAGAACACAATGTATATATTTTCAAAAAATTTTTAAGAAAAATTAAAACATGCAATTGACACAGGACTCAAACAAGAAACAAAATTTTTTTTTGAAAAGAAAATAAAGGACCCAAAGTTAGTGACCCTAAACCAAAAAGATAAATTCTTCATAATCTAAGCAATAAGATGAACCGTCAGTTGTCCAAACTCGAATAATCCCCGGCAACGGCGCCAAAAACTTGGTGCACGAAATTGTGATTCACACTTTTCACAACTCCGCACAATTGACCAGCAATTGCACTGGGTTATCCAAGTAATACCTTACGTGAGTAAGGGTCGATCCCACGGAGATTGCCGGCTTGAAGCAAGCTATGGTTATCGTGTAACTCTTAGTCAGGAGATTAATAATAAAAGAGTTTTGTTTACAATAAAATTAAAGAACATGAAATAAATGATACTTGTTATTCAGTAATGGAGAATAGGTTGAGGTTTTGGAGATCTCTGCCCTTTGAATTTCTTCTTTCCTACTGCCCTCTTCTTCAAATGCACATTGCTCCCTCTATGGCAAGCTTTATGTTGGTGGATCACCATTGTCAATGGCTACCATTCGTCCTATCAATGAAAATGATCCAGGTATGTTTTCGCACGGCTAATCATCTGTCGGTTCTCACTTGTGTCGAAATAGGATACATTTATCCTTTTGCACACTATCACTGCACCCAATATTCGTGAGTTTGAAGCTCGTCACAGTCATCCCTTCCCAGATCCTACTCGAAATACCACAGACAAGGTTTAGACTTTCCAAATCTCAGAAATGCTGCCAATTGGTTCTAGCCTCTAGCACAAAGATTCTAATCTCACAGATTTGAATGCTCTGTCAGGAGAGACAAATCAAATCTATGGATCAGAGATCCAAGAGATACGCACTCAAGTTGTCGCCCAATGACTATGTTGAACTCAGATAGAACGGAAGTGGTTGTCAGGCACCCGTTCATAAGTTTGAGAATGATGATGATTATCACAAATCATCACATTCCTCATATTGAAGTATGAGTGATTATCTTAGAATGGAAGCAAGCGTGATTGAATAGAAAACAATAGTAATTGCATTAATTCATTGGAACACAGCAGAGCTCCTCACCCCCACCTATGGGGTTTAGAGACACATGCCATCAGAGATACAATATAAAGTGAAAAAAAGTCATCCCATTCAAAATAAATCTCTAAAAGTAGTTTTTATACTAAACTAGTAATCTAGGTTTACAGAGAATGAGTAACTAGATGCAGAGAGTGTAGAAATCCACTTCCGGGGCCCACTTGGTGAGTGTTTGGGCTGAGCTTCCTAGCTTTCACGTGCATGTGCCGTTTCTGGAGTTAAACGCCAGCTTGGATGTCAGTTTGGGCGTTTAACTCCAGCTTTAGTGCCAGTTCTGGCGTTTTACGCTAGAAAAGGGTCTCTGGTGGACATTTAAACGCCAGTTTGGCCCATCAAATATCGGGTAAAGTATAGACTATCATATACTACTTTCCAACGCAATTGAGAGCGCGCCGATTGGGTTTCTGTAGCTCCAGAAAATCCACTTCGAGTGCAGGAGGGTCAGAATCCAACAGCATCTGCAGTCCTTCTTCAGTCTCTGAATAAGATTTTTGCTCAGGTCCCTCAATTCCAGCCAAAAAATACCTAAAATTACAGAAAAATACACCAACTCATAGAAAAGTCCAGAAATGTGATTTTTGCATAAAAACTAATAAAAATATACTAAAAAGTAACTAAAACATACTAGAAAGTACCTAAAAATAATGCCAAAAAGCGTATAAATTATCTGCTCATCAATAAGCAATACTCAAAGTTCCTGGACATATTCAAGACACTCAGCATCAATATTCCTTTCTTAGAAGCACTTGAACAGATGCCATTGTATGCTAAATTTATGAAGGAAGTGCTGACAAAGAAAAAGTCCCTAAAAGAAGGACAAATTGTCGAGATGATAATGGAATGTAGTGCTATTCTCCATAGAGTTGCCATAGAAGAAAGATGATCCTGGGAGTTTTTATATACCTTGCACCATAGGAAACATAACAATTGAGAAGTCATTCTATGATCTTGGTGCAAGCATAAACTTGATGCCTTTGTCTCTAATGAGGAAACTCCAAATTTTTTAGCTAAAATCCACACGAATACTTCTTCAAATGGCTAACAAGTCCATCTAGCAAGCACTTGGAGTTGTAGAGAAAGTGCTGGTAAAAGTGAGAAAATTCCTTCTCCCAGCTGATTTTGTCATCCTGGATATGGAGGAGGACCCTAACACTCCCATCATCCTAGGAAGGCCTTTCCTGGCTACGGGCAGAGCATTGATAGATGTTAAAAAAGGGGAATATTACTGAGAGTGCATGATGAGCACCTAGCATTCCATGTTTTTAAAACCCTGCATGAGCCCACTCAAGAAGAAGATTATATGAAGGATAAGGCCAGAGATCAAAGCTTGAAGGAGGCAGTCAACGAGTTAACTATAAGACTTCCAAATTCATGCTTGAAAGAAGTAGAGATGGTGCAACAGACCAAAGAAATCAAGGAGGAACTAGATCCAAAACCCCTAGATGAGAAACTCAACACCCCAGACAAAGAACCACCAAGGCATGGATTATCTTCTGAGAAAGAAAAGAAGAAGAGGCTAAGAGGGTGGAGAAACAAGAAGATCCCTACTGAAGGCTTTTTGCCAGGGGATAAAGTGGTGTTAAACACCCAACCAATGAAGGTGTCTCCACAATTATCTAAATACTACAGTGTGAACCGGGTCCTTTCACTTGAACACCTAGAGATCATCAAAAAGGAGACCGGAAGGAAGTTCACAGTAAGAGGAGAAAAGCTGAGGCACTATGATTTTCAGCCCCCATGATCAAAGGATGAGATGTCAAGCTAGTGACAATAAAGAAGCGCTTGTTGGGAGGCAACCCAACCAGAGGTAGTTTTCTTTTCCTAACTATTTCAATAAAAAGGGTTGAGTGGCTTTATCTATATTACAAAGAGCTAAGTTTGGTGTGCACACCAAAAATAATTTAAGGGAGAATGAAGGATGCTAAGTTTGGTGGAACACCAAAAAAAAAATCTCATTTGAAAACACATTTTCACCTTCTGCATAAATAGTTGCTAGCTCCAAGCAATCAGAGAAACTACTTAGCCATTGTCTGTTTTCTAGTTTTTAGTTTGGTAACTTTCAGCAAAGGCACAAAGTTTTAGATAAATAGTTGACTTGTTGCATAAGAAGCATTGGCAAGGCACTAAGTTTGGTGTTCACACACCAAAGAAAGTTCAAAATCCCACAAACAATTCATGCATGCTAACCATTTGCCTAAGGGCTTGAGAAACAAGCAACTTCTAAGGATTATGCAGGAAAATATTCAACCTGTGGAGGGGGTCTGCATCATTGTCCAAAGGAAGTACAACAAAGAGAAATAATGATGACAGAAGAAAAATCTGAGAGACAGTCCCAACAGGTTGTATTGACACTTAATCCTTTTGCTGTGTTTTAACTTGAAGATTCCTATTTGTCTTGCTGAAGTGCTCAAGTAGGTGCAAATGTAAATGTGTGCTAAGGATGCTAGCCTGCATATAATGCTTGTCATAACTCATTAGCTTAAATTCTGCTTTGTTTCCTTCTGCATTAATAAAAGAAAAATGTTTGAAACAGAAAGTAATTGTCCAATGTTGTAGGAATTAGAATGAAATTCAGTGGTGGTACTTGTTTGATTCAATGATAAACTCAATAACAAAAGATGCGTAATAAAATAATGTCCTTTGAAGTGTGAATTAGGTTGCTGTTATAAAGTCTTTAATTTATGAGCACCCCTTGAGAATGAAGCAAAATAATAAAGAAAAAGAAAAAGAAAAGCCAAGAATGGGCAAGGAAACAAACAATAAGGCTAGTGATGAGCGGATAATTTA
Source organism: Arachis stenosperma (assembly GCF_014773155.1). Lineage (NCBI taxonomy): Eukaryota > Viridiplantae > Streptophyta > Magnoliopsida > Fabales > Fabaceae > Arachis > Arachis stenosperma. The sequence goes on along the minus strand of NC_080379.1, from coordinate 92,960,119 downwards.
AACGTTTTTTGGCATTGTTTTTAGGTAGTTTATAGTATGTTTTAGTTACTTTTTAGTATATTTTTATTAGTTTTTATGAAAAATTCATATTTCTGGACTTTACTATGAGTTTGTGTGTTTTTCTGTGATTTCAGGTATTTTTTGGGTGAAATTGAGGGATTTGAGCAAAAATCTGATTCAGAGGCTGAGAAAGGACTGCAGATGCTGTTGGATTCTGACCTCCCTGCACTCGAAGTGGATTTTCTGGAGCTTCAGAGCCTCAATTGGCGCACTCTAAATTGCGTTGGAAAGTAGACATCTTGGGCTTTCCAGAAATGTATAATAGTCTATACTTTGCCTGATATTTGATGGCCTAAACGGGCATCCAAACACCCACTAGAGACTTTTTTCTGGCGTAAAACGCCAGAACTGGCACCAAAGCTGGAGTTAAACGTCCAAACTGGCACAAAAACTGGTGTATGAACTCCAAGAAGAGCTTATGCACGTGAAGGCTTCATTGCTCAGCCCAAACACACACCAAGTGGGCCCCGGAAGTAGATTTCTGCACTATCTACTCATTTTCTATAAACCTAGTTTACTAGTTTAGTATAAATAGCACTTTTTACTATTGTATTCACATCTTTGGACCATTCTTCGATCCTTAGATCAAGTCTTTGAACCGTATTTCGATTGTATTATGCCATTTGGGAGGCTGGCCATTCGGCCATGCCTAGACCTTGTTCTTATGTATTTTCCAACGGTGGAGTTTCTACACCTCACAGATTAAGGTGAGGAGCTGTACTGTTCCTCGAGTATTAATGCAAGTATTATTGTTTTTCTATTCAATTCACGCCTACTTCTCCTCTAAGATATACTCTCGTACTAATTTCAATTGAGTCAGAATGAAGGGGTGACCCTTGATAATCACCTAATCTTCATTACTTGCTTAGCCAAGATCCACGTGCCTGACAACTACAAAGCGGTCTACATGATGTTCAACGTAGTCATTGGACAACAGCTGGAGTATACTCTCTTTGGTCTCTGATCCACGGATCTGAATCACCTCTCCTGACAACAGAGCATTCGAATCCGTGATATTAGAACCTTCGTGGTATAAGCTAGAACCAATTGGCAGCATTCTTGAGATCTGGAAAGTCTAAACCTTGTCTGTGGTTTTCCGAGTAGGATCTGGGATGGGATGACTGTGACGAGCTTCAAACTCGTGACTGTTGGGCACAGTGACAATGTGCAAAAGAATAAATGTATTCTATTCCGACACGATCGAGAACCGACAGCTGATTAGCCATGCGGGAAACTGTAGAGGACATGTTTTCACTGAGAGGACGGATGGTAGCCATTGACAAGGTGATCCACCAACATACAGCTTGCCATGGAAGGGAGTACGCATGATTGGATGAGGACAATAGGAAAGCAGAAGTTCAGAGGCAACAAAGCATCTCCAAATGCTTATCTGAAATTCCCACCAAGGAACTACATAAGTAACTTTTTATGTTCTATTTATCTTTTTATTATCAAACCTCATAACCATTTGAATCTGCCTAACTGAGATTTACAAGATGACCATAGCTTGCTTCAAGCTGACAATCTCCATGCGATCGACCCTTACTCACGTAAGGTATTACTTGGACGACCTAGTGCACTTGCTGGTCAGCTATGCAGAGTTGTGAAAAGTGTGATTTACGATTTCGCATACTAGCTAGACACCAATAGCTTGGACCTTAGGACATATGCCTATGGTGCTCTTGTACTAGGATATGCTTGGACAATTAGGTTCTGAGGAGTATTTTAAAACATGGCCACTTGGATTAACTAATCTAGGATTGCCAACCGAAAGTCCATTATCAAGAGCAACCGAGTTACAAAGCATTTAGTAGTCCAAAGAGATGTTGGGCATCAATGTTCCTAGGAAGAAATGGTGAGCCATGTGTCTGTGGTGAGGTAGTGTTGAGCAAAAATTGAGCCAAAAAGCTACTGCAACACTTGCCACCAAGCTTTCATTAAGAAATAAGCTTCTAAGCAAAAGAAAGAAAGAAAAAGCTAACAGGGATCAATCAAAAAGCAAGGCATTATCGCAACAACTCTAGTGAATCTTTAACGAATCATTTCTTATCTATCAGCAAAGAATAAGTGAGCTACATTTGTCTGCGTAAAACCCCATGAACCAAGTTCAATTATCTGCTAAATAAGGACATGTATGCTTCTCTGTTTCATTTCATTTCTTCTTATGTTTAGTGCTTGCTTGGGGATAAGCAAGATTTAAGTTTGGTGTTGTGATGACAAGTCATCTTATGCTAGTTTTTCAAGCATTTTTCACTTGTTTCATTAGGTTTTATACACTTTCTTGCATTATAAGTGATTTGGAGTGGATTTGAATGGTTATATCAATTCAATCAACCATTAATTATTTGCCACAAAATCATGAGGTTTAAGCTAGAATTAGTTGGTTTTTGAATGACTTAGAAATATTGTAAATCTGGTGATGCTTTGATTGGTTGTTTTGATTACTTGTAGGTGAAGAAATGATAAAAAAAGGAAAAAGGAATCTTAGAGCACGCTTTGGACCTTAGGCCACGCTTTGAAAAGCGTGACCCATAAAAATAAAGCGTGGCGCTCAACCAAGGAAGCAAGGCGTAGCACTCAAGGAACCAAGCATAGCACTCTCTAATCGAGTGCGGCTCTCTCTAGTTGAGCGCTAGCAAGGAGCGCCAACACCAAGCGCCCAACACCAGGGCACAAGGCCAAAGGCGCTACGTTGAGTTTTGTAACTGAGCGCTACAAGGAGGCACTCAAACAAGGAGTGCTCCGTTAACTTGTTTAACTTTATCAGGCTCCCATCAAAAGAAACAAGGTGCGACACTCTCATGAATGGAGCAGCCAAGGTTCGAACCATGCACACAAGGCATAGAGAAAGCGCTACATCACAAGGAAATTGCTAACAAATGAAGCCAGCAATGTTCGAAATGGGGATTTTGTGCAATCAAAGAAGGGGGCTACGTTGAAGCCTTTCACTGAGCGCTACTAGTGGCACAAGGAACTTGGCTAAAATGGGAAAGCTAAGATTCGAAGAGGGAGACAAGAGGAAGCAAGGGGCGCTACATTAAGACAACTCATTGAGCGCTATGTGAGCTTGGCACGAGACAAATTGAAGGCACACAAGGAGGCTAGTGAGCGCTGTGTTACCTTACTTAACCGAGCACTCCAATGGAGCTAGCCCCTGGACAACTTTTCAATCAAAAGCCATCTTGGATCCACTTCTTCACCAACTTGAAAAGCCCACTCCAAGTTCTGAAAATCGAAAATAGAAAGTGTATAAATAGGAGTTTAATTTGTAAAGGACCTTTTTTGCTCACTTTTACTTTCACTTTTACCTTTAGCTCATTTTTAGTTTTCATTTTGTCTTTGAATTTGGGAATTAGGATCGAGATCTAGTTTTCTTTTCTGATTGTTCTTGATTTGGCAACTTCTACTTTCTGTTTTGAATTTTGGATTGAGATTGAAGAAATTCTATTTCAATTCTTGATCTGAAATTTATCTTTGTTCTTCTTCTGCATAATTCTGAGAATTGAGGAATTGGATCTGAGTTTTATTTGATGTTTCATTTACATTTCTTCTTCAATTTATTTTTTGTTTGATCAAGGGAAAAATTGAGATCTAGATTTGTTTTCTAATCTCATTGCTCCTCTTTGATCTTCAATTTCTCTTTCAGATTTCATAATTGAGTTAAATTTTCTTCTGTTTTGCTTCTTCAAGAAATTTTTCCTTTCTGTTTAGATCTTCTGCAACTCATTTCATCTTCTACTTCTTTGATTCATTGCACTTTACATTTTCTTGTTAAATTCTGAATCCCAGCTCCTAGATCCCTTTACTCTTCAAGCAATTTAAGTTCCTCAGCAATTAAGATTCAGTGATTTGGATTTCTTGCACTTTAAGCTTCAGCCATTTACATTTCTTGCAATCTAAGTTTCAGTCATTTACATTACTTGCACTTTAAGTTTCATGCAATTTACTCTTCTGCACTTTACTTTTCTGTCAATTCCCCCTCTCCCTTTTATTTTCATGCAATTTAGCTTCTATTGATCACAATTCACTCAAATCATCAACTGTTTTTTAACTAAACTAATCACCTAACTAAAATTGCTCAATCCATCAATCCCTATGGGATCGACCTCACTCAAGTGAGAAATTACTACTTGATGCAACCCGGTACACTTGCCGGTGAGTTTTATGTAGAATCATTTTTTCCCTCATCAGAAACTACCAAAAATATGTAAAGAAAAGGCTAGTGAAACTGGCCAAGATGCCCTGGAATCACAACACCATACTAAAAGCTTGCTTGTCCCCAAGCAAGTACTGAAACATAGGAAGAAAGAATAAAAGTACAAGATAAACAAGTCCTTATTTATATAAGTCAAGCCCTTGGTTCATGGGGTTTTCATGCATAGCAACTTAGGTTCACACCCTTGTTGGTTTCTAGGCCCTTATCATGTCCTTGAACACTTACTTGGTTGCATTCCATGAGACTCTTATTCACGGATCCCTTTTCTTTTCTGTTAAAGCTTATTGCTTTCTTAGGCTAGGTGCTCTGTGTTGAGGCAACTCTTTATGATAAGCTTTCAGCCAACACTCCTAAACCAGTTGGTTCAAGGTGCTAGGTGTTGAAACACTCCTAAGGACCTAATCCCTCAAGTCTCTCCTCCACACATACACACCACAGGCATATGGTTTGTTATTTTCTTCCTTGAGACCTTGGTGTTCAGCACCTCTTTGGGTGACTAAATGCTTTGTAGCATGGTTGCTCTTGACAGTGGACTTTCAGTTGATAATCCTGGGTTAGTTAACCCAAGTTACCAAGTGATGAAGCACTCCTAAGAACTTATTCATCTAAGCAGATCCTTTGCACAAAAACACCACAGACACATGTCTCAAGATTCAAACTCTTGGTGCCTAGCCTTATTTCATGTTCTTTTCTTTCTCTTCTCTTCTTTCCTTATTTTCTTTTTCATACCTTATCATTTGTTTCTTATTGGGATCTTGTTATTCAGCTGGTTTCATAGGATGCATTTTCAAGTATATAGTTTAAGACACATAATTGCCCTTGTACCTTGTTTGTGAACCAACTTAGCAAACTAGTTACCACCACAAATATTGAGACTTTATTCTATACAATGGACTCCACTCTTATTTTTCATAACATTTTCTTTTATTTATCTCTAGGGGCAAGCATACAATTAAGCAAGATGGGATGGAAACAGGGAACTTAGCTAGTAAAACATAAACTTAAGAAATGAAAATCAAAGATAGAATTAAAAGTCCTAAGCTATTATGGAAGCATGTTCTATTTCATACATGATTTTCCTTATTTTAGGCTTGAAAGAGAGAAAAAGAAGGAACTCCACCACCTTTTACTCATGGGGATGCTCATGTCCATCTTCTTGTTTGTCCTTTTTTCCTGGGATTCCCTCTTTGTGTCCGCTTGTGCTTCCTTGCGTCCGTGCCATTCTGGCCCTTTTCCAATCCTCCAATGCTTTCCTTACTGATTCATGACTCTTTTCTGCTTTTTCTTTTTCCACTCGCGCCAATTCATCCTGAATGTCTTCATATCTTATGATCCCAGGGTGTAATATGGGCAGTTGACCAACTAAGTATCCAAGCCTGGCTTGAGTATTTATACTATATCCAGTCTCACTCATATAAACTCCTTCTGAGAAGGCTCGGTACTCATCAAAGATATCTGCATGTTCCCTTTGCTTCCGGTGCATCTCATGAATGTGTGCACCTTGGTGTGCTTGCATGTTGATCAGCTTTTGGATGGCTTCTTATTGTTGAGCCTACTTTTAGTTTATCATGTTGAAAGATTCATTCCACTGTCTTTCTTGTGCAAGCTGCTGCTCCATCAGCTGCCTTTGCCATTCCCCTTGGTGAGTCATCCAATTAGAGTTCATTTCTTCTTGGCAGTCCATCATGTGCAGTTGGAGTTTCCTCTATGCCTCTTGGTTTTCTAGGTACTGCTTAGACAAGCCATCAATAGCCTCTTGCAGTTGGTGCATGTCCAGAGTGGCTGGGACTTGCTCACCTAAGGTTTGTCCTTCCAAAGCTTATGGCATTGCTCTCTTTCTTGGTCTTCATTGAGGTTGGGTGATACGTAAAAATTAAGATTTCACGTATAACCGGCAAGTATACCGGGTCGTATCAAGTAATAAAACTCACTAAGAGTGAGGTCGATCCCACGGAGATTGGTAGATTAAGCAACTTTAGTTAAATGATAGATTTAGTCAAGCAAACATGGTTTTGATTTCATGAGCATTGTGATTTTTGAACATAATTGCAGGAATTTAAATGGCATAAAAGCAAAGAGCAAGAAATAAAGAGACAGAATGTAGATGACAAGAATAATAAATTGCAAGAATGTAGAAGGGAAATGGGGTAATGGGTGGTCAAACAACTAAGAGCAAAAGAAATGAGAATTAATGATAGAGAGAATCATTAGGGATCAGAGATGCAAATTCTCATGAATTGATGTTGATCAATTCCTTCTCAATCATGGGTATAAGATCCATGGCAAGTGGGTAATTGAATCCCAATCTCTTGGTGATTCAATTTCTCTCAACATACCCAATTGCCACTCTCGTGATCTAATTGTTCATGAGAAGAGATGAAGCTCAATTCTAATCCAGCCACACAACTCCCATAATCTCAACCAAGGATAGTTACATCTCACATACCAACCAAGGTGTATTGATTAAGGGAATCATGAAAGGATGAACTCTAAACTGAATTATATGGCTCATTCCTCAAAATTCACCACACAATTCACATAGATTAACCCCTCTCTCGATGGTGGTTGAATCTTTGAAAAACAAGAGTTTCCTCTTTGGATTAACCACTTGAATTGAGGAGGAAAAGAGGAGTTCACCAATGCACTCAAACAAGCAGAGCTCTTCCCCCTAATGAAAGTGGGGTTTAGTGAATCATAGCTCCAATTGAAAACTAAATTTAATGAAACTAAAGTGCATGAAAATAAAGAGTGAGACTTCAAAACAGAAATTGAGAATTCAAGAATTCATAAATGAAAACTACAAATTAAACTACACTACTACTAAGGAAGAAGAGAAGGGGAAGTGAAGAAGAGTGTATGAAGGGGAGGGGTCCGAAGACCCACTCTCAATGGAGTGTGCCCAATTCACAGAATTTCAAATTGGTCTCCTCCGTATCCCTTCAATCCAACCTAATTCTATGAAACTATGGCCTTGATATATGCTTTCCTAAATTACAAATTGAAATGAAATTAAAAGTAAATTACAATTAAATGAAAATCAACTATTCTAGATGATTCTTGTGGCCTTGATTGGTTGAGATTTGTGGGCTTTGCTTGCTTGAGGTTGGATTAGCTTCATGAAGGAATTCTTGTCAAACAGGGCTCATTTTCACTGCTTTGGCCCAATGACTTGGCGTTGTTGCCAATAACTCCAGGCATAATGCACGTTGGCAACGTGCAAGTGGCTTTCCTGGAAGTGAGCTTTGAGACTTGGGCGTTGTTGGCCCAAGTTGTTGCTAACAACTTGCTCTTCTTCTTCTTGACTCTTCTCTCATGCCTAATATTGCCCAGAATTTGAGCTTCAATCCTTTGCCTAAATATAAACTATGATATATCATTGGAAAGCTCTTGATGTCTACTTTCCAATGCCACTGGAATCACTTCATTTGGACTTTCCTAGCTCAAGTTATGCTCCATTGAAGAGGGCAAGGTCAGGCTGCCCTGGTTGGGCGTTTTTGTTAAACACGCCACCAATAACGTGCTCAACAACGCCCCTAGCCCAAATTTCTTGGCGTGGGCGTTGTTGCTGGAGTTGCCAAGGAACACGCCAGTTCATTTTGGCCCTGGCAACGTGTTCGACCCTCCTCTCTTGGCTCATTCATGCTGCCTTGAATATCAACCTCATTTCCTTGTTTTTGGGCCTAAAGATGACTCTGATTCAAGCTTCCATTTCATGCTCCAATATAGACTATTATATATGGTTGGAAAGCTCTGAATGTCAGCTTTCCAACGCAACTGGAAGCACTCAATTTGGATCTCTATAACTCAAGTTATGATCGTTTAAAGAAGACAGGGTCAGGCTGCCAAAATCGCACACGTTTTTGGTGAAAACGCCCTTGTTCTTCCAAGTTGCCAACGCCATCAGATTCTGAAGCTCTAAATGAAGCAAAGTTTTGAAGCTTCAAACTAATGTCAAACCCATACTATCATATATCGTTGGAAAGCTCCGGACGTCTACTTTCCAATGCCGTTGAGATTGCATCATTTGAAGCTCTAGAACTCAAGATATACTCCATGGAAGAGAGTAAGGTCCGGCTGCCAGGGTTGCCAGCGTTTTTGGCAAACACTCCTTCTTCTCAGCACGTTGGCAACGTGGTTGGCACCAAGGCTTGGCGTTGGCAACTTGATTGGCACCAAGACTTGGCGTTGGCAACTTGATTGGCACCAAGACTTGGTGCCTAGCCAAGCAACCATTCCTGGCGTTGGCAACGTGGTTGGCGCCCAAGATTGGCGTTGGCAACGCCCTCGTGTGCCATACTCCTAGCTTGCATGCGTTGCCAAGGAACACGCCCATGGTTCCTAGCTCAACAACGCCCTCGAGCTCTCCTTGGCTCAGCTCTTTGCTTGCCTGGGCGTTACCTTCAAACACGCACCCTTTTCTTCAAGTTGGCAACGCCCAAATTCTCTTCTCCAGTGCTGCCTGGCGTTGCCTCCAACAACGCAGCCTTTCACCAAGTTGGCAACGCCAACTTCTCTTCCAAGACTGCCTGGCGTTGCCTCCAACAACGCAGCCTTCCACCAAGTTGGCAACGCCAACATGTACTTCTCTTCTCCTTGCCCAGCTTGCCTCATTCTTGCTTCCATGCTTTCTTGTTTCATCACCTATCATCATCAAAGGAAATAGCTTCAAAGTCTTACCAATTCATGCAATAAATTTCATGAGATTCATTCATACTCATTCATGTATGTATTCCTTAAATCATTTGCATGAATTTGGCTAGAATCAACATGTTCCTTGGTATTCTTATGCATGAAGACAAAACTCATAAAAGGACTTGTTTATTTAGAGAAATTGAGTGAAATTAAGCTAAAACCAACTAAACTAACTAGCTAATATAACAAATATGCAATTGCATCACAACACCAAACTTAAACCTTGCTTGTCCTCAAGCAAGAAAAGAATCATGCAATAGAGATTGACAATCCAAGGTAAGAAGAATAGCAACTCAATGTTCATGGTAAGCTAGTTTTCTAAGCATGCTACAATCACAAAAGAAATGTAAATGATTGATGCTTCTATCTAGCTCAATTTATGAAATCTTTTTCTTATATTTCTTCCTTGAAACAAGCTTTTGATTTTTCTTATTAGCTTCTCTTTTGGGTGCTTTGCCCCATGAGTTGATAACAAAACTACGACTCTAAATGCTTTGTTTTCAAGTATTACCACTTGATACATAAGCACCACAAGCATTTAATTAGAGGACTTCATTAAGCACATTTATTTCTTTTCTTGACTCTCTAATCATTGATGCTCAGAGCCTTGAGCTTTGAGGGAGTGCTTTTGCACTTGAGCCTAGCCTTGACTTCTAAGTGTTTTGTTTTCAAGCATTTTACTTGATACATAAACACCACAAGTACTTAACAATGGAATTGTCATTGGTACTCAGAGCCTTCAACTTTCTCATTCTTTCCCTTTTTCTTTTCTTTGCCTCTTTTTTTTTCAAGGTTTTCATGATTTCAAAAGATTTCACAAAATGTCCTAGATGAAAACTCCAATTAAATCAAATCTAATGCAATTGAGCAACAATCAAACATACTAGCCTTCCAATACTTGTATGCACATGCCAAGTTCTTCTTTAATTCCTTGTTTGTTTATGATCATGATGCTTTTTTTGCTTTTGAATTCACAAAACTCAAGTTGGTAGTCATAATGCCACAGCAACATATTGCAAATCAAAATTCAAGCTATGCTTATTCATACCACACATGTATATAAAGAAGGTAATAAGACAATCATGCAATTTAAAGTGCTGGAAACAAATGAGAGGAAAAAGAACTTTACAACCTTGTAATTTATCTTCTCTATTGTTGTCCTTTTCCTCCTTTTCTTTCCCTTCCCACACCAAACTTAGAATGATTACTTGTCCTCAAGCAACAATTAGAACCGTGGCTATGGGGCTAAGATAGATCATGAATGTCTTACACAATGAAACATTAGTAGCACATGTGTTTCAAGTAAGCAAAATTAAGGATAACAATTAAGGCACAGGAGACATAGACATTTTGATTGCAAACTTAAGAAGGTGAGCATAATACATTGCATAAAAGATAAGTGGCACACCAAACTTAGTGTGACACTTTCACTTGGAATTAATGCAAGTATCTAGTAAAGATTGGAAACAAATTTTGTTGCATAGCAACACTAAACTTAGAATGCAATCATATGTCAATTTATTTGAATTAAAACTAAGCAAATGAAACTGTTGTATGTTAAATACAATCACCAAGCTAAGAATCTGTCATGAATAAGGATCTCTTGGTAATGTATTAACAAAAACAGTTAATAAGCAAACTAAATGAAAGCATTTAAAGATAGAAAAATAACTAAAGCAAGTAGAATGCAAAAGTGTCAAATCAAAAGAGAAAACTAAAACTGCAGAGGCATTATGATTATGCAGACAAGTAGTGTTGCTTGAATAAATTGCATAGAAAATAAATGGCACACCAAACTTAAAATCTTGGTATGTCACTTTCATTTTTGATTTGATGCAATCATCCAAGAAGATTGAAACAATTTGTTGCAAGGCAACACCAAACTTAAAATGTAACCATATGCCAATTTATTGAATTTAAATAAAACAAAGAACGAAAACAAAGCAGAGAAGAGAAATTATACCTATGGTTGACATGTTGTTCACTTTCTTTTTCTTCTTCCAGTTTGTTAATAGGAATGACCTTAAAGGGGAAGAAGATTCAGCTAGTGTCCCCTGTCTTGGCCTCTCCTCAGCAGGCTTTCTTTTGTTAATGGCTTGATTGAGCTTGCTTACTGGATCAGGGGGAGGATTGCTTGTGGTTGACCCTTTTTTCTTCATGAATATTGTCCTTGGTAGCTTGGTCACAATCCTCTTCTTGGTGCTTTTGTTAATTGCCTTCACTTCCTTGAATCCAAGTCTTGGTGGTTGTGTGATTGTTGGAGTCTTCTTTTCATCAAAAGCCTCTTGAATTGGTGGTCCTATGAGCCCTTCCTTTTTGCACTTCTCTGTTTTAGTTGAGTGTGATTTCTCTTGAGTGTCTTCCTCACGTTCTTGCTCTTCCACTTCTTCTTTTACACTCAACATTTGCTTTAATAGCTCTTTCATGGAAGAGGTTTGTTGTTCTTCCCAAGATTTTTTCATCTCCTCTTTATATCTTTCAATCATGGATTCAATTGTTGAGCCTTTTTGTTTCAAGGAAGTTTGAGAGAGTTGTGAGTTTTCATGTTCCATTGTTACTTCAACTACCCTCTGTGGACTTGGAATTCTGTGCTCATATACCTCCACCAACTCATCCTTCATTGCAATTTCACTTGACAAATGGACCTTTTGTTCTTCTTTTTCCACTTCCTCACTCACAAATTGGTCTTCATTCTCAATGCTTGGCAATCCTAAATGTTTCTTTATTTGCTCTAAGTGCCCATCTATTTTCTCAAAAAGGCTCTCTCGTTCCTCCCAATATTGTTCTTGTCTTTCCAAGAGTTCTCTGGACGTTTGAAGGAGGTCCTCAGCTACTAGCTTAAGAGGTGAAGGTTGAGAGAAGTTTTGTGGATATGGATGTGTTGTAGTGAGGTTGTTTTGAGTGGTATGAAATGAATCTTGTGAATTGTGGAATAAGTTTTGTGGTTGGTGGAATGAATTTTGTGGATGATGAATTGAATTGTATGAATTTTGGAAGGAATTTTGTGTTGAGGCAAACTCAAGTGGTGAAGAATTTTGATATGAAAAATTTGGAGGTGAGGTTGGATAATTAAGAGGTGATGGCTCTTGATAAGTAGAATATGGGCTCTCAAATGCTTTCTGGTTTTGCTCCTCCCAGGCACAACTTGAAGAATTGTTGAAATCATCATAGTATGGACAATCTTGTAGTCCTTGGGAGGAATCTTGCATGAATCTGTTGCAAGCATAATCAAGAGATGATGTCTCTTGATGAATAGCATTTGGAGAATTAAAATTTTCTTCCCAGCCATAGTTTGTGTCAATGTCATAACAGCATGGTTCACTTTGTAGCTCTGGGAGGAAATTCATTTCTCTTAATTGTTCACACTTTTGTTGATATGCCCAAACACCATGAGGGTAATGACATAAATCATTTTGTGGTTCTGGACAACATCTCATGTGATTAGCTTGATCAATTTGTGGCTCTGGAGCAAATCTCCATGGATTGGAGTGCTCATAATTTGCAAGTTCTTGGCGATACTCCCAGCCACCATTAGAATAATGACTTGAATCATTTTGTGGTGGTGAGAAATATACCATATGATTCTCTTGCTCATCTTGTGTCTCTGAAGCAAGTATCCATGAATTGGAGTGCTCAGAATTTGTATTTTCTTGGTGATATTTCCAGCCACCATTAGAGATTGGTGGTGGTGGGTGATATCCCAGAAAGTTTGTTTGATCAAAAGATGAGATAAACTCCATTTAAATTTTGTAAAACACAACACCAAATAAAATTGAAATTCATGTCACAGAGAAGAATTTCTTAGTGAGGCAATAACTCAAACACCTTGCTATCAGCTTAAAACAAAAAGCAAAAACAAAGAAAAATGCTTAATCTAAGCTACCATTCACTTAATCATTGTTAATCTTTTCCAATCCCCGGCAACGGCGCCAAAAACTTGATACGTAAAAATTAAGATTTCATGTATAACCGGCAAGTATACCGGGTCGTATCAAGTAATAAAACTCACTAAGAGTGAGGTCGATCCCACGGAGATTGGTAGATTAAGCAACTTTAGTTAAATGATAGATTTAGTCAAGCAAACATGGTTTTGATTTCATGAGCATTGTGATTTTTGAACATAATTGCAGGAATTTAAATGGCATAAAAGCAAAGAGCAAGAAATAAAGAGACAGAATGTAGATGACAAGAATAATAAATTGCAAGAATGTAGAAGGGAAATGGGGTAATGGGTGGTCAAACAACTAAGAGCAAAAGAAATGAGAATTAATGATAGAGAGAATCATTAGGGATCAGAGATGCAAATTCTCATGAATTGATGTTGATCAATTCCTTCTCAATCATGGGTATAAGATCCATGGCAAGTGGGTAATTGAATCCCAATCTCTTGGTGATTCAATTTCTCTCAACATAACCAATTGCCACTCTCGTGATCTAATTGTTCATGAGAAGAGATGAAGCTCAATTCTAATCCAGCCACACAACTCCCATAATCTCAACCAAGGATAGTTACATCTCACATACCAACCAAGGTGTATTGATTAAGGGAATCATGAAAGGATGAACTCTAAACTGAATTATATGGCTCATTCCTCAAAATTCACCACACAATTCACATAGATTAACCCCTCTCTCGATGGTGGTTGAATCTTTGAAAAACAAGAGTTTCCTCTTTGGATTAACCACTTGAATTGAGGAGGAAAAGAGGAGTTCACCAATGCACTCAAACAAGCAGAGCTCTTCCCCCTAATGAAAGTGGGATTTAGTGAATCATAGCTCCAATTGAAAACTAAATTTAATGAAACTAAAGTGCATGAAAATAAAGAGTGAGACTTCAAAACAGAAATTGAGAATTCAAGAATTCATAAATGAAAACTACAAATTAAACTACACTACTACTAAGGAAGAAGAGAAGGGGAAGTGAAGAAGAGTGTATGAAGTGGAGGGGTCCGAAGACCCACTCTCAATGGAGTGTGCCCAATTCACAGAATTTCAAATTGGTCTCCTCCGTATCCCTTCAATCCAACCTAATTCTATGAAACTATGGCCTTGATATATGCTTTCCTAAATTACAAATTGAAATGAAATTAAAAGCAAATTACAATTAAATGAAAATCAACTATTCTAGATGATTCTTGTGGCCTTGATTGGTTGAGATTTGTGGGCTTTGCTTGCTTGAGGTTGGATTAGCTTCATGAAGGAATTCTTGTCAAACAGGGCTCATTTTCACTGCTTTGGCCCAATGACTTGGCGTTGTTGCCAATAACTCCAGGCATAATGCACGTTGGCAACGTGCAAGTGGCTTTCCTGGAAGTGAGCTTTGAGACTTGGGCGTTGTTGGCCCAAGTTGTTGCTAACAACTTGCTCTTCTTCTTCTTGACTCTTCTCTCATGCCTAATATTGCCCAGAATTTGAGCTTCAATCCTTTGCCTAAATATAAACTATGATATATCATTGGAAAGCTCTTGATGTCTACTTTCCAATGCCACTAGAATCACTTCATTTGGACTTTCCTAGCTCAAGTTATGCTCCATTGAAGAGGTCAAGGTCAGGCTGCCCTAGTTGGGCGTTTTTGTTAAACACGCCACCAATAACGTGCTCAACAACGCCCCTAGCCCAAATTTCTTGGCCTGGTCGTTGTTGCTGGAGTTGCCAAGGAACACGCCAGTTCATTTTGGCCCTGGCAACGTGTTCGACCCTCCTCTCTTGGCTCATTCATGCTGCCTTGAATTTCAACCTCATTTCCTTGTTTTTGGGCCTAAATATGACTCTGATTCAAGCTTCCATTTCATGCTCCAATATAGACTATTATATATGGTTGGAAAGCTCTGAATGTCAGCTTCCCAACGCAACTGGAAGCACTCAATTTGGATCTCTATAACTCAAGTTATGATCGTTTGAAGAAGACAGGGTCAGGCTGCCAAAATCGCACACGTTTTTGGTGAAAACGCCCTTGTTCTTCCAAGTTGCCAACGCCATCAGATTCTGAAGCTCTAAATGAAGCAAAGTTTTGAAGCTTCAAACTAATGTCAAACCCATACTATGATATATCGTTGGAAAGCTCCGGACGTCTACTTTCCAATGCCGTTGAGATTGCATCATTTGAAGCTCTAGAACTCAAGATATACTCCATGGAAGAGAGTAAGGTCCGGCTGCCAGGGTTGCCAGCGTTTTTGGCAAACACTCCTTCTTCTCAGCACGTTGGCAACGTGGTTGGCACCAAGGCTTGGCGTTGGCAACTTGATTGGCACCAAGACTTGGCGTTGGCAACTTGATTGGCACCAAGACTTGGTGCCTAGCCAAGCAACCATTCCTGGCGTTGGCAACGTGGTTGGCGCCCAAGATTGGCGTTGGCAACGCCCTCGTGTGCCATACTCCTAGCTTGCATGCGTTGCCAAGGAACACGCCCATGGTTCCTAGCTCAACAACACCCTCGAGCTCTCCTTGGCTCAGCTCTTTGCTTGCCTGGGCGTTACCTTCAAACACGCACCCTTTTCTTCAAGTTGGCAACGCCCAAATTCTCTTCTCCAGTGCTGCCTGGCGTTGCCTCCAACAACGCAGCCTTTCACCAAGTTGGCAACGCCAACTTCTCTTCCAAGACTGCCTGGCGTTGCCTCCAACAACGCAGCCTTCCACCAAGTTGGCAACGCCAACATGTACTTCTCTTCTCCTTGCCCAGCTTGCCTCATTCTTGCTTCCATGCTTTCTTGTTTCATCACCTATCATCATCAAAGGAAATAGCTTCAAAGTCTTACCAATTCATGCAATAAATTTCATGAGATTCATTCATACTCATTCATGTATGTATTCCTTAAATCATTTGCATGAATTTGGCTAGAATCAATATGTTCCTTGGTATTCCTATGCATGAAGACAAAACTCATAAAAGGACTTGTTTATTTAGAGAAATTGAGTGAAATTAAGCTAAAACCAACTAAACTAACTAGCTAATATAACAAATATGCAATTGCATCATTGGGGAGGTGCAACGTATCGCATCCGTCGAGCGGTAATCGGCATATCAACCTTTACCAACTCAGTATCCCTGACTTCAAATACCACCCCAGCCCTCTCGCACAAGCGAAAAATAGTGCTAGGATAGCCCAACATAGCTCTAGGATCATTTTTCTCGGCTAACATCCGAATGCCTTGAGCTATGAGTTCATGAACCTTGATTTCCCCTCCCTTCATTATGCATTGCACTATTGTTGCTCTCTTGCGATTCACCTCCGAGTTGTTTCCAGCGGGGAGGATGGATCTACTTATGATTTCAAACCATCCCTTAGCTTCATGTATGATGTCCCCCTTTTAATGAATCTGGGTTTCTCACGGGGGTCGCTTACCCAATCTGCTTCTTGCATACAAATATCTTATACAATCTGGTCATAATTAGGGTTGCTACTTATTGTGGATTGGTAGCTCTCCTCCTCAAATGGTATGGTTCGTAACTTCAACACCCTCATTATGGTCATTGGACTAAAATCCACCATCACACCCCTCACAAAGCTTCTATAGGATCCATCATCCTTATCTTGCCTCACCGCATTTGCATAGAATTCCCTAACGAGAGTTGCACTTACTTTTGTAACCGGATCGGTAAGGAGTTCCCACCTTCTCTTTTCGACTTTCTCTGTGATCTCCATTCTTTCTGAATTGAAAGCCCAGCTCGTATATTACCTCTTTGTCAGCTGGTGCACGAAATTGTGATCATCAACAATGGTGCCAAAAACTTGGTAGCGCTCTTAAACGTGAATCAAACTTCGTCACAACTTCGCACAACTAACCAGCAAGTGCACTGGGTCGTCCAAGTAATACCTTACGTGAGTAAGGATCGATCCCACGGAGATTGTTGGTATGAAGCAAGCTATGGTCACCTTGTAAATCTCAATTAGGCAGATTCATATGGTTATAATGGTTTTCGAAAATAATAATAAATAAATAAAAAATAAAGATAGAAATACTTATGTAAATCATTGGTGGGAATTTCAGATAAGTGT
This sequence comes from Arachis stenosperma, assembly GCF_014773155.1. Taxonomy (NCBI): domain Eukaryota; kingdom Viridiplantae; phylum Streptophyta; class Magnoliopsida; order Fabales; family Fabaceae; genus Arachis; species Arachis stenosperma. Next base: position 92,943,154 of record NC_080379.1, on the reverse strand, counting down.
ATGAAGATGCTGTGTTCCTTCTGAATCTCTGCTTTCCTACTGCTTTCATCTAATCCCTCTTACTCCTTTCCATGGAAAGCTGTATGTAGAGCATCACCGTTGTCAATGGCTACATCACATCCTCTGAGTGAAAATGGTCCAAATGCTCTATCACAGCACGGCTAATCATCTGTCGATTCTCGATCATGTCGGAATAGAATTCATTGATTCTTTTGCGTCTGTCACTACGCCTAACAATCGCGAGTTTGAAGCTCGTCACAGTCATTCAATCTCTGAATTCTACTCGAAATACCACAGACAAGGTTTAGACCTTCCGGGTTCTCAAGAATGGCCGCCAATAATTCTAGCTTATACCATAAAGATTCTGATTAAGGAACCCAAGAGATATTCATTATGTCTAAGGTAGAACAGAAGTGGTTGTCAATCACGTGTTCATAGGTGAGAATGATGATGAGTGTCACCGATCATCATATTCATCATGTTGAAGTGTAACAAATATCTTAGAATAAGAATAAGCTTAATTGAATAGAAAATAGTAGTAATTGCATTGAAACTTGAGGTACAGCAGAGCTCCACACCCTTAATCTATGGTGTGTAGAAACTCCACCGTTGAAAATACGTAAGTGATGGTCCAGGCATGGCTGAATGGCCAGCCCCCAAATGTGATCAAAAGACCGAATGATCAAAAGACTAGACAGTCAAAGACACCTAGTACAATAGTAAAAAGTTCTATTTATACTAAACTAGCTACTAAGGTTTACAGAAATAAGTCTAAGTGCAGAAATTCACTTACGGGGCCCACTTGGGTGTGTGCTTGGGATGAGCTTGAGCTTTACACGTGCAGAGGCTTCTCTTGGAGGTAAACGCCAAGTTGTAACGTGTTTTTGCCGTTTAACTCTGGTTTGTGACGTGTCTTTGGGGTTTGACTCCAAAATGCAGCATGGTACTGGCGTTAAACGCCAGTTGGCATCATCTAATTTCGGATAAAGAATGGATTAATATATATTTCTGGAAAGCTCTGGATGTCTATTTTCCAACGCCGTTGATAGCCCGCCATTTGGAGTTCTGTAGCTCCAAAAAATCCATTTCGAGTGCAGGGAGGTCAGAATCCAACAACATTAGCCACTACAAGAAAAACACCTATTCAGGTACATTTGAAAAGTGTAGCCAAAAGTGAAAAAAAAATGATGCCTTAGGCTACGGCTACGCTTTTTGGGGTGATTCCTATTCGGCCGTTGCCTAATCTCAAAGGCTATGCTTTTCAGCACCAAGGGCTACACTTTTGGCGTTTGGGAATAGGCTACGCTTTTCAAGTGATGCTGTCCAGGACCAAAGGCTACGCTTTTCAGCTTCCATTTTTACTAGAATAGGCTACGTTTTTCAATGCTACTGCATCACTTGTAAAACGTAGCTGCATTCTATATTATAGCTACACTATATAAGTGTAGCCCTAGGTCCTTTTTTTTTAATTTTCTGTATAACCATAACTACTCTATATAAGTGTAGCCTTAGGTCCTTCATTGTTTTTTTTTTAATTTTCTATATATATATATATATATATTCTAATAATATTTTATACAACATAATATTTAATAATATTATTACATATATAATTTTATATATTTAATTAAATGAGTTAAATATTATAAAATAAAATTAAACACATAAGTATACTAAATAATTTTTTTTAAATAATAAAAATCATCTTTACACAAATCAAAGACATAATCTTAAGAAGAGATAATTTAAGTCACATGAAACTTGTATCACATATCAATTAAAATGCAAAGTTTGTACTCTATATCCGAAAAGAACTTAACAAACAAAAAATCATTAATCTTCTAATCTCGGCATAATGACTAAAAAATATTCTAAAGCACCTTCAAATTCTTCTCAAACACATCTTTTTCATGCTGATCTTCATCACCATCATGAAAACTCTTGGCCTTAACAATTGTATCAGCGTTCATTCCCTTGTTCATTCCCAGCAAGAACTAATTTCCAAGCAGTTACTACCCTGCTTACAGCTGCAGATTATCATAATTCAAAAAGAGAAGCATGTAAGGATTTTGCATACTGATTCACCACCATACGCAATCAATACAAGATTATGTTGAAGGAAATGACCGGACTACTTACAAATATTCTTTTGACCATTCTCGCGACACATGAAGAAAACAAAATCATAGAACCAAATGAATTCTGAAAAGTCTGCCTGGCAAGAGCAACAAATGAAGCACATGTTCCAATTGCAAGTATCAGATTAAAGATTAAAAATACAAGAAAACAAACTTGTTGCTTTTCTATTATTCTCATTAAAGCTGAATGCTAAATTCACAAAATCATGCCAATCAGCTTAATTTCAAGTGCAAAAGGGAAAAACGGCGTTGTCTCAAAGAGTAAAGTGAGAATCATCAACCTAAATTGTAAAATTAAAAATGAATTGAGACAGATATATCAATTTTGCACCAATATCCCAAATGCAAAAGGAAAAACCATAAAGTAAATAAAACTGTGCTCTTTGCATTGTTATTTAATCATGTCACTCAATCAAACACAACACAACAAAACAAAACAAAAAATTTTTTTGGGGGTACCAATAATGGTAGGAAAAACCATGGAAGCTGAAAAACAACATAACTAAGGGTAAATTAAAAAACAAAGAAAGAAAAGAAAAGAACATTGCTCACAAAAGCTAAACAGAATTGAGGGTGTATTATTGAAAAGATATATGTATAGTTAACTAGTCTAGCCATTTAAAAAGTAAATAAAAAAATCTTTTTAAATGAAAGCTAAGAATCCCAATTCTAGAGTCCTAGATTGCATTAAAGCCATGTGAAAAATTGGTCAATTACCTTGATAAAGGACATCATCATCAACGTCATCATCTGCTTGAAAGTTATCAATTTAGCACTTGATATTCAACCACTTATTGACCAATGTCTTGGGCCATGAAAGCTTCACTAAATAAAGGAGAGTAAGCAATTTATTAACCAAAGATGGAAGTTCAGAAGAAACAGAATAAAAGGGCTATAAAAAGCTCACCTTATCCAAATTATAAATGTTAAAAGAACCAGGAGAACTTGTTTGATTACTTACTTTAACTGAGATAAAAGCTGAATCTGAATTATATATCAGCAAAAAAACCACAAGAGAAGGACATGTCAAAAAAGTCTATACTTGTTAACAAGAACTTAGAAACAAGTTAATCAGATTTATATTTTGTAACTCATAAACATAGATATATCTAACTGATTTGGATATATATGTGCATTATGTATTGTGTATTATGTCTCTGTCAGTGCAAATATTCCCTTTACTTAGTAGCGAAATACTAGTTAGTTTTGAACTGACATACTACAAAAACAACAGCTATTGCATAAACTAGTGCCCCAATGAATGAGGCTGCTACCATGACCTGTAGGTCACAGGATAAGTTAGTTACTTTTGATCTCTATTAATCTTACCGAATCCTTGATAATACTGTTTAGAATTTGATGCTTAATCTCTCCCTTTTACAAAAGAGGAACATGCAGAGACATCCTTAGATTTCGGCCCAGCATTCTGAAGTAGTAGGACACATAGAACCTGAAACAATTCTAAATGTAAACTAATCTGATATATTTAGCAAATCAGTAGTAATACATCTAGATACCTGCACACCCAATGAATACACACACACACACACACACACACAAAGCTACCTCCAAAATGGGAGCTGAAGCAGGATACTCGGGCAAATGAAGCAAGATGCAAAATCAAAAAGCAAATTCAAACGAAGCAAGCAACATAAACACAAAAAATTAACTTTAACTCCTATCATATACTATTCATACAGTAAAATAAAAATGTTCACTCAAACAGAATTCAGATTAGATTCATAAGATAATAAGCTTGCTCATTAAATTAAATAAATAAGATACAATACCACAGTATCTATTTGATTGATCACTTACTTTTTCTCTTCTCAACTTGTTGGTTTTTTATTATTCTCATTAAAGCTGAATGCAAAATTCACAAAATCATGCCAGTCAGCTTAATTTCAAGTGCAAAAGGGGAAAACGGCATTGCTTCAAATAGTAAAATGAGAATTATCAACCTAAATTGTAAATTAAAAATGAATTGGGACAGATATATCAATTTTGCACCAATATCACCAATGCAATTGATGGACCAAACATGAATCCCCTGGCTTAATCTATTTTTGGCGAATCAGTACCCAAAAAAGAACCTATAACCCTAAAACCCCAAAAAAAGAACTTATCTGTATGTGAAACTATAATAGTGACTAATTTTACTTAATTTTGATAAGTTTTATACCAAAACGATATGAAATAGGATGATGTAAGTACCATGATAAATCCTATCTCTTCAGGGTCTAGTTCTTCCATGATCAAAGCTGCATATTCTTTAGCCTGCTGCTGTATGTTTGAGAGTTTGTTTGTCGTGGCACTAAGGCAGATGGTCTAAAAACAGAATTGATCATTTGTGATCAAGGAAACTCCTATTCTCATGAGAACAAAATGCAAAGCTAGGAAAGGAAAAAAGTTTGCCGATAAAAACTACTTCACTATCTTCATTCTAATTTTTCTGTTGATGAATTTAAAAAGAAAATTCATATAAACCTCTTTAATTTCTTCCTTGGTGATTCTTCCATCTGCATCTTTATCAACCCTGCATTATTCCAAATGAAGGTTAACATACTTAATGATGGGAATTAAAGAAAATACCAACCAATTTCTTTTCCTAGTTCTAAAATTAAGTAAAGAGGTAATGAATTAGTTACATGTCAAAGACGGTTCTAAGCTTGGAATCAAAACTCTGGTCAGAAATCTGGTCCCAAAAGTCCTTCAATTGAGCCTTGTTAATTGAATCCCCATGAATATCCCTCCTCCTAGCCACGAATCAAAAAGTACACCAACATGCCTCAGATTCCTTGCTCATCCCCACATACAAGCAACTCAACAAATTTGAACCATAGTTATCCAAACACTTCCTAAAAGAAAACTACTCAGAACAAGTCGTTATTTCACTCACTCACACACACATACACACAAACAATTTCACAAACACTTAGAAAGAAACAACAAAAAATAGTGCAGATTTGTTATGAATTCTTCAATTTCAATTATTACCTATACATTTTCCAAAGAGAGAATGATGAAGCCATCCATCAGTTGAAGTAGTAAAAACATCAATCTACTTCTCCACTTCATGCCACCCTGCACCACCGACACCGCCACCACCACCACCGCCGCCACCCTTAGCGATGAACTTAAGTCCCTTGAGATCAGGGTGTTGGTGGTGGTGGCACGAAGTTACGTTGTGTTGGTGATAGTCTTGGTGAAAAGAATAAAAAAATTACTAAGTGTCGAGGGATTTGATTCTTGAAAGTTTACTAGCCAAAATCATTCTAATATATATAATGCCACCAACAACCTTCTTCCTCAAATCAACAGCAGGCAAAGTAAAAAGTATCTTCCACCATGGTCTTAACCAAGGTGTCAGTAAAAAGTTTTTCCTACAAAAATTTTAATTCAAAATAAGCATGATTACAAGAAAGGCTTCAAACTGGTATCCATTTACATATAATCAACTTCATAATCCATAATTCATTACAATTTCTAAGAGTTGAATCAAAACTGAACTTCGTATTCTTTCTGCAATAACACCGCAATAGAAGTCTTTTACAAAAAAATAGCACAGATTGAAATCCCCAAATTAAAACCCCTACAATCGGAACCCTAAGCCTCTGAAATTTCAAAACCAAGTAGAAATCACTACATACCTATTCAATGATGTGAGCACAGAGAAGATGATGATGAGAAGCATGGAAATGACGATGGTGAGAGCCGCAGCAGCGACGATGGTAAGGGCGACGCAGCGACGATCTGTGCAAGATGGCGAAGAGGAGGGTTTCTTCTTGTATGAGAGGGTCAATGGCAAGAGCGATAGTGAGATGGTTAATGGCGAGAGTGAAGAGAGTGAGTGGGGGGCGACGATCGACGGTGGGCTTTGGACGGAGGCAGGGTTGCGAGGGTGTACGAAAGGGGATGAAGGTGTGTGCTTTGGAGGGAGAGGGTCAACAGCGAGAGTGAATGGTGGGCGACGATCGACGGTGGGCTTTGGACGGAGGCAGGGTTGCGAGGATGAATGTCAAAAATTTGGAGGGTGCGTTGTTCTTTGGAGGGAATGTCAAAAATTTCACTGTGTATTGTATGTGACCTTGCTTTCAGGGAAAAGAAGGAAAAAATTCACTAAGTGTCAAATTTTTTATTCTAGACACATTAGGCATTACTTTTTTAAAGCACCCAAAACTTAATAAATAGGTTACTCTTTAAAAGCGTCCCCTTTGATACAAAAAGTGAACCTATAGATATCAACCTACGGCTACGCTTTATAAGTGATTTCTAAAATACCTAAGGCTCCACTTTTTAAATGATGCCACAATTGTGTATCATTTTCTCATATAAAAAGGCAACACAGAGAAAAGCGTAGCCTATTCATAGAATAGGATACGCTTTTCAAATGTAACTTAAAAAAAGTGTGACTGAATGGGTATTTTTCTTGTAGTGAGCAGTCCTTTTTTAGCCTCAATCAGATTTTTGCTCAGGTCCCTCAATTTCAGCCAGAAAATACCTGAAATCACAGAAAAACACACAAACTCATAGTAAAGTCCAGAAATGTGAATTTTGAATAGAAACTAATAAAAATATCCCTAAAAGTAGCTAGATCCTACTAAAAACTACCTAAAAATAATGCCAAAAAGCGTATAAATTATCCGCTCATCACAACACCAAACTTAAATTGTTGCTTGTCCCCAAGCAACTGAAAATCAAATAGGATAAAAAAAAGAGAATATACTATAAATCCCAAAATATCAATGAAGATTATTTCTAATTAGATGAGCGGGACTTGTAGCTTTTTGCTTCTGAACAGTTTTGGCATCTCAGTTTATCCCTTAAAGTTTAGAATGATTGGCATCTATAGGAACTTAGAATTTCAAATAGTGTTATTGATTCTCCTAGTTAAGTATGTTGATTCTTGAACACAGCTACTTTTATGAGTCTTGGCCGTGGCCCTAAGCACTTTGTTTTCCAGTATTACCACCGGATACATAAATGCCACAGACACAAAACTGGGTGAACCTTTTCAGATTGTGACTTAGCTTTGCTAAAGTCCCTAGTTAGAGGTGTCCAGAGTTCTTAAGCACACTCTTTTTGCTTTGGATCACGACTTTAACCACTCAGTCTCAAGCTTTTCACTTGGACCTACATGCCACAAGCACATGGTTAGGGACAGCTTGATTTAGCCGCTTAGGCCTGGATTTTACTTCCTTGGGCCCTCCTATCCATTGATGCTCAAAGCCTTGGATCCTTTTTACCCTTGCCTTTTGGTTTTAAGGGCTATTGGCTTTTTCTGCTTTTTTTTCTTTTTCTTTCTATTTTTTTGGCCACTTTTTTTTTCACTGCTTTTTCTTGCTTCAAGAATAAAATTTCATGATTTTTCAGATTGTCAATAACATTTCTCTTTGTTCATCATTCTTTCAAGAGCCAACAATTTTAACATTCATAAGCAACAAGATCAAAAATATGCACTATTTAAGCATTTATTCAGAAAATAGAAAGTATTGTCACCACATCAATATAATTAAACTAATTTCAAGGATAAATTTGAAACTCATGTACTTCTTGTTCTTTTGAATTAGAAACATTTTTCATTTAAGAGAGGTGAGGGATTCATAGAATTATTCATAGCCTTAAGACATAGTTACTAAAGACTAATGATCATGTAATGAAGACACAAACATAGACAAACTTATAGCATAAAAACTGAAAAACAGATAAATAGGAGCAAGGAATGAGTCCACCTTAGTGATGGTGGCGTCTTCTTCTTGATGGACAAATGATGTCCTTGAGCTCTTCTATGTCTCTTCCTTGCCTTTGTTGCTCCTCCTTCATTGCTCTTTGATCTTTTCTAATCTCATTGAGAATGATGGAGTGCTCTTGGTGCTCCATCCTTAATTGGTCCATGTTATAACTCAAGTCTTCTAGAGAAGTGTTGAGTTGTTCCCAATAGTTGTTTGGAGGAAAATGCATCCCTTGAGGCATCTCAGAGATTTCTTGATGATGAGCTTCCTCATGCGTCTCTTGAGATCTATGAGTAAGCTCTCTTATTTGCTCCATCCTTTTCTTAGTGATGGGCTTGTCCTCTTCAATGGGGATGTCTCCCTCTATGATAACTCCAGCTGAGTAGCATAGATGGCAAATAAGATGAGGAAAAGCTAGCCTTGCCAAGGTGGAGGGCTTTTCGGCCACTTTGTAGAGTTCTAGAGAGATGACTTCATGAACTTCTACTTCCTCTCCAATCATGATGCTATAGATCATGATGGCCCGATGCACAGTTACTTCCGATCGGTTGCTAGTGGGGATGATGGAACGTTGGATGAACTCCAACTATCCTCTAGCCACAGGCTTAAGGTCCAGTCTTCTCAATTGAACCGGTTTGCCTTTTGAGTCTCTTTTCCATTAAGCTCCTTCCACACATATGTTCATAAGGACTTGGTCCAACCTTTGATCAAAGTTGACCCTTCTAGTGTAAGGGCGTGCATCTTCTTGCATCATAGGCAAGTTGAATGCCAACCTCACATTTTCCGGACTGAAATCTAAGTATTTCCCCTCGAACCATTGTAAGATAATTCTTTGGATTCGGGTTCATACTTTGATCATGGTTCCTAGTGATCCATGCATTAGCATAGAACTCTTGAACCATTAGAATTCTGACTTGTTGAATGGGGTTGGTCAGAACTTCCCAACCTCTTCTTTGGATCTCATGTCGGATCTCCGGATACTCATTTTTCTTGAGCTTGAAAGGGACCTCAGGGATCACCTTCTTCTTGGCCACAACTTCATAGAAGTGGTCTTGATGGACCTTTGAGATGAATCTCTCCATCTCTCATGACTCGGAGGTGGAAGCTTTTGTCTTCCTTTTCCATTTTTAGAGGTTTCTACAGCCTTAGGTGCCATGAGTGGTTATGGAAAAACAAAAAAAAGCTATGCTTTTACCATACCAAACTTAGAATATTGCTCACCCTCGAGCAAAAGAAGAAAGAAAAGAAGAAGAAAAAGAAAATATGGAGGAAAGGGAGAGGTGTGTGGTTTCGCCTAAGGTGAAGAAGAGAGGGTTGTGGTGTGAAAAAATGAAGAAGGATAGAGGGGTTTATATAGTGAAGGGAGAGGGAGTAGGTTCGACCATTTAGGGTGGGTTTGGGTGGGAAAGAGATTTTGAATTTTTGAAGGTAGGTGGGGTTTATGGGGAAGAGTGGATGGATGTGAGTGGTGAAAGGGTAATTGTGAAGAGAGATTGAGTTGATTGGTGAAGGGTGTTTGGGGAAGAGTGTTATTGGATTGTGTGAAGAAGAGAGAAGGTAAGTTGAGGTAGGTGGGGATCCTGTGGGGTCCACAGATCTTAAGGTGATCCTGTGGGGTCCACCGATCTTGAGGTGTCAAGGATTTACATCCCTGCACCAATGAGGGATGTAAAATGCCCTCTGCATGCAATCCTGGCGTTTAACGCCAGATTGATGCTTGTTTCTATCGTTAAACGACAGTTCTATGCTTGTTTTGGGCGTTCAACGCCAGTCTGTAGCATGTTTCTGGCGTTGAACGCCAGCTTTCCTTAGGATGCAATCCTGGCATTTAAATGCCAGATTGCTGCATGTTTCTGGCATTCAATGCTAGATCCATGCTCTGTTCTGGCGTTGAACGCTAGCCAGATGCTCTTTATTGGCGTTTAAATGCCAGTAAGCCCTTCCTCCAGGGTGTGCTGTTTCTTCTGCTATTTTTGATTCTGTTTTTAATTTTAGTATTTGTTTTGTGACTCCACATGATCATGAACCTAATAAAACATAAAAGAACAATAAAAATAAAAATAGAATTAGATAAAGAAAAATTGGGTTGCTTCCCAATAAGCGCTTCTTTAATGTCACTAGCTTGACAGTGGGTTCTCATGGAGCCTCACAGGTGATCAAGTCAATGTTGTGGACTCCAAACACCAAACTTAGAGTTTAAATATGGGCGTTTAACACCAAACTTAGAGTTTGGTTGTGGCCTCCCAACACCAAACTTAGAGTTTGATTGTGGGGGCTTTGTTTGACTCTGTATTGAAAGAAGCTTTTCATGCTTCCTCTCCAAGGTTGCAGAAGAAGATCCTTGAGCTTTAAACACAAGGTAGTCCCCATTTAATTTAAGGACTAGCTCTCCTCTGTCAACATCAATCACAGCTCCTGCTGTGGCTAGGAAGGGTCTTCCAAGGATGATGCATTCATCCTCCTCCTTCCTAGTGTCTAAGATTATGAAATCATCAAGGATGTAGAGGCCTTCAACCTTCATTAACATGTCCTCTATCAATCCATAAGCTTGTCTTACTGACTTGTCTGCCATTTGTAATGAGAATGTGGCAGCCTGTACCTCAAAGATTCTTAGTTTCTCCATTACAGAGAGTGGCATAAGATTTATACATGACCCAGGTCACACAGAGCCTTCTAAAAGTCATGGTGCCTATGGTACAGGGTATTAAGAATTTACCAGGATCTTGTTTCTTTTGAGGTAAGGTTTACTGAACTCATGCATCTAGTTCACTAATGAGCAAGGGAAGTGCATCTTCCCAAGTCTCATTACCAAACAACTTGGCATTCAGCTTCATGATAGCTCCAGATATTGAGCAACTTGCTCTCTAGTTACATCTTCATCCTCTTCAGAGGAAGAATAGTTTTCAGAGCTCATGAATGGCAAAAGAAGGTTCAATAGAATCTCTATGGTCTCTAGATGAGCCTCAGATTCCTTTAGATCCTCAATAGAAAACTCCTTTCTACCTGGGAGACGTCCCATGAGGTCTTCCTCATTGGGATTCATGTTCTCCCCTTCCTCTCTAGATTCGGCCATTTTGATTATGTCAATGGCCTTGCACTCTCTTTCTGGATTCTCTCCAGTATTGCTTGGGAGAGTACTAGGAGGAGTTTCAGTGACTTTCTTACTCAGCTGGCCCACTTGTGCCTCCAAATTTTTGATGGAGGACCTTGTTTCACTCATGAAACTTAAAGTGCCCTTAGACAAATCAGAGACTATATTTGCTAAGCTAGAGGAGTTCTGCTCAGAATTCTCTGTCTATTGCTGAGAAGATGATGGAAAAGGCTTGCTATTGCTGAGCCTATTTCTTCCACCATTATTAAAGCCTTGTTGAGGCTTTTGTTGATCCTTCCATAAGAAATTTGGATGATTTCTACATTAGGAATTATAGGTGTTTCCATAAGGTTCACCCATGTAATTTACCTCTGCTATTGTAGGGTTCTTAGGATCATAAGCTTCTTCTTCAGAAGAAGCCTCTTTAGTACTGTTGGATGCATTTTGCCATCCATTCAGACTTTGAGAAATCATGTTGACTTGTTGAGTCAACATTTTGTTCTGAGCCAATATGGCATTCAGAGCATCAATTTCAAGAACTCACTTCCTCTGAGGCGTCCCATTATTCACAGAATTCCTCTCATAAGTGTACATGAATTGGTTATTTGCAACCATGTCAATAAGTTCTTGAGCTTCTGCAGGTGTTTTCTTTAGGTGAATGGATCTACCTGCAGAATGGTCCAGTGACATCTTGGAGAACTCAGGTAGACCATAATAGAATATATCCAGAATGGTCCACTCTGAAAGCATGTCAGAAGGACACCTTCTGGTCATCTGTTTGTATCTTTCCCAAGCTTCATAGAGGGATTCACCTTCTTTTTGTTTGATGGTCTGAACATCCACTCTAAGCTTGCTCAACTTTTGAGGAGGAAAGAACTTAGCCAGGAAGGCCGTGACCAGCTTATCCCAGGAGTCCAGGCTATCTCTAGGTTGTGAGTCTAACCATGTTCTAGCTCTGTCTCTTACAGCAAAAGGGAAAAGCATGAGCCTGTAGACTTCAGGATCTACTCCATTAGTCTTAACAGTCTCACAGATCTGTAAGAACTCAGTTAAAAACTCATAGGGATCTTCTGATGGAAGTCCATGAAACTTGCAGTTCTGTTGCATTAGAGCAACTAGTTGAGCTTTCAGCTCAAAATTGTTTGCTCCAATGACAGGGATTGAGATGCTTCTTCCATCAAACTTGGAAGTAGGTGTAGTATAGTCACTAAGCATCCTCCTTGCATTATTGTTGTTGGGTTTGGCTTCCATATCCTTTTCATGTTCAAAAATTTCAGTAAGGTTGTCTCTGGATTATTGTATTTTAGCTTCTCTCAGTTTTCTCTTCAGAGTCCTTTCAGGTTCAGGATCAGCTTCAATAAGAATGCCTTTTTCCTTGTTCCTGCTCATATGAAAAAGAAGAGAATAGAAAAGGAAGAGGAATCCTCTATGTCACAGTATAGAGATTCTTTTATGTTAGTAGAAGAAGAAAGGAATAAAAGAAGGAAACGAGTTAAGAATCCAAACACAAGGGGGAAGATAGGTTCGAATTCTTGAGATGAAGAGAAGTGTTAGTAAATAAATAAATAAATAGAAGATGATGAGAGAGAGGGGTTTTCGAAAATTAACTTAAAATAAAAGAAAAATATTTTTGTTTTTATTTTAAATTAAAGTTAAAATTCGAAAACTAAGATAAGGAATAAAATCAAAATTAGAATTTGAAATAATTAGTTAATTAAAAGAATTTTTGAAAAAGGGAGAGGAATTTTCGAAAATTAGAGAGGGAAAAGTAGTTAAGTGGTTTTGAAAAAGATAAGAAATAGTAAAACAAACAAAAAGTTAATTAGTTAGTTGAAAAAGATTTGAAATTCAATTTTGAAAACATAAGAAGTTGGAAAAGATTTTGAAATTGAATTTGAAAAAAGGATATTTTGAAAAGATATGATTGAAAAAGATATTTTGGAAAAGATTTGATTTTGAAAATTAAAATTGATTACTTGACTAACAAGAAACTAAAAGATATGATTCTAGAATTTAAAGATTGAACCTTTCTTAACAAGAAAGTAACAAACTTCAAATTTTTGAATCAATCACATTAATTGTTAGTAAAGTTTTTAAAATTTTAAAATAAAGATAAGAAAAAGATTTTGAAAATAATTTTAAAATTTTCGAAAATAATAAAAAAATGAAAAAGATTTGATTTTTGAAAAAGATTTTGAAAAGATAGGATTTTTAAAATTGAAAATTTGACTTGACTTATAAGAATAGTTAAGTTTTAAAATTTTTTGACTAAATCAACTCAAATTTTCGAAAATTATGAGTAAAATAAGGAAAAGATATTTTTTTATTTTTAAATTTTTAATGAGGAGAGAGAAAAAGGAAAAAATGTCATATTTGTGTGTTTCTCTTTTTTTTTTGAATAAACATCAAGATTGACACAAGACATGAAAAATTAAGATCAAAACACATAATGCATGCAAGAACACTATGAATGTCAAGATGAACATCAAAACTTATTTTTGAAAAATTTTCAAGAAAAGAAAACATGCAAGACACCAAACTTAAAAATTTTTAATGCTTAGACACTATGAATGCAAAAATGCATATGAAAAACAAGAAAAGACACAAAACAAGAAAATATGAAGATCAAACAAGAAGACTTAGCAAGAACAACTTGAAGATCATGAAGAACACATGCATGAGTTTTTGAAAAATGCATAAATTTTAAAAACATGCAATTGACACCAAACTTAAAGATTGACAATAGACTCAAACAAGAAACACAAACTTATTTTTGATTTTTATGATTTTATGATTTTTTTTTGTATTTTTTTTTCGAAAATAATCTTTAGAAAAAGAAAAAGAGAAAAAATTTTTGAAAGATTTTTTGAAAACTTTTTGAAAAGAAAATTACCTAATCTGAGCAACAAAATGAACCGTCAGTTGTCCAAACTCGAACAATCCCCGGTAACGGCGCCAAAAACATGGTGCACGAAATTGTGATCATCAATAATGGCACCAAAAACTTGGTAGCGCTCTCAAACGTGAATCACACTTCGTCACAACTTCGCACAACTAACCAGCAAGTGCACTGGGTCGTCCAAGTAATAACTTACATGAGTAAGGGTCGATCCCACGGAGATTGTTGGTATGAAGCAAGCTCTGGTCACCTTGTAAATCTCAGTTAGGCGGATTCATATGGTTATAATGGTTTTTGAAAATAATAATAAATAAACAGAAAATAAAGATAGAAATACTTATGTAAATCATTGGTGGGAATTTCAGATAAGTGTATGAAGATGCTGTGTTCCTTCTGAATCTCTGCTTTCCTGCTACTTTCATCCATTCCCTCTTACTCCTTTCCATGGCAAGCTGTATGTAGGGCATCACCGTTGTCAATGGCTACATCCCATCCTCTCAGTGAAAATGGTCCAAATGCTCTGTCACAGCACGGCTAATCATCTGTCGGTTCTCGATCATATCGGAATAGAATCCATTGATTCTTTTGCGTCTGTCACTATGCCCAACAATCGCGAGTTTGAAGCTCGTCACAGTCATTCAATCCCTGAATCCTACTCGGAATAACACAGACAAGGTTTAGACCTTCTGGATTCTCAAGAATGGCCACCAATAATTCTAGCTTATACCACGAAGATTATGATTAAGGAACCCAAGAGATATTCGTTCTGTCTAAGGTAGAACAGAAGTGGTTGTCAATCACGTGTTCATAGGTGAGAAAGATGATGAATGTCACGGATCATCATATTCATCTTGTTGAAGTGCAATGAATATCTTAGAATAAGAATAAGCTTAATGGAATAGAAAATAGTAGTAATTGCATTGAAACTTGAGGTATAGCAGAGCTCCACACCCTTAATCTATGGTGTGTAGAAACTCCACCGTTGAAAATACATAAGTGATGGTCCAGGAATGGCCGAATGGCCAGCCCCCAAATGTGATCAAAAGACCGAATGATCAAAAGACTAGACAGTCAAAGACACCTAGTACAATAGTAAAAAGTTCTATTTATACTAAACTAGCTACTAGGGTTTACAAAAATAAGTCTAAGTGCTGAAATCCACTTCCAGGGCCCACTTTGGTGTGTGCTTGGGCTGAGCTTGAGCTTTACACGTGCATAGGCTTCTCTTGGAGTTAAATGCCAAGTTGTAACGTATTTTTGGAGTTTAACTCTGGTTTGTGATGTGTTTCTGGTGTTTGACTCCGGAATGCAGCACGGAACTGGCGTTAAATGCAAGTTTGCGTCATCTAATCTTGAATAAGGTATGGACTATTATATATTTCTGAAAAGCTCTGGATGTCTATTTTCCAACGCCGTTAATAGCGCGCCATTCAAAGTTTTGTAGCTCCAGAAAATCCATTTCGAGTGCAGGGAGGTCAGAATCCAACAACATCAGCCGTCCTTTTTCAACCTGAATCAGATTTTTGCTCAGGTCCCTTAATTTCAGCCAGAAAATACCTGAAATCTTAGAAAAACACACAAACTCATAGTAAAGTCCAGAAATGTGAATTTTGCATAGAAACTAATAAAAACATCCCTAAAAGTAGCTAGATCCTACTAAAAACTACCTAAAAATAATGCCAAAAAGCGTATAAATTATCCGCTCATCATCAGCCATCCACCCGAATTGTAATGCATGGTGAAAGGTTTTGAATTTCTTTTCATCAAAAGGGCATTGCTCCATATGCTCCTTCCCTTTTCTTCTTTTGGAGCTGGGTGATGCCATAGGCAAGGAATGCTATATAGAGATATTGAGAAGTGTGGTTTGATGATAGACTTTGGCCAAGTGTGGAGGAGGTACTTCGAGTGTTTTCAATGGAGTGAGGGGTGGAATGTGTACTAGTTTTGCTTAGATGAGGTGAGAGCCACTTATATGGAAGAGTGGTAAGTAAATGGAAGTTGTGGATCAATCTTATGGGCTAAGAATGGACGGTTAGGGTTTGAAATGGGATGGGCACAAGGATCACCACTTTAGGATGTGGTTCGTTCGGTTTCCAAGGACGTCCTCTTTCCAATGTTGCACGGCAACGCTTTCCAAGGCACTCTTCTCGAAGACATGTGTCTAATTTCCTTTGTGAAGTGGCTGAACCCCTCTCATTGGTTTGTCCCATCAGCTCCATCCAATCCTTCGTTCATTTCCTATGCAAGATAAAAGAGAAACAAAAGTTAGTTTGAATTGTGGCGGCAAAAACTAGAAGGTGGAAATAACTACTTTTTAAATTTTTTTGTTTTGAACCAGCTAAGTGCTACTCATGAATTTAAACCAATGGACTTTCTAGGATTCGTATATGCAACATTAGCAATTCCAAACATAGTTTGTGGCCATGTAGTGAAAGATGAGTTGATTAAGGCTCCTAAGATAGGCATGATGTGATTTGTGTATATATCCTTCTTAGTGTGCCTTGAACACCAAACTTATTGTTCACTATATGTTACATACAAGGATTCACTTAAGTGTCTGTCAAAATTGAGTTAAAATTCACGAGCCTTGCTTTATTAACTACTGTAAAAGACATAAACAAAATAAAGGAGAGGATATAAAACATAGGTTGACTTCCATGAAGTGCTTCTTTAACGACATTAGCTTGATGGTTGGCCTTTGTCAGGGTGGTTGGTACTGCCTCAAGTCTTCCCCTCTCACAGTAAATCTGTCTCCAGTGGCTTTTTTGAGAATCTCCACATGTTCCAAGGAGAGGATTCTATGGATAGTATATACTTGAGGTAACTTAGATGGAATGGTAGCGAGATGAGGTGGAATTAGCGGGTGATGAATAGATATCACTGTATCTCCTGGAGAGAAGTCCTTTGTAGGGATCTTTTTGTTCCTCTATCCTCTTGGTATCTTTTTCCTCCCTTATTCTGGTGATGCCTCACTCCTCGTGGCTTCTTTTCTAAGGGAAATGTCGTTGCTGGTTCCATGTAGCTTGTGTTGGTTCAGCTCATCCTGGGTCTTCCTTGGCTGCTATACCATCTGACTGTCTTGCTTTTCTACCAAAGGGGTTTCTAGGTGTCTTGTTTTGTGCCTCCCTGCTTGTTTCTTCTAGGAGTGTCTTATTCTGATCATCCCTTAGTTCCTTGTTTTCTTGCTCTGGTTCTTGTGAGGGTCTAAAGACGTGAAAGGTGAGTTATTCATTGTGTATCCTCAGTATTAACTCCCCTCGCTCAACATCTTTGAGTGCTCTGACGTGGCTAAGAATGGTCTCCCCAAGATGATTGGATGGAGATGGCTCTCTTCCATTTCAAGGACAACAAAGTGTGTGGGGATGAAGTAATTCCCAACCTTTACCTGCACATTTTCGACCACTCCTATTGCTTATTTTTTAGTTTTGTCAGCCAGTTGAAGGATCACATCTGTGGGTGTTAGCTCATTAATTTGTAGCTTCTTCATGAGGGATAGAGGTATTAAGTTGATGCTTGCTCCTAGATCACAAAGTCCCCTATCAATCATTGTTTCTCATATAGCACAAGGGATGTGAAAACTCCCTGGGTCTTTCTTTTTTGTAGGCAGATCCTTTTGAATGAGGGCACTGCACTCTTTATTCATCACTATGGTTTGTCCACCCTTCAGAGGATTCTTCTTGGTTAACAGCTCCTTCATGCACTTGATATATGAGGGCATCTGTTGGAGAGTCTTGATGAATGGTATGTTTACATGGAGAGATGCAAAGATGTCTAGGAACTTTGAGTATGATTTCTCCTTTGCACCACCCCTGAGTCTCTGGGGAAAAGGTGCCTTGGGTGCATATGGGTTCAGAACCTCCTTCTCCTTTGACTTCTGTCTTTGTGTGGAATCAGTTTCTTGGTCCCTCTCTTCTTACTTCTCTTTATAACACCTTGAGAGTGCTCTGATGGCTTGTTCACTGCTTCCAAACTCTCTTCATCTCTTACAGTGATCACCTTGCATTCTTCCCATCTCACTTTCTTTGTCCCTAGAGTATCACTTGGGAAGCCGTCAGTAGGCTTTGGGATCTGCTGAGAGAGATATTCTACTTGAGATTCGAGCCTCTTGATGGTGTCTCCCTGATTCTTTATATTGGCTCGTACTTCATCCTTGAACACTCTATTGTCTTGGACTTCCTTGCATATGCTTTCAAGAAGAGTCTCAATCCTGGAGAGTCTATCTTCACATGCTGATGTTGAGTTAAGGTTGGAAGGTTGGGAATGGCAATTTTGGGTCTGATATGGATGTTGAGAAGAATTATTGGGTGGGTGCTGATATGATCTTTATTGATAAGCTGCATTGTTGTTTTGGTTAGGGTTGTGACGCCTTTGATCTTAGCCTTGATCTTGCTGGTTTCCCCACCCAAAGTTTGGGTGGTTCTTTCAACCAGGATTGTAAGTCTTGGAGTATGGATCATGGGACTGTCTGGATGAATTTCCAACATAGTTGGCTTGTTCCCAGTCACCTCCTTCCTCTGTGTTTACTCCTTCTTGAGCTGGTGGTGTGGTGGTGATTGCTCCAACTTGATTCCTCTCCATCTGCTTGGTAAGGTCAGCCAGTTGCTTGATAATTATCTTATTTTGTGCCAGCAGTGCATCCATATGATTTAGCTCCATTACTCCTCAGTTGTTGCCCCAGTCAGATGCATAGAAAAACTCATCATTGTCCACAGTTTCTATGATGTCTATGGCCTCTTCAATGGTTTTCTTCTTGTTGAGAAATCCCCCTGAAGAGTGATCCAGTGCCTTCTTTGATTCGTAAGACAAGCCTTCATAGAAGATGTGTAGCTGCAATGCTGCTCAAGAGCTAACCAATCCAACAAGGACAAAGCCCAATTGCTAACCTCAACAGCATGACTAATCTCCAACTCCAAACAATCATACAAGTCACTTAACTTTGCAATTATCTTTCAGTTTTATCTTTGTTTTAGAAAAATAAAAGCACATGATGTTGCATTGCATGCATACAATTCATTGCACATAAAACTAAGCGAAGAATTAAGTTTGGTGTTCACACACCAAATTGAATTCAGAAGGTCACAAATATACATGCATGCTAACCATCTCTTAAGTGTTTGGGGAACAAGCAACTTTCAATACCTTTGCAGGCAGTCATTTCATCTCTTGGAAGGAATATGCACCATCATCTAGAGAGACAAGAGAAAGAAATAAAAACCAAGGAAGATGATGACAAGGAGTGAGCAAGTGAATATCAAGAGGTTGTATTGTTACTTGACTGTCTCTAGTCTAAACATGTTAATTGGAAGTCTAAACATACCCCTGCTGATTACTATACCTATGTTTATATTCTGTTTGTTTACTTTCTTTTATTGTCATTTTAAGTATGCTAGTCTAAGTGCTTGTTTCATTTTCATCTTGCTTAAATGTATGCTTTGTCCCCTTTGGATTGAATAAAAGAAAATGTTTTGGAACAGAAAGAGTAATAGTCCAAGCTGATAGGAAACAGAATAAGGTTAAGTGGTGGTACATGTTTGATTATTTAGCAAGTTCACTAATAAGGATGAAGGGTAGAATGTCCCTTTTAAGCATGAACTTAGTTGTTGTATGTGAATCCTTAGTAAATAAATATCCTTGGAAGAAAGAAAGAACAAGAAAGAAGGGAAGAAAAGCCAACGTTGGTGGCAAAGTTGGGCCCCCAATGACCAACACCAATGTTGGCAACAAAAAGGGAAGAAACATATAATAAGCTAGGAACCAATAGCTCAACCCTTAAGACACATGCCTATGGTATTTTTGTACTAGAATCTACTTGGATGATTAGGTTCTAATGAGTGTTTTAACACTTAGGATCTTGGGTTAACTAACCCGAGATAATCAACCAAAAATCCACTACCAAGAGCAACCTAGTTACAAGGCATTTAGTGACCCAAAGAGGTGCTGGGCATCCATGTCTCTAGAATTGAATTGTGAGCCAAGTACCTGTAGTGTGTATGTGTTGAAGAGAGGCTTGAGTTAGTAGGTCTGAGGGGTGCTTCATAACCCAACACCTTGAACCATCTGGGTCGGGAGTGTTGACTGAAAACTTATCTAGAAAGGTGCCTCAACACAGAACATTAAGCTGCATATAAAGAATACGTTTCTAAGAAAAAGAAAGAAAAAATCAAACACCAAGGATCAATGAATAACAAGGTTTCATAGCAACACCTTGCTTAGCATTTAAAGGGACATTTCAAACCTGGAAACCAATAAGAGTTGAGCCTCAAATATATCCTACATGAAACCCCATAAACCAAATTTGATTGTCTTCTAATAAGGACCCATATTTCCTTTTGCTTTCATTCATTATTACTTGCTTGGGGACAAGCAAGATTTAAGTTTGCTGTTGTGATGCGTAGGAATCTTAGGCTAGTTTCACAAGCCTTTTTCATTAGCTTTCATTAGCTTTCATGCACTTTCTTGAGCAATAAGTAAGTATTTGGATGAGAATTTCATGCAAATCTTGATTCAATCAAACGTGGTTAATTATGTGCATTTTCTTGAGCTTTATGCAAGATTTACTTGATACTATAAATGGTGCAAAATCTTGTGATTATGACAAGACTTTGATGCATTTGTTTGGTTGATGATAGGTGAATAAAAGCAAAGAAGAAGCAAAGGAAGCACCATTGGTTGCCAAAGTTGGCTCACTAATGTTGCCTCAAATATTGAGGAAGAGGACCACGCAACGTTGGTGGCCAAAGTTGGCTCACCAACATTGCTAGGCAATGTTCCAAGGGCTAAGGTGCAACGTTGGTGGCCAAAGTTGGCTCACCAACGCTGCTTGCAACGTTGTGAAAAATGGGTGCAAATGTTGGAGGGAACTAACATTACCCCCAACGTCTGCGATAAAGTCTCAAAAATTGAAGTTGGAAAATTTGCTGCGACGCATACTCATTGATGACGCGTACACGTGAATACACATTTTAACTTGTCACGCAAACGCCTGAGCAACGCACACGCGCAAAATGCAGTTTGACGCTTACACGTGGGCGACGCGCACGCGTGAAATGGCATAATTGACCATTCACGTGTAGGCGTGGGCGACGCGTACGCGTGACCAAACGAATGTTGGTGCACCAATGTTGAGTCAAACGTTGCTGGCAACGCCCAGAATGTTTTCTTTATGCAACTTGAGTCACTATTTGTACACAAATGTTGGCCACCAACATTAAGGCTAATTTCCTTCCAAAATACACCCTTCCAAGCATGAACATTAGTTGTCAAACCTCCCTCATCAACGTCACTAAAAACCACTTTAAACTTGCTTCAACAAAGGCCAAAGCCCAATCCAAAGACTTGAAGACTGAATGAAGAAAGTGTATAAATAGCATAGAGTTTAAGTTAGAAGGAGGCTGGGAAGCAGGGGATCCTAATTGGAAAAACCCTGAATTTATTTTCTTTGTACTTTCCTTTTAGTTTACTTACTTTATTTCCCTTTTTCCTTTTCTGTTTGAATTGAGCAATGATTAACTAAACCCCCATTTTATTGGGGTAGAGAGCTCTTTTATAATTCAATGGATCATTAATAGTTCTTATTCTTCTTCTTCTTTCCTTTCTCTTTGATATGCTTGAAAGCTTTCAATCCTCATCCAATTGAGTAGCTGTCTTGGAGGAGAAGTTACTTGGATTTCCTTTGAAGCTTGGAAGAGGAATGAGGACATCATGCTAGAAATGCTTTCTCATGTTAGACCGGATTGGGGGTTGGATGAATATAGTGACATATAATCCTACCAATACTTTGATTTGAAAAAATATGTGGCATAATCAGTGATCATACTTCATCTCTTCCCATGAGCAATTAGATCAAGTAATTGGGCAATTGTTCAAGCTTAGAGAGATTGAATTGCCAAGGAATTGGGATTCAAACTCCTAAGATTGCAAAGAGATCAATGAGTTGCATGGATTTAGGAAGATGAGAATGAACTTGATCCGGAGAATATAATATCTCCTAAACCCAATGAATTTCCCATTTCTGATCTCCTCATTCTTTATATTCTGCTGTTTACATTTATGCTTAATCATCTCCATTCCCATTTAATTTCCTACAATTACTTTCTGCACTTTATATTTTTCCATTTACATTCCATTATTCACATTTCTTGTTATTTACGTTTCCCGCCATTTAAATTTTTGCAAATCTCAATTCAATTCTATTTAGTTCAACTAAAACATTCCTCCAATTAAAGTTGCTCAACCAATCAATCCATATGGGATTCGATCTCACTCTATTGTGAGTTTTTACTTGACGACAATTCGGTATACTTGCCAAGGGAAATTTGTAGCGATACAGATTTTCATGCATCAAGAGGCTTAATCTTGTCTCCTTGATCCTTGGATGTGGTAAGATTCTCAACCCTAGTGGAATTTATTGGTTTATGTTATTTGGGTATTGAGTGGGTATGTTTTAATGTGGTATTATGGTTTAGGAAGTGTATATATGTGTGTTGGAACTTGATTGAAGTTTTAGAAAGCTTGGAAAATGTCTTTTGTGTGCTAAAATATGTTCTTGGAGGGGTTGAAGTCTTGGGAGCTTGTGAAAAAGTGATTTGGAGGTGCTCCGGATTTAGCGGGGAATCGGCCAAGGTATGGTTTCAGTTTCTTGTATCAAAAATATAATGTGATGTAAAAACATAGGTAGAGACACTATTGATGTTGTTGATTGGTTGAGATGAATTGTGTTGTTATGTATATGATTAGTGGATTTTGGATGTTTTGATGGTATAATGTATGACAAACATCTGTGTTTTGATATATGCTTTATGATTGGTTGAGATTGAATTGTGGATGACACCATGTTGATGGTGAGGATGATATTGATTGTATGTATTGATGGGTTCAAAAGTTCAACTACATGTGTTCACCCATATTATCTATATTCTTGCAAGTTTAAATTCTTTTTGATAATTCAATACAATTGTGGTTTGGACTTAACTCCTATTGCCCTAACTATTGTGCTTACACATGTTCTCTTGGGAATTGACTTGTTTGAACTAAGCATTTCCATTTGCTTAGACAATTGCATTTAGATAGGACTCACATAGTTTAGTTGCATTCAAATAAATGTCATAACCCTTTAGTTCCCTCTTATTTTAGCATGAGGACATGCTAAGGCTTAAGTGTGGGGAGGTTGACAAACCCCAATTTGAGGGTTTGTCTTGTATTGAATTTAGAGTATTTTGATAACCTTTTGTCACATTTAGCCTATAAATTAGCATGGTTTTGTTATCTCTCCCTTATTTGTGCTTAAGTGTAAAAACATGCTTTTTAAGCCTTATCTTGATGAATTCTAGTTTCTCTTTGATTCCATAAGATGCCTTGATGTGTTTGCTAGTAATCTCAGGTTGAAATAGGCTAGGCATGGATCAAAGGAAGCAAGGAAGAAAGCATGCAAGTGGAGAGAAGCACAAAAAGCCAAAGAATTGATCTCGGCCAAGCACGCGTACGCGCACAAGGCGCTCGCGCGCACATCGCAGAATTAGCCAGGGACGCGCACGCGTACCGTGCGCGCACGCGTCGTAGCCTGCACGTGATTCTTTTATTACAACACGTGCCTGGCGATTTTGGAAGGTTTCAGCAACCAACTTTGGCGCCAAAATTCATATAAGAGCCAAGGATTGAAGGGGATTAACACACATTCACTCATAGACTAATTCTAGATCATTAGATAGATATTTTTTAGTTAGTTGCATTTTGTAGAGAGAGAAACTCCAACTTCTCTCTAGGATTCATCTTCATCCTCTTAATTCTCAACCATTCCTTGGTGAGATCTATTACAACACTCAATTTACTTTGTTCATGTTGTGGATCATCTTCTCTCATCTCCATTAGTGTTTTGTAATTGTTCAATTCTTGTAGATCTTAGGTTTAACTTTGTTGTTTTGGATTCTATTGATTCATTGAAGATTTCATTTTTATTGTTGTTCATTGTTGATTGTTGTTAATCTCTTGTGTTGAATTGCTTTGATTCTAATTCTTTTCTCTCCATTTTACTATGTCTTTCATTCTTGCTCTCCAAGTGTTTGAGAAAATGCCAACCTTAGATATGGAGTAGTATTCTCTCACTTGGCCTAATGGTTGAGTCATTGGAGACACTTGAATAATGGATGTCAATTGTTGATTAAGAATTGAGGATTGCTAATTGACTTAGAGTGCACTAAAGCTAGACTTCCCTAGGGTAAGACTAGGACTTGTGACTTGAGTTAATTACTTTTACTTGACTTTCCTCTATAATTAGGGGTTAACTAAGTAAAGCAACACTCCTTTGTTATCACGATTGAATGAAGCTATAGTGATGGAACTTCCAATGTTCAATCTTGGCCAAGGCTTTTGATATTGATTGATTGTTGTTTTCTTTTATTCACACTTTTATGCCACACTCTTCAAGCCACAAAAAGACCACTTAACCAATAACATGCATCCTTGTAGCATTCCTAGGGAAGAACAACTCGGGACTAATACTCTCGATTATAGATTGTAGATTTGTTTGATGATGGATTTTGCGTCGGTTTAGACTATACTACGATTGATCACTTGATAAATTCTATACCGACAAAAATTCATTTGTCAAAATGGCGCCGTTGCCGGGGAATGCGCATGAGTGCCATGTTTTTGGTTAATGTAAATATGTCAATATTGTGAATATGTTTATCTTTTGTTTGTTTGTTAGTTTTTGTTAGTTTTAAGATCTCTATTGGTTTTGTTTCTATTTGCCACTATGAATTCTCATCCTTGTGGTTTTGGATATAACTATGACTATATTGTAGGCGATGAAAACTTGAATGATGGCTCACATTATGAGGGAGATGAATCCTTAGGAAGGGAGCCATATCCATATGAGCAATCATCATGGCTACCTTCCCCTTCAAGCTACTATGATGGTAATCCTCCCTATAATGCATATCATTCCTATGGATATGATGACTCTTATCATGGTTATACTTCTCAACCACCACCATTCTACGCACCATACTCTCAACCCACATCTTATTTCCACCAATTGCCTACATATGATCCAAATCTATATTCCCCCTATGCATACCCTTGTGACGATTATGAACGAGCAACCCTTGAATCACCACCACTCCAACATTCTTACCCTCCAACCCAAGTCCCCATGGATGATGCACTTGGTATCATTCTTCAAGAGCAAGAAGAGATCCAAACCGCCTTCACTAGTTTCACCTCTACCCTCCAAGAATTTACATCCCGTATAATTTCACCCTCTACCAATAACCAAAATGACTTCCCACCTCAAAGCTTTGATGAATCTCCTTTCCAACCATATCATGATTTCCCCTCTCCGCCACAACCCTCCATGGAAGCATATCAATGTCCATTAATCCAAGAGCAATATGATCCTACTTACGTTAGTAAAGCGGAACAAGAATTAAGGGATCGTTTCAAGGAAGAAATGGATCGACTTCAAGCGACCATCCGTCAAAAGATAGATTCTTGGGATTCATATCACAAGCGAAATGAGTTCACGGATGATTGTGAGAAAGCAACCGAAGAGGGAGGTATGAGAGAGACTTTAGAGTCTCAAGTTGAGCACAAAGAAATGGAGTGTGTGTTGCAACAAGCGGAGGAAATGAAGGTTGTTGAAGATAAAGAAGTGGAAGAAGACCTAGAGGAGGTTGAACAAGAAAAAAGCTCCATCTACGGAAACAACTCTACATCAAGTGACATTGGTGATCTTGTTGAAGCTTCCCCCTTCGAATGTGAAGCCAATGTTGAGGAGGGTGCGCAACCTCCAACACATGACTTGATCAATAATAAAGGTTTGAAGGAAGTTAGCAAACAACAAGAATTTAAAGAAAGTTATCAAAAGATGGAAATCATCATGGAGGAGCCAAAGGAAGTGGAACCTACAATGTCAAGACCATTGGATATCTTCCTTGCTAAGTCGCCGTCCCAATCACAAATTGAGTGGGTAATCATCTCATCCTTTAATTTTCTTGGCCCATATCAATATGCATTGCTAGAAACGGACGGTCAACTTAGAGCTCTTTGTGGGCTAGAGAGTAAGAACGGATTAGATGTCGGTGGACAATTTGAATCAAGGTGCATAAAGGATGGAATATCAAACTTTGAGTCTCAAAGGTGGAGTGAAGCCAAATTCAATGGGATTAGGATGATGAGTATGAGTTACAAGGAGAATTCAATAAGTTTGTTACCCCATTGGAAGCATGAAGATCAAGAAGAAAAGGGGTTGACAAATAAAGTATGGGACCCCGGAACATACATAGACCACTATCACCTTAAGGGCCTCGTTACTTGCTTAGGCCCCCTTGAAGGCCTTGCACGTTTAAATTGGGATCCCGGAGGCTATTGGAAGTGCAAGGACTGGTGGGGATTCAAAGAAGAGTTTAAGCATAAGCCATCATAGCAAGGACTCCACCAAATGTCCAACTTAAGGACTTTAACTAAAAGTGCTAGGTGGGAGACACCCCACCATGGTAAACTCTTTCCATACTCTTTTAATTTGGTTTAATAAGTGATTTGAGTTACCATTGTAGGTAGTTTTTCACTTCATAATTAGCTTGTTTGTGTACACTAGTTGCTAGAATATTAACATGTATGTTGTAGTAGAAATAGAATAAACCTCAAAACCAACTTGCATTTTAGAAAGTGTGTGATTTTGACTAAATAAGGAGTTGTAGGCACCATGGGGAGCCTTTGGGCAATTTAGAGCTTTTAGGCATTTTCTTGTTCAAAAAAAAAATAAAAAAAAAATAATAAAAAAAAATGATGAGAAAGAGGAGGAGGGTGAACGCGCGCGCGCACTGTACGCGCACGCGTCCCTGTATGGACGCACCATGAGCCACACACCCGAGAGTTGGGCCCCCCTTGGGCAAACATTATGCCTCGAGCCCAACTCAACCCACGCGGACGCGCACAACGTGCGTGCGCGCCGTCTTTAAGCAAATGAACGTTCACGCGGACGCGCACTTGCCGCGCCCGCGCCGATTTGCTGCTGCAACACTTGAGCCAATCCACAGAGAGTTGAGCCAGTTCTGGGCCATCCTTAAGCCCCTGGCCCAACTTGCTTCGCGCGGACGCGCACATTCTGCGTGCGCGCCGTTTGTCATAGATCATCAACTTATGCGGACGCGCACTGTCCGCGCACGCGTCCTTTCCTATTTTGCTCATCCACGCTCAAGCGCGCTGTACGCGCACGCGTAGGTCCCTAGATTCCCTAATGAGCGACGCGCACTGCGCAGCCGCGCACCCCCATTTTTTCTCCCCCTATTTTCATCTTCTTCACCCTCTCACCCCCAACCGCCGCTGCTCCGCCGGTACCACCGCCACAGCCAGAGCCTACCGGTGTACCTATCCCGGATCCTCAGGATTAGCATCGAGGACGATGCTTGATCTTAAGTGTGGGGAGGTAGCCGGTGGCATCATTGGATACCGGTGAACATTTTTAGCCACCTTTCTAGCTATCTCACTTTGCACACCTTTTGTGTATATTTGATGTATTTTGAGTTTATTCTTTATACATTTTTGCATATCTTTCTTTTTAGTTCGTGGTTGTGATTAGAAATCGTACTTTGACTTGCAAATACTTAGTCACCCTTTTTGCATAAGAAATTGGTTTTAAGTGAAAAAGGAAAGGGTGAACTAAGAAAAATTTTTGGAATTTTTCAATCACAACAATGCTTAGTCAAACATTGAGATTTTTCAAGAAGTTTGAATATAGGGCATTAACCCAATTGATTGAGAAAATTTTTGGTGAAACTTGCTTGAATTTCATACCTTGTGAAGCATGTATTGAACTAAGAACACAAGCTTGTGAGACTTGAGCCTATTGATGTGGTTACATTTTATGACCACTTATTTTCCATTCTTGTGTGAAATTGCTCTCTTTCTATGATTATGATCCTTAATTTGCTTGATTCTATATGTCCATTTACTTCTTGTATTTATGCATTTATATGATTGAGGCCATTATTTCATTAGCCACTTACCCAAATGGCCAACCCTTTTATATTCCTTTGTTAGCCAATTTGAGCCTATGCTTAACCAACTTATTCTCAATTTAGCACATTACAAGCCCAAGGCGAAAAACCAAGAAAAGTCCTTGTTTGGATCTTTGATTAGCCTAGGCTAATGAGAGTGTGTATTATTCAAAGTTGGTGAGGCTTGGGAACATTGGATGGGAAAAGGGGTAGTACACTTTCATGTTTAGGAATTGGGTACATACTCATGTATTGATCAAATGAATAGACCTTATGCATTGATACTTTTGTATATAGTTGACAAAAAAAAAAAGAAAAAAAAAAGAGAAAAAAAAAGAAGAAAAGAGAAATAAAAGTGAAAATGAGAAAAACAAAAGAAAAAAATATATAGAAGAAAAAGAAGAAAAATATATAGTAAAGAGGGGACAAATTGCCCCAAAGTAAAGTCAATAAAAAGGAATCAATGCATAGGTGTTATGAATAAAATAAGAATGCATGAGTATGCAAGAAAAAGTGAAGAATGGGTGGTTAGAATAGTTCGAATTTGTATAGGTCATTATGTAGGTTAGGTGGGAAAGTCTATGCTAATCAAAGATTCAAATCCTAGTCCACTTAACCATAAATGATCCTACCTTGACCCTAACCCCATTACAACCTAAATGAAAGACCTCATGATGAATGTATGCATGCATTGAATAAGTGTTGATTGTTAGAAGAAAATCAAATTTTGGAAAACATGATTAGAAGAGAATTGAGTGAATTAACCCTTAAACACTTGAGTGAATAGAGCGGATACACATCCGGTGAGGGTTCAAAAGTTCAACTACATGTGTTCACCCATATTATCTATATTCTTGCAAGTTTAAATTCTTTTTGATAATTCAATACAATTGTGGTTTGGACTTAACTCCTATTGCCCTAACTATTGTGCTTACACATGTTCTCTTGGGAATTGACTTGTTTGAACTAAGCATTTCCATTTGCTTAGACAATTGCATTTAGATAGGACTCACATAGTTTAGTTGCATTCAAATAAATGTCATAACCCTTTAGTTCCCTCTTATTTTAGCATGAGGACATGCTAAGGCTTAAGTGTGGGGAGGTTGACAAACCCCAATTTGAGGGTTTGTCTTGTATTGAATTTAGAGTATTTTGATAACCTTTTGTCACATTTAGCCTATAAATTAGCATGGTTTTGTTATCTCTCCCTTATTTGTGCTTAAGTGTAAAAACATGCTTTTTAAGCCTTATCTTGATGAATTCTAGTTTCTCTTTGATTCCATAAGATGCCTTGATGTGTTTGCTAGTAATCTCAGGTTGAAATAGGCTAGGCATGGATCAAAGGAAGCAAGGAAGAAAGCATGCAAGTGGAGAGAAGCACAAAAAGCCAAAGAATTGATCTCGGCCAAGCACGCGTACGCGCACAAGGCGCTCGCGCGCACATCGCAGAATTAGCCAGGGACGCGCACGCGTACCGTGCGCGCACGCGTCGTAGCCCGCACGTGATTCTTTTATTACAACACGTGCCTGGCGATTTTGGAAGGTTTCAGCAACCAACTTTGGCGCCAAAATTCATATAAGAGCCAAGGATTGAAGGGGATTAACACACATTCACTCATAGACTAATTCTAGATCATTAGATAGATATTTTTTAGTTAGTTGCATTTTGTAGAGAGAGAAACTCCAACTTCTCTCTAGGATTCATCTTCATCCTCTTAATTCTCAACCATTCCTTGGTGAGATCTATTACAACACTCAATTTACTTTGTTCATGTTGTGGATCATCTTCTCTCATCTCCATTAGTGTTTTGTAATTGTTCAATTCTTGTAGATCTTAGGTTTAACTTTGTTGTTTTGGATTCTATTGATTCATTGAAGATTTCATTTTTATTGTTGTTCATTGTTGATTGTTGTTAATCTCTTGTGTTGAATTGCTTTGATTCTAATTCTTTTCTCTCCATTTTACTATGTCTTTCATTCTTGCTCTCCAAGTGTTTGAGAAAATGCCAACCTTAGATATGGAGTAGTATTCTCTCACTTGGCCTAATGGTTGAGTCATTGGAGACACTTGAATAATGGATGTCAATTGTTGATTAAGAATTGAGGATTGCTAATTGACTTAGAGTGCACTAAAGCTAGACTTCCCTAGGGTAAGACTAGGACTTGTGACTTGAGTTAATTACTTTTACTTGACTTTCCTCTATAATTAGGGGTTAACTAAGTAAAGCAACACTCCTTTGTTATCACGATTGAATGAAGCTATAGTGATGGAACTTCCAATGTTCAACCTTGGCCAAGGCTTTTGATATTGATTGATTGTTGTTTTCTTTTATTCACACTTTTATGCCACACTCTTCAAGCCACAAAAAGACCACTTAACCAATAACATGCATCCTTGTAGCATTCCTAGGGAAGAACGACTCGGGACTAATACTCTCGATTATAGATTGTAGATTTGTTTGATGATGGATTTTGCGTCGGTTTAGACTATACTACGATTGATCACTTGATAAATTCTATACCGACAAAAATTCATTTGTCAAAATGGCGCCGTTGCCGGGGAACATAACTTGTATGAAAATGGCGTCGGTTTGTATGAAAATGTAGTTTTTTGGGTCTACTTTGATGGAACATAACTTGGTGTCCAGATCCCCGATTTGTGTCAAACTTGTTTCGAAATAAAATTGGATCTGAGATGTTCATGCCATTCGAAAAATGGATGGAAAATTATTTGAAACGAAAAAGTTATGCTCGTCGGAAGTTGGCAAATCGCACTCCCACGTGCACGCGCCATTCTCAATTTTTACTCCCCCACACATGCGCCTGGCCAATGCTTACGCGTCGCTATATTGATGCAAGTGCCCAGTACTGTGCTGGTTTTGGGCGAGGAGCACAAAACGCACCCACCCGTACACGTTATTAACGCGCACTCATCGCACTACCTCTTTGCTTCCCATGAGTGCGTATGGGCGAGGCTCACATGTCACTCTACTTTTTTCGCTTTTCACACGTGCGCATGGGCGACGCGCACACGTGACCCCATTTTCACCAAAAATTGATTTTTGAGTTTTCAAAGCCAAATTTCAGACTTCTAAGCCTCCATTCTCACCCTTTATGTCCTAAATCCTTATAATATGCCTAGCGGTGGGAAGAAGCTAGGAAATGTGGTAATTTGTGGATGAATTAAGGGGAGAATTATTGATAAATTATGATTAAAGATAATTGTATGGGGTGTTGATGATGATGGCGGAAGTGTTTTATATGCCATTAGCCGAAGGACTATAATTGTTAACAAATTGTGGCTGGTTATGCATTATATTATGAGTTGAATGGCTGATTTATTGTTGAATTATGGCTAAGCTATTATTGAATTATGGATGAGTATGATTGCATATATGCTTATTGAATGAAATGTGAATGTTGCACTTCCACTATCTGAGATACGAGTTTTTGTGAGTAGAAGCAGTGGCTAGCCACCACGTACTCCAGGTGGAGACTTGATACTCTGATGACCCTGTGTTGTAAGTGTGTCCGGACACTATGAAAGTTCCGGATGAGCTTGCCCCTGTGGATAAACACCAGTGTGGGTATTGTGTATATGTATTGATAATTGTGATTGAGAATAACACGAGTTGGGGATGCACGACAGAGGGACAGTCCAATGGTTAGCTACCAGGACTTGTCGAGTTGGCTTTATAACCGACAGATGAGACTCATCAGCCACTAGGACAGGCATACATCATATGCATTATATGTGAATTATTTGGATGCCTAATTGACTACATATTATTTGATAATTGTCTAAATGTCGTATCTGCTTCCTGTTTGTGCATTTCCTTGTTGACATAATTGTGTTTGCAATATCAAAGTACTGATGGTGGTTGGGAGGTCTGAAGGATTTGGAAAGGGGAGTGTTAGTTAGACTGAAGATCTTTAGCTAGTTGCCTATTTCATTTATGGTTTAGTCTGTTTATAAGCTTTGATTATCTATTGGAAGTTCTAGGATTGCCTTCGGCTTTCCCAGGATATTACATGTTAGATATGTGGGCACTGTTACCATATTGAGAACCTCCGGTTCTCACCCATGCGGATTTTGTGGTTTTCAGATGCAGGTCATGAGGCTCTTCGCTAAGGCATGCTGGAGATTTCTGGATTAGCGAAGATCCTTAGCTCTCGAGACTTTATTTTGGTTTTATGTACTTACTTAGATACTTATTATCTCCACTATATACATATATACTGTTTTGACTCCTCTTAGAGGTTATTTTTGTGAACAGGTTCTATAACTTGTCTTTTGGGTCTCTTTTGGGTTCCTTACTATATATATATATATATATATATATATATATATATATATATATATATATATATATATAAGTATGTATACTTCTATGCTCGGACCGATTATCTTCGCAAACCGGGTCTTGAGTTTTGATATCCGTATTTTTGGCACTCTCTTGTTTATATACTCGCGTTAGCTTATCCTTTATCTGTTTCATTACGTTATCGATCGGAGTGTCGCGTTTTTCAATTTAATGATTTTGTTTTACCCCTTTTTCTTCAAAGGCTCTTAGTTATAAACATTTTTCACACTACTATATGTACTAAATTTTATTTTAGAGGTCGTAATACCTCACCAGCTCTATTTTATAACTTAATCATAAGGCTCTATGTGGTAGGTTGTTATAGTGGCTTTATCTCTATTTTCTGAACGTTTGAATTAACTGAGCATACTTGATGTTGGTTCCGCATGTTGGTTCTTAAGGAACAGGAATTTAGAGAAATATTATTCATTCTCTGAAAAATTAAAAAGACTGAATCTTAAAGCAAAAGAAATAGCAAATAAAAAAATTAAAATAATAATAACAAGAAAAATCAAAAGAAAAATGTCCAAGGCTTTGAGCATCAATGGTTAGGAGGGTCAAAATTGCCCTAACTATATACTTGTGGTGTGAAAGTGTCAAGTAATCCTTGAGAGTGAGCATTTAAAGTCGTGACCCAATGCTATTAAAGAGTATGCCTAAGGCTCTGAGCACCACTGTCTGGGAATAAAAGCAAAGCAAAAGTTGAATCCAAAGGGTTCCCCCGGTTAAGTGCTTGTGGTGTTTATGTATCAAATTAAGCTTGAAAACTAAACACTTAGAGGGCTAGGCTCAAAGGTGCAAAGCACCACAAGAAAACAAAAGCTGTGTTCAAGAATCAAGAAAAACTTAAAGAAGGGAATCAATAATATCATCCGGATTTTAGATCTAAAGGATTTCAATATTTCTAAGCTTCAAAGGATTGTGAGATGCCAAAGCTATTCAGAAACAGAGTGTTACTAGCTCCATTCAGTAATTAGAACTGAGCTTGAATGAAAACTCTAAACCTGTTGTATTTTTCTCTTCCATTTGGTACTATTTTGCTTATGGTTGTTAGAGGATAAGCAACAGTTTAAGTTTGGTGTTGTGATGCGTGAGAATCTTATACCCTTTTTCTAGTTGTTTTAATAGTGTTTTTAGTTAGATTTTATTAAGTTTTACTATATTTTAAATCTAAATTCATCTTGGCATGCTACTTTGAGCTTTTGTGGTTTTTTTCTGATTTTAGGTGAATTTCAGGCACATTTGGCAGAGTCTTGTGCAAAAATGAAGAAAGGATAGCAGATGCTATCAACCCTGACCTCCTTGCATTCCAATGAGCATAACTTGAGTTATAGAGGTCTAATTGACACAATCTCAATGGTGTTAGAAAGCTAACTTTTCAGAGCTTTCCAAAAGTATATAATAGTCTATAACTTTGGTGAACAGAATTGTGATCAGACTTTTCACAACTCTGCACAACTAACCAGCAAGTGCACTGGGTCGTCCAAGTAATACCTTACGTGAGTAAGGGTCGATACCACGGAGATTATCGGCATGAAGAAATCTATGGTTATCTTGTAAATCTTAGTAAGGGAATTAATAATAACAAAAGTTTTGCTTATAAAAAGTAAAAGAGCATTAATTGAAAGATACTTGTGATTCAATGATGAGGAATAGGTTGAGGTTCCGGAGATGCTTTATCTTCTGAATCGCTGCTTTCC